>NC_084828.1:91500174-91803205 GCF_033115175.1 Lepus europaeus
ATGGCTGTGTCACATGCAAGGGATGGAAGAAGGCAGTGCCCTCTTAGCCTCTGTCCTCCCAAGCAGGCTAAAGTGTGTGTGTGTGTGTGTGTGTGAACACTAGTCAGGGTCAGGGCTCACCTCTGAATGGGGGTAATATTCCAGAATTTGCACAGCCCCAAGAGCAGTGGCAGCGGCTTATTAGGTGGAAAGCGCTACTGGGTTTCTCGCAAAGATTACGCCTAATTTTCACAGTCACAGACGAAACGGAAATGATGGTCTACACTATTTAACTCGGCCTTCTGCACAAGGAAAAACAGAAACAAGCCACAGAGGAGATCAGGAGGTTGCAGCTAAGCAATGTTCAAATGACCCAGAGAAGAAAAGGTTAAGTAGAAATGAAAGAAGGAAAAAACGGAAAAAGGAATTAGGAAAAATTAGCATCTGAGCCCAGGTAACAGGATGGGAAAGATATCTGAACCGGGAGAAGTAAACCCCAGTCTGGCACGTGCCTGTTTTCTCATCTGCCCAGGGGCAACCTCTTCTGCTGGGCCAGAAGCGGCAGTTTAGCTCGAGAGGAAGGAGGAGATGGTCTAGGTTCGAATTCCGCATAGTGAGCCCGGTGTCTTTGGGGCAGATTAGCCTCTGCTGCCCATTGCCATGCTATACAATGGGATGGTTAAACTGAACCTCCTCTAGACAGCACATCGGGTCTACACAAATCCCTGTGTGCAGGCTGCTCCTGCACACTGTTGATGCTGCACAAACCTAGTCCAACCATCACTCTGCTTTCCAGCTAAAACCACTGCTCCCCGAATGTGCACAAGCCTTCATTTTGGCATTTTGCTTTAGCCCTAGTGATCAAACAGATGACAGCACTCTCAAACTCTCTTTCTGCCCAACTCAAGGTAGGCCACAGGTGGGAGGAGATAATGGTCTATTTTTTTTTTTTTTAATAAACAATTAGAACTTTTCCCATCTCTAAACCTCATTGTGAGAAGCACTCCCCCTGGGAAAGCAGCTGTCCACACCCCACATTAAAGCCGTCAGAGCTCCCAGCAACACATCGCATCACCGTGCAAGCGAGCCAGCCCACAGGGCTATTAGCCCCGGGTCCGCGAGCACAGACACCATTCGCTCTGGCAATAATGATGTACTCACGCGATGCCAGGCCCCACGGGCAGCCGCTCTCCCTCTCATACGCCCTCAGTGCCACTGCAGCAAGGAGGAGTCCTGCAGCCCGAGGGGAGCAGAACTGAGATTCTCTCCCCAGCGTCCAGAGCAAGGGGCAGAGGAGTGGAGAGGGAAGAGTGGGGCCGGGGGGAGGGGGAGGACGTTGTTTCTGGAAACAAGAATTCAAATCCTGCTTCTCCTAAACCCTGAGTCACCTCCTTCCCTTCCAATAGATCAGTGTAGTGGGTAAACATTTCCAAATATGGGGAAGCCGGCTGGAGGAGGTCAAAAAAAATCACCCTTCCCTCCTCTGGCACTTGAAGAACATGCCCGACTTCAGACAGAATTCCTTACTGGGAATCAATTATTAACCCCCAAAGACATGGAGCCCCAACCCTTTCATACACTGTCCCATTACAGGAAAAAGCTCCCTCGCCGAAACAAGGAAATGACTGCTTTGAAAGATCTAAGTTCAGCTTGCAATGGAACCACCCAGAATACAAGTACCTGGATGCAATAAATCAATTAATTAGGGGGAGGGAGAGGCACTGTGGGGATGCACCTGAGAAGCTGCTAAGACTCTAATTCAAAAAATAATAATAATAATTAAAAAAACCGGAGAGAGGTGGGATCTTCAATTCCTACAGTGAAGAGTCCGGAAACAACCCACTAGCCTCTGTCCCCAGTCCCTGATTCTCTTGTATTGGGCGTTCTCCTAGGAACTCAACTTTGAGTTCTTGATGGGACAGATTCTAGGGTTTGAAGACCTGGAATAAAACCAGACTGCAAGGCAAATGTTGTTGCTGGGCAGGAACACCTGAGATGCTCCAGTTCAATTTGCAACCTTAGCTCCAACACTGGCCCAGTGGGGTGTTCACAGACTAAGTGGGAGCAGGGAAGCCAGCCAGAACGAATCCAGACGAAAATGATGGCAGACTGAATGAGAGAGATAGACACTGAGGAAGTAGGGAAAGGAATCCAGCCACCATACTTGGGCTTCCCAGAGGCGCCACGTCTTGCTGTGTCCTGCTCTATGGTTGGGCTATGAGGTTTTTGGAGGCCAGATGAGCTTTGCCAGAAGCACTGCCCATTTCCAGGCTCATTAGCCTGCACCTGGCTTGTTCTCACCCCCAAGGAGTCTCCAAGCTGCAAACAGCCCTGGCCAGAGGTTGAGGGGACCAAGCACCAAGCCCAAATCACTCACTCCTTAGAATTTTGTACGAGTCAGCTCTCCTCTCCTAGTTTACGTTTTCCCATCTGCAAGCTGGGTAGGTATCCCAAAATAGCCCAACGATGCACTCTTTCCAACTTGGTCTCTCCAGTCACCATAAACTTATTCTGATTACTTGTTTTATATTGTAACAAGCATGCCAGAAGCAAATAGTTCTTTTTTTATTGCATGTTTAATGAAGGAACACTAACTTCCATGATTATTAAAACAGGTAAGGAACATGATCAAAGAACCTTCTACCACATGCCAGATCAGAATCCAGTACAGGGTTCTCATCTCTGCACCCCTCCCGGGGGTTCTCAGAGATAGGTTTGAAGAAGAAAAGGATGGTCCTCATTCTGCCCGCAGTGCACAGGAGCACTGCCTAGGAATGGCCTGAGAGCTCTAAAAACCAAGGGGCCAGAGGCAAGGCACAGGAACAGATATGAAAACCAGAAGGAGAGATGAAATTTACCTTCCATTTTGCAAACAACACTTGAAGATCAGTTTCCCCCACCACAAAGCGCCCTTTGTTTCCTTAATGTACATGTGCCTCTCTCTCCCCAGGCTGCTGGGAACCACAGCCCCACTGCCTGCAGTTTGTGAATCCCCCCATGGCACCCCTGAGGTCACCCCAGATGCAGAGATCATCACCTCCTACAGCTGCTAATTTCCTTATATGGAACCAAAATCTAGCTCCCTTGCCTTCAACCTCCTACTCCTCATTCTGCCTCTTAGGACCATATGTCAACCTATGCCTCATTGGTTTGGAATTTTGGTAGGTGAATATGAACACAGAAACAAAGCTATCCAAAATCTCAGCTCTCAATCACTGTGGCTGTTCTCCTGACCACATCACACTGCTGACTCCTGATGCATCTGTTGCCAACTGGAAATCCATTGTTTTGGGCTTTTTCCAATGTATTACTGCTGAGCAACCCACTCAACATATGTACTGCTGCCCTTGTGGCCTCATAAGACGTACCCTATTAAATCCCAGCCAGATGGACTTCTGTAGCTTAGTGAGAAATCAGAGAAGATAAACCTTCCTGAACAGCTCTACATACACCTCTACCCCCAAGGGCCATGCCACATTTTGGGCAAAGCTCAGGGACACAGATCCCATTCCCAGCTCACCACCACTCTCCAGTCCTGCAAGGCCTAAAACTGTCTCTAGGATGCAAGACCATTCCAAGAAACATGAAGAGAGATGCTCTGGAGGAAAAGGGGGTCTTGCCAACATAGCTGTCAGAATAACAGAGCACCAGGACCAGCTCGCTGATCACAGGACTGGATGCCTGGGAGCCCAACAACCTAGCACTATTCTGGACCTCAGGGTTTTCCGCTTTGTTTTTACTTCTGTTTGCTTGAAAAACTACTCTTTTCTTTCGGAGTTCTAATGGCACTATTCAGAGTCAAGGTCCATGCAATAAGAATCACAATGCCTTACGTTAGTTAACTACACTGTGACATGTATTGAATGCTTTTCCAGACAGTCTCATACTAATCCCCACTGACAACCATCTCTGGAGGTAACATCATACCCATTTTAGGGACAGGAAAACAGAGAGAGGTTAAGTGTATACTTAAGGTCACCCCAACAGTTAAGAGGTGTAAAACAAAAAAAAACAAACAAAAAATAAACTGGTTTAGGGGTTAGACTACTTGAGATTCCAGTTCCAATCCTGCCCCATACTAACGGTTTGACCTCTGGCTAACTGTTTAACTGTTCTAGACCTCAGTGTCTACACCTGAAAATTAGAGATTAAAATTGCCACTCTGCTACCTCTAAGAGCAGTTATAAGGATCAAATGAGATAATGAGAGGGAAAGTCCTCTGGGAAGAGGGAAGGCATTATAAAAGTGTAAGGGATTACCCTGTGATGACTTGTAAATGACTGTGCATTCCATTACAACTACAGAAAGCAGTGAGGTCATTCACAAGACAAAGACACAGTAAGGCTGTGGGACTTCAGGGGCAAGGGTTTGCTATTCCGCAGGGTTATGTCTGCATGCTGCTCACTCTTGCAGTTCAGAGTTCCGCAACAGCTGTCAGGTTTTCAAACTCAGAGTCCTGCATGCCTACAGGATGGCTCCAGACAAAAATCTCTTTTTCCAGCTAAAAGAAAATACTGAGCTAAAGGGAGGTAATAGAGATGGACATTTGGAAGACTCCACGAGATTCTACGTTCCGGAAATGTGACCTATGACGTTTTTTCCTTGGAGAGGTTGTTATAAACACAGGCTCCAGTCTCTCTGAAATAAGTCCACAGGGAGAGAAATGGAAGGAGCTATTTACCAAAGAGAGCACAGAGGAAGCTCTCACGCATAAATCAATCAAGGGTGTAAGATATTTCAAGTTGCAAAGACCAGAAAGATAGGAATCTCCAAGCCAGTAAACCTCCCAGCCCTACTCACAGGAATCCCAGGCAGCAGGCAGCCGCTGAGCCAATTACATACCAGAGGTCTTGCTGAAGATCACCTGGGGTGGGGGCTGGAGGGGACCCCAGGAGCTCTAAGAACACAGGTACTGGTCTGGCTTCCAATACCCTCGCTGTCAGGATGTCCTCAATTCCTGTAAAGAGCCAAGTCATTGCTGTCATTTATGGAGGGGCCAGATCTCCCCCCCCCCCCCCCCCAGAAATCCATCTCCAAAGCTGAGGAGCACACAACTCAAGGATGACTGTTTTCTGGCTGCCATGGGATCAGTGCTTCCTTGCACTGAACATGTGAGAAAGGCACTAGATTAATGCGCTGCATGGATGTAGATGTGTGAGCACCTACTGCGTGTGTGTGCCTGAATCCCCAGGGACATACAGCAAACAACTATGAAGACAGGACAACGCCAAGGAGCTCCCAAGCCTGGTGCAAGAAAGAAGCTGACCGATGTGGTAAAGTGCACACCCTGGGGTTCTGGAGGATCCCTCCTAGTAGAGATGCTGGACCTTGGGGCTAGGTATTTAAAGAGGGTTGGGCAAGGGGAAGAGATGAAAGAGCAAAGGGCAATCCAAGCCAATGCAAAGATCTGAATCCAGGGAATAGCAAGTTAGACTCGAGCTTGGAAGATGTATCACTAATGAGAGAGGAGCAGATGAGTAGAGACACACAGAAGTAACTCAGCAAGGTAAAGCAGAGTCAAGTGGTTGTACACTAAAGTGATTGGGTTGTACTCCTGATAGCAGTGTGATTTTGGACAAGCAAATTCCAATTACACTGTTAATGAGGCTTGAAAATAGGTTCTTTGCCTCCTTACAGCCAAATACTAACAACAGCAGCAACTGCAATAAGTGCTTACTCGGTGCTAGGCATGGTACTAAGCAGGTTAACACAAGCTATGTCATTTAATCTCAGCAACAACCCTGTGAACAATGCAACCTCACTCCCTGATAACAGATGAGAAAATGAAGGCTTAAAGAAAAAGTAGGAGTGCCAGAGATCCTGAGTCCCAGGATTACCTAATTCACAGTGCAGACTCAATCCCTTGTGATGCCAGACTGCACTCTCCATTTTCCAACTGTCCTCTTTCTCATTGCCCTGATTCTCCCTGTCCCATTCCTAGAAGATCCTTCTCACATACTGAGCATGCCTAACAACCACCTGTAGCAAGTAGCCGTCTCCCAAAGTGCTGGAAACTCCTTATATGCCCTGCATTCCCACCCGGCTTCGGGATCAGGGGCCCTGCCCTTGTTCTCAGCACTGTACATACCATGGGCACTCAGTGACTCTGTGCATTCAACTGGACAACACCTTCGAAGGCTGGGCCAGGGAGGTAGCACACCACTGTCTGTAAGCCAACTCTGTTCTGCACAGAATTGAATGAACTCATCTCTAAAAGATTCCCAGGGTCCTACAGGGGAGGCATGACCAGGTGGAATGATGCAGGTCAAGAACCCTATGCAAGGCGCAGCTACTCAGAAGCAGCATGGCCCTGAGCCTCCAGTCCATTCTCCAAAGGCTCAGCAGGAGCTGGAGAGATAAGAGTAATTCCATAATCCAAGTGGCCCACAGACACATGAAAAAAATGCTCAGGATCACTAGCCATCAGGGAAATGCAAGTCAAAACCACAATGAGGTTTCACCTCACTCCAGGTAGAATGGCTCTCATACAGAAACCAACAAACAACAAATGCTGATGAAAATGTGGGGGAAAAGATACCCTAATCCACTGTTGGTAGGAATACAAACTGGTAAAACCATTAGGGAAGACAGTATGGAGATATCTCAGAAATCTGAATATAGACCTACCACACGACCCAGCCATCCCACTCCTGGGAATTTATCCAAGGGAAATGAAATCAGCAAATAAAAGAGCTATCTGCACCCCCATGTTAATTGCAGCTCAATTCACAACAGCTAAGACATTGAATCAACCTGAATGCCTGTCAGCTAAAGACTGGATAAAGAAAGTATGGGATATATACCCTATGGAATACTATACAGAGGTTTAAAAAAATGAAGTCTGGTCATTTACAACAAAATGAATGAATCTAGAAGACATCATATTTAAAAAAAAATCATACTTAGTGAAATAAGCCAGTCCCAAAGGTCACATACTATATGCTCTCCCTGATCTGTGAGAATAGAGCACCTAAAAGGAAATCTGTAGAAGTGAAATGGACACTTTGAGAAGCAATGACTTGAACAGCGCTTGTCTTACTGTTGAGGAACAGTTGTTTTGGTTTTTCTTGTTTGTTTGTTTGTTTTCTTAATAGAGAATGGGACTGGGATTGGAAGAGAGAGGAGGAGGTGGGGTGGGAGTGTGGATGGGAGAGCAGGTATGGTGGGAAGAATCACTATATTCCTAAAGTTGTACTTATGAAATTTGTACTCATTAAATAAAAGATTTCTCTGGTGAAAAGAAAAAAAAAAAAAAAAAACCTGACAATGCTGCACTCTCATTTTGGACTTTCAGTCTCTAGAATTGTGAGAAATAAATGTTTGTTTTTTTAAACCAAAAAAAAAAAAAAAGTATTCCCTTAAGAAACAAAACAGCCATGTCCCATCAAGACGGGAATTTGAGTTAAAAGTGCTTCTAACAAACTATCCCGAGTTAAGGGAGTTCTAGGCTAGTGTCTCAGCCCTGGGAACCCTCACAACCTGTGGCTTGTACTAAGCCACCTGGTCTCTCGCTCTTAAAAACAACAGGGGGTGAGCTAGCACAGTGGTTTGGAAACTTTTTTCTTCCTAGCAACAGGATTTTTCCTTTAAGTAATGCTTTCAGATGCTTAGCTTATAAACTGGGAGGAAGCAGAGGGGCTCAGGCTGGCTCTAGGGCTCGCCTTGCCTACCCAGCTCACATCACTAGTCCCTCTCCTCGGCACCCCAACCTCAGGACCACTCCAGAAGCCCCCCAGGACCCCCTCTGACCCCACCCCAGCACTCCAGCCCTGGTGCCACTCAGGGCTTAAGGGAGAACTGCTTGAAAACCACCAGACGTCTAAGCATTGCAAAGTATCTTCCAGCCCTTCCAAAGTCTGACACTGACCTCCTTAAGTGCCAGTAAGACAGGCACTATGTGGGGTAGGATCTTATAGCAGGGAAGAAAGAGGCCTCGAATTAGAAAACGAGAGTTATAGTATACAAGACTCATCAGAAAGTTCATGGAAATGTGTGTTATGAAAAATATACACAGATGTCAAAATAATTTTACCCCAAAATAAACCTACCTTTTAATTCCATTTTTCCCTGAGGTTTTTTAAATACCCTTGTATTTAGGACCTATTTCCTCTCAAGCAAGTTAATCACTCTCAACCTTTTATTTTTCTCACCTATAATATAGAAAATTATATTGTTTATCTACCTAGATAATATTATTTTTATGAGAATTACCTAATTTAAGAAATTAGCATAATACTACAATAAAAGCTGTATTATGATCATCCAATCCAGAAATATATCTAAGTCTGTGGATGGAAAAGCCAGTAGGGGGGTTAGCTTTGTGGCACAGTGGATTAAGCCACCACTATGCCACCAGCATCCCAACTCAAAGCACCTGTTCAAGTCCTGGCTGCTCTGCTTCCAATCCAGCTTCCTGCTAACATGCGTGGGAAGGCAGCAAAAGATGACCCAAGTGCTTGGGCCCCTGCATATGTAGAAGACTAGGTTGGAGTTCCTGGTTCCTGGCTTTGGCCTAGCTCAGACCTGGCTATTGCAGGCATTTATGGAATAAACTAGAGGATGGCAGATTCTCTCTCTGTCTCCTCTCTCTCTCTCTCTCTCTCTCTCTCTCTCTCTCTGTCTCTCAGGAATCTTTGAAATTCATGGTGTTCTTGGGCTTCCAAGGATGACAACCAAGATGGTCAAAACAAACAAAAATCAGTTTGAGAAAACCAGCACGCCAGGTCACTGGCACAGGTGGAAGTGTTAGCTGTGAATTCCCTGCCCCAGTTGCCACAACAACCTGCTAAAAGGCTTGCAAAACCCCATCTTTTGCCTGAGCCTCAGTTTTCATGTCTGTAAAACAAAAATAAGAACAACTTCTACCTTATTGCCATGTTTTTTAGAGCAAAGAAGTGTGTGTGTGTGTGTGTGTATACAAAAGGGGGGGGAGGCTGCTATGGCTTAGTGGGTAAAGCCACCACCTATGACGCCAGCATCCCATATGGCACAGTTCGAGTCCCAGCAACCGCACTGCTGACTCAGCTCCCTGCTAATGAGCCTGGGAAAGCAGCAGAAGATGGCCTAAGTCCTTGCACCCACTTGGGAGACCCAGAAGAAGCTCCCGGCTCCTGACTTCAGGTTTCAGACCAGCCCAGCTCTGGCCATTGCAGCCATTTGGGGAGTGAAGCAGTGAATGGAAGATTCTCTCTCTCTCTCTCTCTCTCTCATTCTCTCTGTATCTCTGCTTTCAAATAAGCAAATCATTTTTTTAAAAAAAAAAAAAAAAGGAATTCCATAGCTCCTGAAAATTTCACAGTTCTACACATATATAAAATATTATTATAATTTTTACTTTAACCTCAAATCAAAAGTTAAACCACTGGAAAAAATAAGTAAGAATGTGCCCAAAACTTGAGAATCGTCTCATCTTGGGACTCCTCCTTCAACTGCAAGATGTGTCGTCACTAACCAAGTTACTGCCACAGCTTCCTTGCACTTCCTGCAAATGCTATCCAGTAAACACACACTTCACTGTGACTTTCCTAACTGTCCCATCACTAGCGTTCTAAACTGCAGAAAAATAATGTCCACCCACCAACAGGTCAGCACTGTGGGCCTCCAGGATGAACCCCAACTCAACTTACATTGCTACATGGATCCGGGCTCCAGGCAGGAATGTCACCCCCAATTCCACACAACCCCAAGGTTTTGTTCATGCTTCCCTCATGGAGCTGAACCTCCAAATATGAGAGCAAAATCCCTTTCATGGAGAATAAGGACACGGACCCCATGGATGTGCTCTGTGATTGTGGTATGGTCAGCAGGGTCTTCATTGACCTATCCTTTCTCTATTAAGGGCCCCACCAATGACCAGTTCACAAATGTCTACATCAACATAATGTCAACAGCAACATAATCTTGCTGTTGACAAGATTCTCACATGTCTCATCTTTTTCACTGTCTGATATCAGATGCAATCATGACACTCGTTTTACAAATTTTATAGTAAATGGTTGAACTGTTAGCACATGGCAGCCCTGAGCTCTAGAACCTGTGTGCACTACACTCTGTCCCCAGCAGCAAGCAAGGTGTCCTGTAAACCTCATTACAATAGGTGCAAGGCTGCCCCATGGCCAGCTTACCATATGACCCTGGGCAAATCACTTTCCCTCTCTGAACAACAGTATTTTCATCCATAAAATGAAACTTCTTAAGTCACCCACATAGCTACATATCCTTCTCTTTCCCTCCAAGACTCCAGAAATGAAACCCTAAAGAGGAACCACCCAGGTAACATCTCACACTTAAGTTTGCTCACTTCCATCCCTGAGTTTCTCCTCCCAACCATCAAAGTGCATCCAGAAAGCAGGAAGGGGTCTGACCTAATGTCAAACAGCTACCGAGACCCTACGGGGAACTCCATCAGCATGCAGGCAAGCAGGTCAACCCTGGAAAACAACCTGCAGCCATGGTCATGGTTCAAGAACCTCATCAGCAAATTGTTAGGTTGAGTAGAAATTTTAAAAAACATTTATTTATTATTTACTTATTTGAAAGGAAAAGTGACAAAGAAGGACAGACAGAGATCTTCCATTTGCTGGTTCACTCCCTAAATGGCCACAATGGTCAGGGCTGGGCCAGGCTGAAGCCAGGAGCAAAGAACTACTTCTGGGTCTCTCATATAGGTAGAAGGGGCACAAGTACTTGGGTCACCTGCTCGTGCCTTCCCAGGCACATTAGCAGGAAGCCAGATCAGAAGCAGAGCATCTGGGGCTCAAACAGGTGCTCTAGTATGAGATGGATTATTCACTCCGCAAATGGCTGTAACTGCTGGCTGGGCCAAGTCAAAGTCAAGAGCCTGGAACTCCATCCAGGTCTCCCACATGTGTGCCAGGGGCCCAAGAACTTTTCTGCTGCCTTCCCAGGTCCATCAGCAAGAAGTTGGATCAGAAGTGGACCAGCAAGGACTTGAACTGGCATCCATATGGCATGCCAGCAATGCAGGTGGTGGCTTAACTCACTGTGCCACATGCTAGACCATACAAGCAATGTCTTATATCTGTGGCTCATAATGCTAGCTTTGATTGGCAATCTTCAATAAGCTCCAGATGTGAAAGCATTAACACAGGCTGCACCAGGTACTCCCTATATGCCCCATGGCCTGTGGGCTATATGAGGGAGGTCCATAAAGCATCCTTCTTTCCTTCAATATGCTTAGGACATTCACTTCTTCTTTTGTGTAGGAAACTGCTGCTGCCTGGCCACAAGACTCCAGTTTGGATGTTGGAAGTCATATCCGCATGGCAGGCCACTGTGCCCTCCCTGTGAACTCTCCAGAAGCTCAGTGTTGACTGCCAGGGCTCTCCCAGGACCACAGGATCCTAAACCTGGCACAACTCAGGTCAACAGTCCAAGCCCTACAAACCACAACTTGGGTGCAGCACTTAATTCCATCATTCACACAGCTTCATGGATGCCTGCATGGGGCAGAGCGATGAGATGATGCTGGGTTTCCTTTATCACTGGCCCAGCTCCAGTGTCTTACACGGCTTCCCACTGGCAACAGAATAAGCCCAAGTGCTTTAACCATATAGCCCACTTTCCTCAACAGCCCAGACTCAACCTCGTATCCCCAGCCTAAACACACTCCCCCTGGCACTCAGCTTATTCAGAGCAAACTCTTCACCCACACTGTTTCCTTTGCCTGACCTGTGACCCTCCATCATCACCCAACACCAAATATCCACATTGCACACATCCGTCAAGGCCCACCTCCGGCAGCTCTCAGTAGGAAGGAGACCACCCTTTGCAGAAAGATAGTTACTTATCAGCAGTGTCTCATGTGTTACAGGATGTCTGGCATCCTTGGCCCTGGACACTCAATGCCAATGGCAACACAGCTTCTGGTCATTGAGATGCCAAACATTTCTCTGCTACATTGCCAAATGGCCCTTAAAGAGATGGTGCTGCCTCCACCTGAGAATCCCTGGACCACGACCACACTCTGTGAATCCCCAGTTCTCAGCCTATTCAGAACAGTCTCTCCTCCCTGGATGTATTCAGTCAGCTACTCAGAGGCATCAACCACGACTTTCCTTGTACTGTTCATACTCCGCACCCTACTTGTTTCTGTTCCCAGTGTGGAAGAGTCCATGCCTTACTTCTCTCCACATTGCCCAATCTTGACTCTGGGCATATAGTATGTGTTTAATAAAAGTTGTGAACAAATAACGAACAAGCAATGTAAACAAGACAAGTGTCCTAGGCCATGATTCTTAGGAGGGGATTAAACTGAAAATTTCAAATGAAAAAGTGCAAATGAACTTCTGTTTCAAAACTAAAGAGAACTCAACTCAGAAATCAAAGGTAGGCAAATGGTCTGCTTTTTCTAGAATAAAGCATATTAATTTTACCTGATTTATATAAACATAAATATTAAATCTGCTTAATTGTATAATAGCATTATAACTATAAATATTAGGCATTTCAAGTTCATAACGCCTAGGAATTTTTAAATGAATGTTTTGGGAGAAGACCCCCTCTCTCAACTGACTCAATCGGAGTCCATTTCCAGCCTCTAAAACACTTTTCTATACTGTAGAGACAGATTGCTACAAACTGCATTTCCTAAATGCCCTCAAACTTAGGAAATTAGGTTCCACCAGTGAGATGTGCTTCCATGAGATTTGGAAGGTGTAAGTAAAACTAAACAAAAGCCAAGCCCATCTGGCAATCTAGTGCCCAAATCATGAGGCTACTGAGCAAAAATTTCAGTGGCTTCCTAATCCCATCATGCTTATCGCTGGATTGTGGCTGTGGAATAAATTCTTAAGCCCAATAGCTCTGGAGGTAGCCTACTGGTTCACATGGCTCCTGTCTTGCTAATAATTGTGTTAGCATCTCTTTCCCTTCATTAACACCTTTCTACTTAAATTACAAGGAATGTCTTTTCTGGACTTAGGCCTGATAGATGCAAAGAGGGACAAAAACAGCCCAGTTAACTGATCATCTCTTCCTCAGTTTCTTATTTGCCCTAGATCTTTGTCTATTCCTAAAATAATCTTTTTTTCCTCACCCCTGTGAAAGAAAGAAAAGTATCTCACTTTTCTGTAATGAGCCTAATAGACCTAGTAGCAGGTGCAATAAGCTAATCAGAATTGCACAAACTAGCTTACGGTCAGTGCAATCTCTAATTCATATAAAATGACGCATGATTACAGCATAATTACTGGCTCTTTCCTGAACGTCTGCTTTGACTTCTTTGTTTTCCCGATTTACCAGTGGATACCCCTGTATCTCACAGAGGTACCTGCTACAGATCTGGCCCATCTAGCTCTGTGCAGCCCCACAGAGCACCCCACCAGCAATGATTCTTCCTGTCCTAAAGGGACCTGTGGCAGATTGTATTTTCCAACAATGGTCCCAGCAATATTTCCCAAACCTCATGATCTTCAGAAGTTTGTGGGTCTGCCAAGATGTGGACTCTATACTTCCTCTCCCTCTGAACCTGGAGAGATTGGGACTACTCCAACCAAAGGAGTAGAGCAGGCTACTGCCTAGAGCCTGCCAGTGCTCTCTCTCTCTTCTCTCCTTCCTGCCCCTCTCTGTCTCTAACTCTCTCTGCCTCTCTTTTTCCCCCCCGCCCTTTCTCTTTTTTCTCCCCTTTCTCCAGGCTTACCCTTTGAAACCAGGCACTATGCTGACTCCAGGCCACAGGGAGAGACCACATACAGATATTCCAACCACTAGCCCTGGCTAAGGCCTCCACTGACACGTGAGCATCCAGATGCCCCAGCACCCAGCCTTCGCATCTTCCAGCTGAGGCCTCCGGCACTGCGGAGCAGAGGAGCTATGCCCCCTTTGCTCTGTCCAGATTCCTGACCCAGAAACTCCAGGAGCATAATGAAGAGCTGCTATACGTGCTTAAGTTCGGGGGAAATGTGTTACACAGCAATAAATAACTGGAACAAAGCCTTCTCTTTTTAACCTTCCTTTACCTTCATCGGTACCTCCTCTAACCATGCAAACGTGCCTTCCCCGACTAAGGACCCACCACTTTCATGGATACTGGTTTCTTGAGGGGGTCTGTGGTGGGGAGAAAGGGAGGGGGTGGCCTATAACAACAGACCTGGGAGGTGGCACAGTTCATGGAGAAAACAAAACATACATGAGGACCCAACAGCCCCAGACTTGAGTGTGTCTACTGAGGAGGTAATGTTATCTCTCTAGGCTTCCATGTCCTCATCTGCGAAATGGGTACAAGAGTAATGCCTGGCTGTTGCAGGCACTGGAGGATGAGAAGCTGGGTGAGAGGCACCACACTCTTCCATTGGCAAAGCAACTGAGCCCATGATACAGCACAATAGCCACACTACTCTTACACCCAGCACGGAGCCCATGGCCTGTACATAACTGGTAGTTAGAAAACAGTAAGCCTGTGCTATATTCCAAGCAAAGGGTACTGTCATTTCAAGGCAGTCAGCTACGGTGGTTAGGAACTCAGGTCCCTGGAGCCTCTTATGTGGTTTCAAGTTCTGGCTCGCTCAAGACTCATTAGCGTCTAACCTTCTTGTTTCCTTACCTGTAAGACAGGGACAGCAAGAGTACCTTCCTCAAGGGTTCGGTCAGAGGAATGGGTGAAACACTGACCAACAGTGGCTAGCAGACAGACGTTGCCAGCTAAGTGGCACCACGCGACACCGCCTTAGGATGCAGGTATAAATCCTGTTGTATGAATGAAGGAACAGAGACTCAGAGAAGCCATGTCACTCACCCAAGCTCAGACGGCCAGTGAGCATGGGCAGAGGCAGGCTCCAAAGCCTGCCCCACAGCCTTGCACCCAAATCTGAAGCTCTCTGCACCTCGGCATACTGCTTCCCATATGCACACCTAATGGAAAATTGTATTTAACTGGAAGGGGAAAAAACAGTCCAGACATAACGGGGTTATACCTCGGGAGCTTTTTGGGTATCACAGGATGATAAGGCCAATGTCATAAGCTCTGCCTTTCAGCACAGTCAGCTCCTGTGGGTAAAATTAGCTCAGCTCTGCTTCAGTGCTGCCTGGAGCCCCAAGGCAAAACTCACCAGGGCACAGCACAACCTCACCTGACCCCCACTCTCAGGAAGGGTCCCTCATACACCTCATTAGGGCCTAG
The DNA here is from genome assembly GCF_033115175.1 of Lepus europaeus. Classification (NCBI taxonomy): domain Eukaryota; kingdom Metazoa; phylum Chordata; class Mammalia; order Lagomorpha; family Leporidae; genus Lepus; species Lepus europaeus. The sequence continues at coordinate 91,515,293 of NC_084828.1, forward strand.
AATGACTCATTTTGCTCTTCCCCGTCACTGGCTGCTGAGGTCACCTCTCTGCTATCCAGAAAGGCAGCTTCGAAGGAGAAGTTAACAATGAAAATGCCAGCTATTGTTCTGCATTCCTTTCCCCCAGAGCAGCTCACAAGCCAGGATCGGTGCCTGCCTGCCTGCCCGCCTGCCATGCCAGCTGCGTCCCGGGGAAGGAAGCCATGCTGAGTTACATAACCCAGCTCCGGAGCAAACAGCAGGCTCTACCACAGAGCATTCCTGTGCTGCCCTCCTGATTTCTCTCCAGTGATGAGACATGGGCGGCGGGACAGGCCTATTCACCATCCCTGTGTCACTCAGAACACAGCACACTGACGGTGACCGCAAGGGTCTCCTGTGTACCCTCCCTACTGCCCCTAGACTTGAAGGCTAAGCTCAAAAGTCACCTCGGCCAGGACCCTGCCGGCTCCCTTCCTGACCTGACTGGGCTCTCCATCACAACTCCAACAATGCCTTACCTTTATGCATTATTTGCAAGCATTAACTTGTTCCACTAATATCTCTTGCCTACTTCAGACTTGAGGATCTACAAACAAAAGGACTAATCCTTGCCCTCAAGGAAATGCCACAAAGTTCAACAAATGGCCTAAAATGGAGGAAACAGAGATAGCAGGGGTCAGAGGAGTACTCCAAGCAGAGACAGTGGCAGAGCAAAAAAGGACATTGTAGCTGCCCCAACAGAGGTGTCAGCGGAGCCAAGATCAGACAAGGTAACCACGTGTGTTACGTCAGGGAGGCCACAGAGAAGACAGGAGCTCAGTGATTAGCAAGGCGAGGATGGGCAACCCACCCACTGCCCCTTTCCACCTCTCTCTCTCAGTTGACACAAAAGATCTGGGCTTTACCCCTGAATGGGGAACCATTTTCAAAACAGGGGCCTCGCGAGAGTAGACCTGCACCTTTAGAGGATCCCTTGGGAAGAGGTGGGAGAACGGAATGGAGGAGGCTGAGAACTGAGACAGTCCAGTTGAGAACTGCGGAAGCGCACCAGGAGAGAGAGAGAGACGCAGAGGGCCTGAGCTGAGGAGGGGCAGCAGGGGGACAGCAGGTGTACGTAGGAGCTGCGACTCGGTAAGACGTGAGGTCAAAGGTGCAGGGGAGGCGGGGGGCCACCTGAAGGAGGCCAGGACCAGGTGGACTGATAAGACAGAAGGCAGCATCACTCAGCAAGGTGGCCGTGCTCAAGGACACCCTGAGTCTCAGGGAGCTTTAAGGTCGCCAGCTGCAGTGTTCAAAGGTGCACATACATCCATGGGTGTGGAGAGCAGACGTCCCCAACCACAGATAACCACACGGGAGGCACGAGCCGACGACACGGGAGAGGGCGGAAGACAAGCTCTGCACCGTCTGCACGCAGGGGAGGAGAGGAGGGAGAGGAAGAGCCAGCTGCCGGAGAAGCCGGAAGTGAAGCAAGCCCAGGAAGTGAGCACGGTCAACAGGACCACAGAGGCCAAACAGGAGCAGTGCCAGACAGAAATGAATTTGGTCCCCACAGACCTGGCCAACATCCGGCTTCTAACAGACCAAAGTGGGTTAAGAAGCCAAAACAAGGTGAGGAAGCAGAAACAGGAGTGAAGGCAGAAAAGAAAAAGGGGTGGTGGGTGGTCAGAGAAGGGCACGTGCACACACACCTTGCTCCCCTACTCGACAACGCCTCTAGAATAGTGCTAAGAGACATATATTGAGAACCACATGTGCAAGGGCGAATTTCCTAGTGGCAACATTTTTTAAAAATAAAAAGAGGAGACGGCGCCGTGGCTCAACGGGCTAATCCTCCGCCTTGCGGTGCCGGCACACCGGGTTCTAGTCCCGGTCGGGGCGCTGGATTCTGTCCCGGTTGCCCCTCTTCCAGGCCAGCTCTCTGCTATGGCCCGGGAGTGCAGTGGAGGATGGCCCAAGTGCTTGGGCCCTGTACCCCATGGGAGACCAGGAGAAGCACCTGGCTCCTGCCTTCGGATCAGCAGGGTGCGCCGGCCGCAGCACGCTGGCCGCGGCGGCCATTGGAGGGTGAACCAACAGCAAAGGAAGACCTTTCTCTGTGTCTCTCTCTCTCACTGTCCACTCTGCCTGTCAAAAAAATAAAAAATAAATTAAAAATAAATTTAAAAAAAGTAAAAAGAGGAACAGCACTGTGGTGTAGTAAGTTCAGCATCCACTATGGTGCCAGCATCCCATACGGCACCAGTTCAAGACCCAGCTGCTCCACTTCCCAACCAGCTCCCCGCTAATGAGTCTGGGAAAGTAGTGGAGGATGGCCCAAATGCTTGCGCCCCTGCACCCATTTGGGAGACCCAGAGGAAGCTCTGGGCTTCTGGCTTCAGATCGGCCTAGCTCTGTCTGTTGTGGCCATTTGGGGAGTGAACCAGAGGTTGGAAGACCTCTCTCTCTCTCTTTCCCTCTCTCTGTAACTTTGCCTCTCAAGTGAATAAATAATTTTTTTTAAAAAAGTAAGAAGAAACAGGACAAAGTAATATAATATTATTTTAACTCAGTACATGCCAAATACCATCCTTTTAAGAAATAATGAACATTATAAAACTTACTAATAAGATATCTAACTATTTTTGTACTAAGGCTTTGAAATCTGGCATTGTACACTCACAGCACATATCAATTCAAAGTACCACATTTTAAATCCTCAACTGCCACATGTCATTCTGACTTAACTTTAATGAGTCAGAGATCAGCATGGGAGCTGGCACGCTGAGTGTGATTTTTCTTTTTTAATAATATGATGAAAGGAATGGATGGATAGTGGAAGGAAGGAAGGTCATTTCATTGGGAAATTCAGTGAACTTTCTATGGCTTCTTTCCCTTTGTTAACTACACTTTCAGTTTACAGTCTTGGATTATACTGAGGAAAGCTTTGGCGTAGCTAAATGTCGATAGCATAACTTCTATTCCTTGTAAACCTCCTGTCTTCCTTCAACAATCACAAATCCTGTCAATCTCTGTCAGTCTCTACAACTCTGTCAAACGCTAGTCAGCACAATTACTAGCCACATAGATATCACGCAAGTCACTTTAGTTCTCTGAGTCCCAATTTTCCCTACCATGCAAGAGGTATGTTCAAGTGTAAGTACTAGCTGAATACTGCATGCTGCCCAGAGACCCATATTTTAAAGTCTTGCCTTAATGACACTAAGAGCGTAGAAACTTACTCCGATTTTGGTGTTGGGAGAAGGGGCCTTTGGGAGGTGACTGGATTGGACGAGGCCATTAGGGTAGAGAGCACATAGATTCAGTCATGCTTGCTCTTGCTATGTGATGCTCCATGCCACCTCAGCGCTCAGCCAGCAGCAACACCCTCATCACAGGCCCAACCAATGGGGCCACCTGAACCTGGACTATGAACCTCCAAATCATGAGCTAAAATAAACCTGTATTCTTTCAAAAGTGAGTTGCCAAAAGTTCTTCCTTAGAGTGATGCAAAGCTCAGGAATACAGAGTCTATAACTCTGGCTCTGTTTATCACATAGGGTCAGTGTAAAACTCAAATGAAATGCCAAAAACACTCAAGTTCCACACAGAAGTAAGACATAACAGATAAATATGATAAATATACAGCATATGGACTTGTATTATAAGCCTCAATCTCATCTACAAGCATATATGTATACAGCTGTTAACAAGAGTACTTTAACTTCCAACATCACTCTACTGCCCTTCGCTCCTCAAAAACCAGAGTGTGTGGTCACTCTGATTTTCCTAAGCACAAAAACCAGGTTTCCATGAGTCATCATACTGCAAGATTTGCAGAACTGAATAAAGCTTGCCTACAAAGTAGAGACTTGAAAGAATCAGGGCAGAGCATGAGTGAGCCTAGGAGATGCTATGGTGAGGAGCGCAAGTCTTTCTCCAGAAGAGACACAGATGTCCTGGATTGGCTGACTTCATGTGCAGCCTAACGTTCAAAACGTTTCCCTACCCTAAACAACTTCCAGGAGCTGAGAGGTAATAATTATTTGGTCTCATCGTGCTTTTTGCTGTAGCTGATACACAGGAATGTTTGGGGCATCAGGAAAGGTGTGAAGTTGCAGAAGAGAACATTTTAGGGGCACAGGTACTAAACAGAGGGACAAAAATTGATATACGATGTGTTCCTTTTACTGTCCAGGATCACCACCAACTGACTTGACAAAATAGCACCCTTCAACCCTCCAGGGATGAGGGCCACTCACAGAGACATGACCACAGAGCACCCTCATGGTACCAGGGGAGAAACCATCAAAACAACAAGGATAATTGATGGCCCAAAGACAGGGCACAACATGTGAGTGGCGGAGCTCAGCCTCAAACCCTGCTGGTCAGAGTCCAGATCTTCTGCTCATGCCCTTTATGTGATCACTGATTGTTTTTAAAAGCCAAATTAGGGCCCAGCACTGTGGCGTGGTAGGTTAAGCCACCGCCTGCAGTGCCAGCATCCCATATGGGCACTGGTTTGAGTCCTGACTGCTCCACTTCTTTTTTTTTTTAACTTTTATTTAATAAATATAAATTTCAAAGTACAACTTTTGGATTATAGCGGCTTCCTCCCCCCATAACCATCCTCTTACCCTCAAACCATCCCATCTCCCACTCCCTCTCCCATCCCATTCTTCATCAAGATTCATTTTCAAATATCTTTATAGTATATACTAAGATTTCAAAAGTTTGCACCCACACAGAAACACAAAATGTAATGTACTGTTTGAGTATTAGTTAACCCGTTAATTCACATAGTACAACACATTAAGGACAGAGATTCTACATGGGGAGTAAGTTCACAGTGACTCCTGTTGTTGATTTAACAATTGACACTCTTATTTATGACGTCAGTAATCACCAGAGGCTCTTGTCATGAGCTGCCAAGGCTATGGAAACCTCTTGAGTTCGCCAACTCCGATCTTATTTAGACAAGGTCATAGTCAAAGTGGAAGTTCTCACCTCCCTTCAGAGAAAGGTACCTCCTTCTTTGATGGCCCATTCTTTCCACTGGGATCTCACTCACAGAGATCTTTCATTTAGGTTATTTATTTTTTTTTTTTTTTTTGCCAGAGTGTCCATGCCTGAAATACTCTTATGGGCTTTTTAGCCAGAGCTGAATGCCTTAAGGGCTGATTCTGAGGCCAGAGTGCTGTTTAGGACATCTGCCATTCTATGAGTCTGCTGTGTATCCCGCTTCCCATGTTAGATCGTTCTCTCCCTTCTTAATTCTATCAGTTAGTATTACTGACTGCTCCACTTCTGATCTAAGTCCCTGATATTGTGCTTAGGAAAGAAGCAGAAGATGGCCCAAGTGTTTTCTTGGGCCTCTGCAACCCACGTGGGTGATCCCAAGGAAGTTCCTGGCTCCTGGCTTCAGATCAGTCCAGGTTGAGCCATTACAGCCATTTGGGGAATGAACCAGCAGATGGAGGACCTCTCTCTCTGTCTCTACTTCTCTCTCTCTCTGTCTCTCTGTCTCTCTCTCTCTTTCTCTGTAACTCTACCTTTCAAATTAATAAATCTTTTAAAAAGTAAAAGTCAAATTAAAACTTACCCACCAGTGGACTCAGCCAAATAGAACTCCTGATTCACAGATTACACAGTGTAACACTGGGAAAAATTTTACAAAGATCAATTCATGTGCAAGTGCCCTGTAACCCAAACTCGGTTCTACTAGCAAAACAAAAAGTACTCTTGTACTTGGTATTTCTCAGCCACACATTTTCTACAGTGAGAAGCAGTCATCACCACCAGCCTCCACAAGACCACACGTGTAATGTGTTACCATTTCTAAGCCTGTTCACACACAACAGGAGTGAGACTTGTGCCTTCACCTGCTGGGCTCTTATGAAAAACCAGAATGCACTAACATGTCCCATCACATAAAGGGCAGAGGAAGACGGTCCAGCTTAGGACACTGATGTTGTGTTGTCGTGCTTGTTGTTCAACATACACTTACATGCCAGTAAGTAAGTAATTCTCCACAAGCTAGACAGATATTAATTCATCTAACCTTCCCAAAAATCCAACCATGCTATGAAGTAGCGACTATTACCGTAATTCTCATTTTCCTGATAAGAGAGCTGCGGCACAGACAGAAAGCTAGACAGCGGCGGAGCTGGGAACTGAATCCAGACAGCGCGGCTCCAGGCCTGCTGTTCTTCCCACACATGCTATGTTGTGTCTCAGTTGGCTTTGGTTCTTTCCCCTTGTTTTCACTGTTGGAGGCGGGGGTTCCCAGAACACCAACTTATTAAGGTGTAGAAAGAAACAGGAAGGGCTCACAACCAACACAGCAGGTCAGCACATTCTCTCCTCAAAGACCAGGCGCAGGTGAGGCCAAGTCTTCAGCAGGGACCATGCTATTGATTTACTCTGAGAAAGCTCCGTCACAAGATCAGAAATATGCAGCGTCCATGTGAGCAGCATATTCTCTCTGTCATCACTGGGAGGTTGTGTCCCACGAGGGAAAGTCAAGGCAGGGGCTCAGGGGACAGCAAGGAGCCACCAGCTCCCACCAGGAATGGTCTGGCTGAAGACACTGGAAAGGCCTGAGACGGAGGCTCCCTCTTCTCAGAGCGTGGCCAATGCTTGCAGCAAGATTTCTTGCCCCATTTGGAGAAGAGGATATTGACACCTCCAGCGTTTGTTACAAGTTACACTTCTGTGCTAAAAGAGGACCCAGTTGCTTGTGGATGTCCCTGCACATTCATGGAATAGGGAGGCAGCCTGGTCTAGGACGTCACAGCCAGAAAACCGAGAGCCTGTTTCTTGCCTCTGCCACTGTGCGGCTTTGTGCAAGTCACTGAAGCATCTGCAAACCTCTGGCCTACTTCTCAGCCACCCTGAGCAGGGGATGCCAGAACTTACTCTGTGGGGTCTTTTTCCTCCAAGTTACCTTGGACATGGGACACAATCCAAAATCAGAGTCATGGATATGCAGAGTGGAAGCCCAGGCCATCAGATATAATCCTCTTATTTTCTAGATATGAAGTCTGTGTTCCAGAGTCTGAGAAGTAGCTTAGACAAAAATAACCCCTCTCCTGCCAAAGCCTCAAAGATCACAAATAATGGCATAGCCCAAATTATATTCTAGAAAAAAGTCCTGGTCTTCCTACCACTTTTGCTCATCTCAGAAATTGTCCTTATGTCTCAGAGTCTAAATTCTTCCTGATCTCATTCCAGGGACATGTTTTCTCTTTCATCAAATGTTCTCTATCTCTCTGTGTGATGAAAAACTCCTCTTATTCCCTTCCCTATCAAGTACAGTTTACACAGAGAGAAAGAAAATTGCTAACATTCTAAATTTAAAGATGTGGTAGAAGAGAATGGGCAAAGCTGCCACCTGCAGACACCAGCATCCCACATGGGCACCGGTTCATGTTCCAGCTGCTCTACTTCCAATCCAGTTCCCTGGTAGCAGCCTGGGAAAAATGGCGGAAGATGGCCCAACTGCTGCCCCCCCCCCCCCCACCCACATGAGAGACTCAGATGAAGCTCCTGGATCCTGGCTTCGACCTGGCCCAGGCCTAGCCATTGCAGCCATCTGGGGAATTAAACAGCGGATGTATGATTTCTCTCTCTGTCTCTCCCTCTATGTAGCTCTGACATTCAAATCAATAAATACATCTTTAAAAAAAAAAAAAAAAAAAAAAACAGAACCATGACCTAGAAGCAGGGAGGTGTGGCATCTAGACTTGGTTCTGCCATTAACTGTTTAACTGTGTGTATGACCTTGAGTGAGTCCTTCTTCCTCCTAGGCCCAATTTTTCTCATATTAAAATAGGACTGTTGGACCACATTCTCTCCAAGCTGTGATATTCTGGATGTATGTGTTTCATCATCACCTCCCAAACAATATTATCACCCACTAAGCCAAACTATGAGATTGTGAGTCATTAAACTCGGAATTTTTTCATAGTACATTGGGTATATAAACTTTAGTGTGTGATCGGTGTTCATCAATGAACTGCTTTTTTCAAAGACAAAGATCTCATTGTTGTGTAATTATTTCCTGTAGAATTTCATAATTAACCACAGACTGATAAAGCTTAGGAATGCAATGCTGTAGAGTGACAATGATACAATAAGATGGCCTCTTCAATATATCAAAACTTATGCTTCCCATGCTTTCTTCACAATAGTCCATTTGATCTAATAACCTGCCATTCCTCAAATCGCTTCCTTATATACCATGTGTAGAAGCAGGGATAGATCTTTTAGAATATTCTCAATATCATACCTCTTTGATTTTTAAGAATGAGTATAATTTTTCCAAAATCCACCAAGAAACAATTCCTGTCAATAAGGTTGATGATCCAGTTGTGAGTGATCCTGAAGAGTAATATTATACCAAGAAAATATAAAAAAAAAAAGATTTGGGGAGATAAGGGCATCGTGAGCCTAAGTCAGGCAGTGTTGGCCGACTCCAAATACTCCTTTGAAGGTGAGACTCAGCAGATTTCTAGGCAGTACCAGGCTTGCAGTAAGTCACCACCTATCTCCCTAAAGCTGCAAGAAAACTCAATGTGTGTTTTCAGAAGCTGCACTCATTTTCCAGTTCCTATCCAAAAACAAACAAAAAAACAACAAAAAAATTTGTTTAATTAGAAATATCAGGTGATCCCTTCTAAAAACCCAACACAAATGTAATCACTGCAACACACACGTCCTCAAAGATGATAGCTCTCAGTTTTATTTCTCTACTAAGCACTCACAATAAATAAATTAACACACAAGACTATATACACAGAAAATGTTTATGTTGTCTATAAGAGGAGATAATTGGCAACAACCCCTATTTAACATTTGGTAAATGGCTAAGTTTTAACAGTATTATCTCCACACTATGGATCAGGAGAATGGCCATTAAATATAAGAGAATTATTAAGTAATCTGGAAATGTTTGAGTATTTAGTGAAAAACAAAGAAACAGCAATCAAAACTGCCTAGTACAAATGAATATAAGAAAAGATTAGTGGATAATATTTTAGTAGCATTTCTCCTTTAGATAATGCCGATGACAAACAGCCAATGACATGACTCAGGGGCTCCAGAGAAACTCCTCATTGGAGCCTGGAAATATCAGAAATAATCACAGGGACACGGGGATCAACAAAAGGAGGCTGCACAGGCAGTCATAGCCCAAATATGGAGAAATAGTTCAGAATAAGAGAAAACACTGAAGAAATATAAACAAGAAAATGAACAGACTTCAAACAGACAAGAGAGCCATTAGAAAGACCAAAGACATACAGGATGTGACAAAAATGCTTAATTTTCTTCCAAGCCAGGAAGCTCATTGTGGAAATAAAACAAGTAAAAGTTTGGGAAGATTTTGAGCAATTAAAGGAATTTTTTTTTTTTTTTTGACAGGCAGAGTGGATAGTGAGAGAGAGAGAGAGACAGAAAGAAAGGTCTTCCTTTGCCGTTGGTTCACCCTCCAATGGCCGCTGTGGCCAGCGTATCGCGCTGATCCGAAGCCAGGAGCCAGGTGCTTCTCCTGGTCTCCCATGCGGGTGCAGGGCCCAAGCACTTGGGCCATCCTCCACTGCCTTCCCGGGCCATAGCAGAGAGCTGGCCTGGAAGAGGGGCAACCGGGATAGAATCCGGCACCCCAACAGGGACTAGAACCCAGTGTGCTGGTGCCACAAGTTGGAGGATTAGCCTGTTAAGCCACAGCGCCGACCAAATTAAAGGAATTTTAAATATTTTATTTCAAAGCTAAGGGAACTTTCAGTCTCCTGTGAATGGCTTAAAGGTAGTGACACTAAATCAGGAAATAAAACCCCAGCACATGATTTAGCCCTGTGTTGAGCAATATTTACCTAGAAATCATAATGTCAATGCTATTGATTGTTGTTTTCTTTGTAAACCAGCCACGGTCAGCAGAGAAAACTTAGCCATAGTTTTAGTTTCAGGTACAAAACTACATATAATTGCATGTGTGGAGGTGCAAAAGAGAACCTAACACAAAACCTCAAACATCACCAATAAGTTGCAGGGTTAAAAGTATGGAGGCAAAGTACATGGAAGCCCCAATATCTTCACCTTACAAATGGTGGCTGAAGTGATGCTATCAGAGGCCAATAAGGCAAGAAATGGAGATTTCTGCATATTATGTAACCAACAAAGAGAATAAAGCTGCTGATATAACCATCAAAAGCTGGACTAGAGAAGGAAAGCATCAATGGGGCACAAATAAACTAACCCCAGTCTATCATCAAAGAAAGTCCATGAGCAAACCTCAAGCTATGCCTCAACGACTGAAGAAAGAAGCATATTATTTAAAGATAGGACAGTAATTCCCACAAGAACTAAAAACAGAACTTGGTTACAAGTGGCTGATTGTTGAGAATGGGACTAGGGTGGAAAGAGATGGGACAAGAACCCCTTGTTCTTTAGAAACACATTTGAATTATTTTATTTTTACTATGAGCATGTATGGCAGCATCTCTTAAATTTTGCTTTAAATGGGACAGGCATTTGGCCTGGCAGTTAAGTCCATAATCAGCATTCTACATCAGAGGGCCTGGGTTTGATTTCCAGCTTTATCTCCTGAATCCAGCTTCTTCCTAACGCATATCCCCAGATGCAGCAGGTAATGGCTCAAGTAATTGGGTCCCTGCCACTGATGGGGGAGACCTGTGTTGAATTCTGGGCTCCTGGCCCAGTTCCAGCTGTTGAAGGCATTTGGGGAGTGAACCAGGAGATGGCACCTCTCTCTCTTTTTTTTTTTTTTTAAGATTTTTATTTATTTATTTGACAGGTAGAGATACAGACAGTGAGAGAGAGAGAGAGAGAGAAAGGTCTTCCTTCCGTTGGTTCACTCCCCAAATGACTGCAACGGCAAGAGCTGCACCAATCCGAAGCCAGGAGCCAGGTGCTTCCTCCCGGTCTCCCATGTGGGTGCAGGGGCCCAAGCACTTGGGCCATCCTCCACGGCCTTCCTGGGCCACAGCAGAGAGCTGGACTGGAAGAGGAGCAACCAGGACTAGAACCCGGCGCCCATACGGGATGCCAGCGCCGAAGGCGGAGGATTAAACTAGTGCGCCAATGCGCTGCCCCTCCCCCCCGCCTCTGTATGAGTGTGTTTGCCTCTCAAATAATTTTTTTTTTTATTTAAAAAAAAAAGAATGAAAAGCTGCAAATAGCATGACCCAGAGGTCATAGAAGTCAAATGCAAAGGGGCTTTTTTGGGGAAAGGTTACAAAATGTCATTCTCCTGGCACTCACTGAAGGTACAAGGTCCCCTTGAGTGGCCTTTCCTATGTTAAGAGCCTCCTTCCTCCCCTTCTCTTCCCAAGTTCGCTCCTAACACCCCCTACACAGTAGTGAGCACTCGATGCCCTTGAACGCCCTTCCCTGGCTCCCAAATGAAAAGCAGCCCCTCACGAAAACTCGAAAATGCAAAGAATCCTTGAGGAAACCCCCAAGTCAATGGACAGCCTGGCTGTGCAGTGCTGTAGCCCAGAAGCAGAGCTGGCCGGGTGATCCGAGCTATATTTAGCAGCTTCTGGGCAGACAAGAAGCCCGTTCCCTGGAAAGGAGGTAATTAAATGAGGCAGATTGAGGCCCGAGGTGGTTCAAGAACTGTGGCTTCCAGCTATCCCAACCTGCACCCTGAACCTGGAAAGGGGACCTGCAGGCCTGGGCGCTCCATTTCTAAGACACCTTTCCTTCTCCTCTCAGCCATCATCCCAATCACCCCCATCCCTTTTTTCAGTCACTTAAGGCCTGTTTAGGATGCACCTGCTATGGGCCCAGCATCATGCTCAGCACTCGGAACGGTGGAGATGAATCAGATCCGAACCATGAGCAGCGGGAGCTGACTGGTGAGAGGGGAATACGCAGGGCTACAACAGCACAGGATCAAACTGGAACCTAGCCAGGAGGGGGGCCACCACCAGGCGGCACACCTCAGCACAGCGCCACAGAGACCACACAGAGGTTTGACCTGAACAAATGGAACCAATCCGGCCGTGTGAGGGAAAGGTGCTTTTCCCGAACACGGAGAGTCCATGGGCCAAAGCTCTATGCTGGCAATCTGTGGGGTACACAGATGCTGGTAAAGAAGCCCCACGCCCATGAACCCCAGTTCTTGGGTGCCTCCAGGAGCCAGTACAGACTCTCCTGATCCAGCAAGAACATTCTGTACACCACCATCCCTGCTGCTTTGCAAAAGAACCTGCATCCCGGAAAATCATCTTTCTCAGGGTCACGGAATTGTCATACTTTGCAGGGCACTAAAGCCCAAGCCCTTTCCCCCTCTGCCATCAAAAGGGGTGGAAAGGCGGACATCTATGCAAACAGGAGCTAAGAACTCAGGACCAGAGCCCAGGGCTCACAGTTGTTGGGGCTCAGCGCAGCAGTCTCGGGGACTTCCTGCTTAAGAAATTCCAGAATCTCACACTGCACCTGTGCCCGTGTCTAATAGTTGCCTTCCTAACATCCAACAGCTGCACTGTCAACCTCTCATCATCCAGAGCCTTGCAAAACCCGCCCACTGACACCGTTCACCTTGGCATACACAGCTCCCCCTTCCAGGGAGGCCTTGCCCCACCTGTCCTCCCAGCTAATGCCTACTCATCTTCAGGGGTCAGCTCTGTTCACACCAGCCACAGTCACCAGCTGCAAATGCCCATGGAATTAGAGAAGACACACACACCCCCGCCCCTGCTCTTTCTGTAGGCTCCTACAGGACGCCGTCTAACAGAGCCCTAGGAAGATTAAAAGCGGCCCAGGAACTTCACTTGGCAACTCTGTGCCACGCTCCTACAACCTAAGGAGGGCCACACAGCCTTCTAAGGCCAGTCTTAAAAAACGAATTTGCCTGCTCTTTGAACTCACTGCTCTTATAAGGTCCCAAGGCATTGAGCTGTCAGCACTCCCCACACGCGGGCTCTGGAGAGTGTATTATCTTTCAATAGGCGTGTGTTAGCCCACCCCTGCAGGACAGGGGGTACCTGTGAGTCACCCCGGGGCCCAACAGGCTTTCAGAAACTATAAGAGCAGAGCTACCAGGACCAGAAGAAGACTGTACAAAATACTGGAGCAGATCCCCTATTCATTTTTACCTATGTAGACTTTATTGTTCAATGTCTGGCTCATCCAAATAGACTGACAACATCTTGGGAAGTCTGAGGAACTGGAATCCCAGAGGAATCACAGTGACCAGTAAGTCTACCTCCTGGGACCGCACAACTGCACAGAGCCCACTCCAGTTTTTGATGGACTGTTTGTTACACACTGAGCTGTCTATCTCTGCGGGCTCTTGGGTTAAGCTCCAAGGAGTGGCAGGAGATAGGGGCTGGGCACAGAATCAGCTGGAGAAGTGGAGGACACGACCAAGCAGAACTGGGTTCACATCCCAACGCGCCACTCAGAAGAAGTCCCCAAAGCTCCCCAAGCCCCTCCCTCATGGCAGTTACAGGATGAAGGGAAATGATGCAGGCAGAGTGCCCGGCGCAGTGAGCACTCGATAAGTGGCAGCTATCACGGCAATTAGTTCTATTCCTGTTTCCCATTCCGGCCTGCCGCATAATCAGAGTGCTAATCACACCCTTGCCCTCTCCGTGAGGTCTGCTCCCCACTCCATATCAGGTCTTTGCAAAGCCTCCCTCGTCGTTCCATTCCGTTTGCCACTGGCTGGGCATGACCAGAAGCAAGAAGCTGCCCAGGGCTCCCATTAAAATTCCTGACTCTGAGGGGACTGTGAGAAGCAAAGTGAGAACAGAGCTGCTTTGGCTCCTGTGTCGTTAAGGACGCTGCCCAAGACTCTGCAAAGGTGAAGAGGGACACAGGAGGCCACAGCAGCTGCCTGGGGCCCTAGGAGGTACAGACATGGCTCAAGACTTTCCAATCGTGGCCCCAAATGAGGCTTCAGGAAGGAGGGCAAAAGTGGAGAGGAATAAGGAAGAACAGTGCATGACTTGGCGTCCACCCCGGGCACCCTGGCTGCCAGAACTCATGGCTTCTGAGATGTCAGGCTCAGAGTTCCAAGGACAAGGGTGCACCCTCTTCACCCAGTTCTACTTCCAGCCAAGACTGCAGACTCAGCCCCAACTCAAGACCTAGCCCCAACTTTGCTAGGAAAATCTGTGTGACCTTGGGAGACTCTGCACCCTCTCCTGGCCTCCCTCTTCTCACCTGTACAATAGGATGCTGGCCTGGACCACTGGTTCTTGAACCGATGATGCCCAACAGAAACACTTGGGACAATTTTTCCTAAGTACTCAAGACCAGGCTTATATCTGAGAGACTCTGATGCAGGGTCAGAATGGAAGCAGGGAATGTATGTAAAATTCACTGGCTGATTCTGATGGTTAAGGATCACTGACCTTGAAGATCACTATGTACCCTTTGGCCAAGACCATCATGCTTCACTCTTGGATGAATGTGGGTAAAGAGCCTGGCAGAGGGCCTGGCACACAGCAGGTGCTAATTAAACACTCGCTGCTTCCATCACATCCACCCCACAATGAAAAGCAATGGGCAAGATAGTAGCAGATGCCACATGTGAAACATATTGCCACCTCCCAGTCTGACCCTGAATTAGTGAATAACCCATAGTCCACTCACATGAGGCATCTACCAATAGAAAGAATGGGGCGGGGATCCCTATAAATAAGGAGATGCCTAACAGAGCAGAGGGCAGCTCTGAAGTAATGCTTCCCAAATTGGACTGAGTGGTCCAATCACTTGAGGAACATGTCAAGATGCAGATTCTTGGGGGGAGCTGCGAGTCTACATTTTGGCACAGGTGACACAGGTGCTGCTGGTCCAGGAAGCCGCTCAAGTCACAAGGCGCTGAACACAGGTATTTAGAAGGGGAAAAGTTGCAGCCTAAGGCAACCTTTCCACACAGCTTTACTAAGCAACTCCTAAGTAGCCCATGTGGAAGGTGCTGGGGCTACAAAGACAAAGATGAGTAGGGCTTGCAAAACAGACATCTCTGCAGCTCTTCACAATACAGCCTGTTTTAAAGTCCTTATCAGGGACATGGCCAAGGTGCCATGAGCATCCCATTAGGAAACCATTAAGTATACTCATATTTGGAAAGCATACACCAGAAAAGCATGCAGTAAAGTGAAGTCATAACACTGCAGAGGAAGACAGTTACAAGAGTATGGACAAAGGGCCAGCACTGGGGTGCCATAGCTTAAGCTGCCCCTGGCAACACTGACATCCTGTATCAGAGGCCATGATTCCTGGCTGCTCCACTTCTGATCCAGCTCCCTGCTAATGCTCCTGGAAAGGATGATTGCCCAAGTGCTTGGGCCCCTTCCACCCACATGTGAGACCCAAGTGATGCTCCTGGCTCTTGGCTTCAGCCTGGCTCAGCCCTGCCTTTGCAACCATTCAGGGAGTGACCCAGAAGACAGAAGATCTCCCTCTCTGTCACTCTGTGTATCAAATAAATGAAATAACATCTCTAGAAATAGGTATGTACAGGAGAGCCTAACTTGTACAAACTATGTGGAGCCTACCAGCCAAGAATAGTTTTTATAGTTTTAAAAGAATCTGAAAAAGAGGATAAGGAGAAGGTAGAAGAGGAACAGAAATATATGAGACTGCGGGTTGCCTGCAAAACCTAAAATACATACTATCTAATCCTTTACAGAAAATGTATGCCAATCCCTGGCATAAAAAGATAGGCAGACAGATGCAATTATACACCAGATCCCTCGTAGGTTACTGCAAGTGCCTGCAAGTGGATTTTATTTTCTTCTCTCTGCTTTCTCATTTGCACCTAACTTTCTTCAGTGACCACAAATCAGTCCTGAAATTAAGTATGAAAAAAGTTCCCACTTTTTGTGCAAGGAATTTCCCATCCTAGTAATTTATCTTAGCAAATAATCACAAGGACAGATGAAGAATTTGAAAACCTGATCTTCTTCACAGAGTTACTTGCAATAAGGAACAAAGAGAATGATGGTAGTTTCTTAAGGTGGAAGAAAAACAGGCGTCAGAAATGATTCCATGCAAGACTTCTTGATTCCACCCAAAGGTGCTCATGCCTATTGTCTGGCAAAGTGGCAAGATACAACACGGTACAGACAGTAAGATTCAAAGTTAGAATAATTCAAAAGCACAAAAAAAAAAAGAAATGAAAGTAACTATTTGAGAAACAATATTAAAAACATAAACTGAGCTTGTGTCTAAATGGTGGATTTATGAAGATCCCCATGTTCTTTTTATGCATTTCTGTATTTGGGGAATGCTTTATTACAAGCATATTCTACTCTTATGACAGAAAAATACTGCACATAATAAAGTTTGGGTTTGTTTTTTGCCTTCAATTCCTCCTGAGGGAGTGAGACAAGATTCAAGAAGGGGGGAGACGTCTACGCTGCACTTGGAGGGCCGAGCAGGCACTGACCAGACAGGAAGACAAGGAAGAGCCCTGCAGCCAGCGGAGAGCATGTGCTGAGAGACACAGGCATGCTGGGCAGCCATGTGACAGACGGTGTGACAGTCACACAGTAGGGTAGCTGACGCATAGTGGGACCCACAGTGGGGTTTAGGAGAAAATCCTAAAATCCAAGGCAAGGTCAGATGATGGTGGGATTTGAGCTACAGGCCACAGGAGATGGTGGATGAGCAGGTGAGAGGCCAGCTAGAAAGCCGAGGGAGAAATGTTTTCCCAGCCGCTCTTGCTCAAAATCCGGGAGCATAGGAGCCTCTGGGCAGCAGGGCAGGAAGAGAACCAGGCGCTAAGTGTCTTCCACTCATTTCCACTCACTCAGCGCCGCTGCTTCATTTTCTCCTAACAAGGCTGTGCATATATTTGCATCTGGAAATAAAAGGCATTGGCAAATCAAATCAACACATTCTTATTGCCCAAGCGTCACCCAAGGGCCATTCTGATTTCCTCCAAGAAGCAGATCCAACCAGCCCCCTACGCTGCTTCACAGACGCCAGACCAAGAGCAAGGCCTGCAGGTGCCTCTGTCCATCCAATAGACCCACACAGGATGAGGGGTAGAGGAGGACGAAGCGAAGTTCTCAGTCAGCGTGAGATCACTGATGCAGGTGAGGCAGGGCCAGGAGGCCACAACCGAGCGGGCAACGCGTGATTGCCGACAGATGACCCTGAAGCTCGCTTCATGGCCAGATTCCTGGCAGGGTAAGAAACGGGGTTCCAGTAAACCAAGAAGAATGCTGCTGGCAGGAGACACTGGGACCTCTCAAGAGGGCTTTAAATGGAAATCTGAGAGCAAGAACAGAAACTGGACGTGCAGAAAATGCATTGAGCAAACAACTGTGTCCCAGATCTGGACGCCCCAAAGGGGAGGGGCTCTGGAACCACAGGGAAACCAAGGAAGAGAAGGTCTGGACAACGCTCCAAGGCCTCAGGTGCCCAAGGGGCCAGGGCTGGAAACGAATGCAACAGCAGAAGGCAGAGCCAGGCTGCCTGAGCCAGACAGACGCTCCACTATGGAAATTGGAGGCAACACAGAAGAAAGCCACCATGGAAGAAGCAAAGCCTTAGGGCATGGGGAGAACTGTGCCCATGTAGGCCTCAGAACAAGGCTTCCTAAGACTCTCTCTCTCTCTCTATCTCCCTCTTGGTGGGCCACGACATCCAGACGCCCACATCTGCTGATGGCTTCGGCACAGCCCCACTTTGGTTTATATGTCTGCTTCCTGTGTAGCGCACTACCTCCTGGGTGGCCCGAATGACACTTTTTTCACAGTCCCTGGAATGGCGAACAACAAATATGGAGTCAACAAGCGCCCTTCACTTCTGCACAAGTTGGGTGTGAATCCCTTTTTGCAAGAGGCAGAACATCTGGCGCACCTGCTGCCTGGCCAACAGTGTGACCCAGAGTCCAGGGAACCCTGGAAGTAACCCACCGCTAGGGGTTAACTGCAACCAAGGAAGGGCATCTTTATACAGCAGGCAGAAGACACACACGGGGAGAACGCGATGGTCCTGAACTGTGGACAAGGGGAGACCCCAAGACCTCAGCAAAGCACACGATGGCCAGTGACCAGCAAGGTACTGAGAGAGCGAAGAACTGAATGGAGAACTACGGGCCATCAGCCTACACCGGGTTCAGCATGTGGAGGGGCGCCAGGGCGGCCAGGAAGGAAGGAATGCTGCTGGGGACTAACCTGCAGCTGCCGTGCGGTGCCCTCCCCAGGGCCACACTTCCCAGCATGCCCCACTCGCCCCACCTGCACAATGAACTGAATCCCTGGGGCCCCTGGAAACACTGGCTGTGAAGGGACTCCTGCGAACTCTGGGGGCTTGGCTACAGCCCTGACACCCTGCCCAGGTGAGACACACAACAGCCTTGGCCCTCTCATGGCTGGGAAGGAGGGTGCTGCGGTGTCAGGGCTAGCAGTGCCAAAAGCCATAAGGAGAGGAAATACCGCAGCAGCAGCCGGGCTCAGTGCCACTCTCAGGGGCTCTTAAACACAACACACTCCTGCACAATCACCTCCTCCCGCAGCCGCCCACAAAGTCCTCCCCCGGAAGACTTCCCAGAATGTCTTGAGCAGCTCCATCTCCATTCTTGCCTAGCTTTTTAGGGCTGCCCTGTTCCTGAACACTGTGTATGTACTTCTCTGGTATTTTATAACCACAAATGCCTTCTCACAGACAAGTTCTTTCATCCTTAATCCAGACCCAATAATGTCATCATAATCACCCTCATCGCTCCAGCTTGATAGATAAGGAAGCTGAGGCTTATGCCTTATCTTTATCTTCCCCAGGATTACCCAATTTCCAGGCAGGCCCTTCCCAGCTCCTAACCCAATCACAAAAGACACAGCAGGGGCTGGCACTGTGGCATAGTGGGTAAAGCCACTGCCTGCAGTACTGGTATCCCATATGGGTGCCAGGTAGAGTCCTTGTTGCTCCACTTCCGATCCAGCTCTCTGCTATGGCCTGGAAAAGCACTGAAGATGGCCCAAATCCTTGGGCCCCTGCATCCACATGGGAGACCCAGAGGAAGCTCCAGGCTCCTGGCTTCAGATTGGCACAGCTCTGGCCACTGCAGTCATCCAGTGGATGGAAAACCTCTCTCTCTCATCTTCTGCTTCTCTGTAACTCTGCCTTTCAAATAAATAAATAAATCTTTAAAAAAAGAAGTTCCTACTCATTAAAAAAAAAGTTCCTACCCCATTAAAAAAAAAAAAAAAAAGACACAGCAATCATGTCCAGCACCTGTCTAATCAAGTCTCTGATACTAAATGAACTCTGTAATAAGCAAGATGCTATGGTCAATCCTGGGTTCCAATCCCTGTGCCATCTGCCACCTGCCCATGCTGGTGTAGGGAGCAGAAGCACAAATGTGCCTTGAGCTCCAGTCCACAGCAGGTGTCATTATCCTAGCCGGATTCCCCCGCAGCTCGCCAAGTGGTATCCACTTCTGGCTTCCACCTGCACCTCCCTCCATGCCACCGGACAGGATTCTGCTCTTCTCTGAGCTGGTCCACCCATTCAGCCTTCCCTGGGTCACCCCAGCCCTGCTGAGCCCACACACAGAGCCTTGCACCACCCAGCTCCTCCAGGCCCTCCTCAGCAGGTTACTTCCCTGGCAGTCTGAAACTTGGCTCCTGGTACACACACTTTCCAATTCCATCTTCCTATTGCTTAGGCTGTCTACTCACTTTGAACTACAGCTCAGAGAAACCAAGTAATTTGTCCAAGACCACACAGCCTGTCGGTGATCCCAGCTTTGCTAAGTCAAGACTTGGGTTTGTCCCGCTAAATCCCAACTGTCTCTCTCTTAGGCCACCTACGCAAAATGGGGTGGGAACCACAATTTCTTCTCTTTAGTAACAACTGGAATAGCAGCTGACGTTCACAGTGTATGTACTGAGGGTCAGGTTCTTGCGCACAGCTCTCCCTGCAGCCCTATGGGGCGAGAATGTCCTCGTTTTCTGATGAGAAATGAAAAAGTAATTGCTCAGTGTCTGACAAGCGGAAACCCATGGTTTCAGACCACCACGGTGCTACACCACCTCCAGTCCAAATGCAATTCCGAGTGCACAGCAGTGGCCAATACATGTGGATTAACTGAATATAAAAAAAAAAAAAAAAATGTGGAGGGAGCCAGATGAGCGGCCCTGAAAGATAAGTCAGACAAAGCAGAAATCCAGCTATCACTCTGAAGTAGAACTCAAAATACTACCTGCAGGTAATCACTGCTAGAAGTGCAACAAGCCCAGGTCTTGACTCCAGCTCACTGGCCAGCTTGTGTAACCCTAGGCAGGTCTTTCTCACCTATCTCAGAGTCTCATTTCCCCAATTTAAAAAAAAAAAAAAAGGCCCAGCAGGTGGAGTGGATCAGTGGTTCTGGGAGCTTGCTGCAAATGTAAATTCAGGGCTCCACCTGGGCGCTGCGTCAGACTCTCCGGGAGGACTGGGACACTCCTGCGAGATTCCGAACCACTGAGACCGATCACCTCTCTGCTCCTTTCAGCCCCACTGCCCTGAGCAGCTTGGGCTTCCTCAGCTCCACATCAGCAAACTCCTCCCAGGGCTGCCCCCTCTCGCTCGATCCGGCAGGAACTTCAGTCATGTGCTCCTGTCTCACGCCTCCTCCTGTGATTAATCAAAAGGCCCCAAGACACAGACAGTTTACTCCACTGCACTTCTTTTTTCCATTTACCACCTCAGCGGCATGCATTCTGTCGCTAGATTGAAAAAGAAAAGCCAAATCGTGAACCAGGAGGGCCAGCCACCGGCATCGTGGCATCATGGAACTATCTTTTCAAAACCAAACAGGGAAGTGTGTTTATCCCAGAGGCAAGTCATGAAGAACTGCCATATCATCTGGGCAACAGGGTGTTTCTGAGTGCCCTGATCTCTCGTGGGTACCAAGTCAGCTGAAGGGTGCAGCGAGCGGTTGCCTGGTCCACCAGAAATGCTCGTAGCCAAGACAAACCACTTCTTCCTGGAGGTCAGGAGAACAAACAGTGCCGGTAAACCTTGAAAGTATGACAACTCATCCCAGACAGCACTATTTTCTCTGTGCAGAACATTCACTATCCTGCTGCGACCCTGAAATAGCGTCTAAGACTCTACTGCGGAATGTTAAGAACGAATGGGCACCTTTCCGGGGCTCATGTTGGATGATGCAGCCATGAGCAATAGAAAACCCTCCTCTAAAGGACTATTATTTAGCACAGTGTGGACTGTCTCAAACCTGTCCGTCCATCCAGCCGTTCCACAAATGTTCATTCTGTCTGCCAAATCCCAGGGAGGAATAAATTTCCTAAAGAAGTTAAAAGCCCAACCCGAGATAGGCACATTGATAACGGCAATGGAAGGCAGAAAGCGCTCAGTGCCAATGCAAGCGGAACAGATAGAGGGCCATGGGAGGTCGTAAGAGGAAGTGATCATTTCCTGCTTTGGAAAGGTGAGTCAGTGGAAATCAAGTCCTGCTTCACGGAGGAGGTGGCATTAATATGCTGGACCTGGAAGACCAATTTGGAAACAGGCAGGTGATGATGGCAAGGAAGGGCACTCAAGACAGAAAAACTTGCAGTGACCATGAGAGTGAGGAGGTGGTGAGGAGGTTCCAAAACTCACTTGGCCCCATTTGGTAAGACCATAAATGGTGGGGCAAGAAGGAGACGCCGAGGGTTCCTGGGTTCCACCACTGCCTTTACCACCCTCAGCTCCTTCACCCAGCTCCCCGCTGGAGCTGCCGGCTCTCCCCCATCTCTCTTGGCGCTGAGAATGGAGCTGTGCACCTGCTGCTGCATCCGGCTTCCCGGCTCCTGAGCCTCCTCCAGTGTCTCCTCCATGCGTTCCTGCCGGTGACGGTGCCTGCTGCAGGCTCCATTGTACTTACTATGCCATGTCTTTACACTACTGTTTTCGGTAATTTATAAAACACATACTGCCCACGAGTTTGTATTTTTAATTCCTGTAAGAAGTTTTAGGATCTAATTTGTGTGAAAGTCAGACTGCAACATAATGTAGTATTGTATGATAAAAGCCTCCAAGAATAAAAACAGACAGTATATCCTGCTTATCAGAAGCTCAAACATTGGTTCCACTCCTGAATATCACAGATCTCTTTACGAATAGCTGTTCTTCGTTTCACATCAACGTGTCCCCGTCTTCCTGAAGTAGGTTCTTAAGGCCACGGTTTCCCAATCTTCAAGACTTCTTTATTCAAACATTTATTGAGAGCCTGCTAAGTTCTGGGCTGTGCTAAAAGTGAGCATCTTGGCTCACATAAGCTTCAGAAGGAAAACTGTGCTATTTTGTGAGAGTTAAGTCCTAACGAGGAATCACTGATTGCAGGACCCATTTTACAGGTAAGGAAAACTGAGGAAAGTAACAGAAGTTCCTAAATGCAAACCCTGATTGCTGCCCGTGCATCATTTAACAAAAGGAATGGAACCTTTTGGACCTCCTCTTGCCTTCCAGCTTCTCCTAGCATTGTCATTTCAGTTTTGGGAGCTGTCTCCATTCTAAGGGAGGAGGCTGAATTTACTGATTTTTCAGCTCCTCTTTGCCAGAGTCCTTTAGGGAGAAACAGGAGAGAAGAAACACGGAACCCCCCCACTCTCCCCCCACTTCATCCACATCCGTTCTAGCTTACTCATTCATCATGAGAGGCTGCCATAGGCCTTTGCATAAATAAAACGAAAGCTGTAAAACCATTCTCAACTGGGGAGATAGGACAACTCAACACAACGTAACACCTGGGCTGGAACCTGGACCAGAACAAGCAAGTCAGTGGAAAAGCAGCTGACATCCGAACACAGGCTGGACGCAGGTCTTAGTGAGGTCGCAACGTCACTTTCTTAGCTTTGACAAATGTGTCACAGGGATGGAAGATGTCAGAATTGAAAGAAACTTGGTGAGGGGCATATGGGACTTACTTAAAAAGTAAGCAGAGTCCAAAATTCAGTTTCTTTTAACAGACAACAGTAACAACAACAATAAAAAAAAAAAAAAAAAAAAAAAAAAAAAAAAAAAAACCCTGCCCATTCAGATGGTCTCCAGTTGCTTTTCCAAACCACCCCTTGTGACTCTAACAGGATGGCATTGGTGACAGTGCTCATGTTTCACACACAGCAGGCATCAGGCTGTATCACAGGAGCTCATTAAATCCTTACAACAACGAGACGCGCTAAGACTGCTATTCTCATTTTATAGATGAGGAAGCAGGAACCTAAATAGCAACAAGTCAAGATGCTCATGGCAGAGCCCAGGCACAAACACAGGCGCTGTCCGTGCAGAGCCCACGCTCATGAGTACTCCGTAGGTAGACCAAAGCCGTGCAAATGGTTCTGGAATTTTCAAGTAGGCCTGTCTAAAGAGAAGAGACCAAAAGACTAACACAAAGACAGGAATGTGAGTATTGTATTTCCCAGAAAGGAGAGGAAACTGAAAGACTCTCGAGGAAACTTCCCAAGTTCTGAAAGCCTCCCCTGGAGCAGAACCAAACCACACTGCATCCCCAGTGGCCTCTCACGTCTGAACGACATCCCTGGGACTGCCCTACCTGTGCCCTGCCCTCTCTGACCTCTCATTCTCGCAGAGTTGCACCAGCAGCCCGTGCGATGCCATTGTGCTCAGCCCTTGCCAGAGGCCTACTGACATGTTCACCCCCAAGTGTCTGTTTGGGAGGAGGGCGGAATGAATGGTGCAGGCCGCATTTGCAAGGTCTGCACAGCAAGCGCATGCTCCAGAGTGGACCCCATCGCTGGACACAGCCAGAGAGAAACAGCTGGGAGAACGGGAGTTCCCTAGCTGGAGAATGGCAAACCTTACAGCAACAAGACAGTAGGCAAAGAAGAGGCAAGCTTGAGCAGTGGAGGAAAACGAAATAAGATCTAAGGACCATGAATCCAGAATGAGTCAGATACACGAGATCCATTATCCACAGAAAGCCTATGGTGTGTGGGCATGAGGCTGTGCTGATTGTCCACATTTCTTTGCTCATATCCCTAGGCTCAAAAAGACACATCTGATCAACAATCCAGGTTCAATTGAACTTACGCTGACTCAGAAAATGTTAAAACTCAACATGCTCAGGGGCTGGCACTGTAGCACAGCAGGTAAATCCACCACCTTTAGTGCCGGCATCCTATGTGGGTACCGGTTCGAGTCCTGGCTACTCCACTTCCAATCCAGCTCTCTGCTATGGCCTGGGAAAGCAGTAGAAGATGGCCCAAGTCCTTGGAAGAAACCCCTGGCTCCTGGCTCCTGGCTTTGGATCAGTGCAGCTCCAGCTGTCACAGTCAGTTAGAGAGTAAACCAACAGATGGAAGACCTCTCTCTCTCTCTCTCTCTCTCTCTGCCTCTCCTTCTCTCTCTGTGTAACTCTGATCTCCAAATAAATAAATAAATCTTTTAAAAAATCAACATGTTCTAAGTTGAAAGGGTCCTAAGAGTAACCCTAGCCCAATCCTGACATTTCAAAGATGGAGGAAAATCATGTCCAACAAGAAATCAAAAGAGAAAGAGGGCTCCCGTTTCCCTGGCCTGTGCTCCCTTTCACATACGTAAGGACGACAGGCTGGGCACTGCCAGCTGACACCCGGAGAGCACAGCTTGAGACCCAGTCGCCCGTGACGTGGTGGAGCAGATTTGTAGCTTCTCCTGCATCTCATCTCGCATGTTCCATCTGCTGGTTGCTATGGGAGAGGGAACACTGACAGCATTATTGTAAAGGAAATAGATGTCTTTTCAGGGAGAATACAAAAGAGTAGCTTGACCTAAATGAAAAGGATGATACATTTGGATAAGAATGAAAAAGGAAGACACAGGTGACTCAACAGTGTAAGGTACATTTAATGGAAAGGGAAGGCAGAGGAACCAAAAGGAAACTAGACCTGTTAGAATGAAGCCATCCACGAAGGGGCCAAGACCCCTGCTTGAAAGATGGGGATTCACAGGGCAGAGTCTCCACCCTAGACAAGGTGTCTGAATACCTTATCAGGGGCCTGTGCTGTGGCATAATAGGCTAAGCCTTTGCTTGCAGTGCCGCATCCCATATGGGCGCTGGTTCGAGTCCCACTATTCTTCCGATCCGGCTCTCTGCTATGGCCTGGGAAAGCAGTAGAGGATGGCCCAAGTCCTTGGGCCCCTGCACCCATATGGCAGACCTGGAGGAGGCTCCTCGCTGCTGGCTTCAGATCAGCTCAGCTCCTGCTATTGTGGCCATTTAGGGAGTGAACCAGTGGATGGAAGACCTTTCTCTCTGTCTCTCCCTCTCTGTCTTTAATGCTACCTCTCAAAAAAACTCTTAAAAATAAAAAAAAATGCCTTGCATGAATTAAAGATCATGTCTGCAGATGGGCAGGTGTTCAGTTGGAAATAAACCTAAAGCAGGAAGTCCACTGCCTCACAAACCTCTCCAGGTTCGCACTGCAATGAAAACTGGTCCAAGTTATGACGTCAAGATGTGACAGTGTCTCCACCAAACCAGTCATGCCAGGATTCCACAGCTGTTCTGCCTCCAGGGTCATAGGAACCGCCCCCCCAGGCCTACCTGTCTTCCAGGGGGACAGCCTGCCTTCATCTCATATGACAACTACAGCCAGAAGCCCGTGTGTCTGGAATTGCCCACTGTATCTGCACACCTTTCCAATACAAGAGGTCTTCAAAAAGTTTCTGAAAAATGTGTACTTTGAAAAAAAAATGCATGGATTTCAAACACAAAATTTCACTCCAAAATAAACTTCTCTTTGAATTCCGTTGTCCAGGCTCCTTTGGAAGTGGCCAGAGAGTAGAACTCCTAATTCTATCACAGTTAATAAGGTGGACGTCTACGCTGCCCTTCTCAGCTCTGAGAGGCTCAGCATGTTAGTTCCCATCAGCTTGCAAACCCCAGCTCCCTCACTTCTCACTGCAAAGGACAAGACCTATGGTCCAAAGCAGCTTTTCCCACAGCAAAACGGATACCTAATTCCAAGAAATGTTCGAGGGAAAATGGGGGAATGCCAGGGTCTACAATGAAAGAATTTTGAAGACTAAACCACTTGGGAGGTCACAAAGTACATTATTTACTAAAACCTCAGAAAAGGCTCATGACAAAGATATCCATGGAAGCAAAGCTCCTTTGGCGGGGCCAGCGTGGTGGCGTGGTGGGTTAAGGCACCACCTGCAATGCTAACATCCCAGCATCCCACATGAGCGCCAGTTAGAATTCCGTCTGCTCCACTTCGAATCAGCTCCCATCTAATGCACCTGAGAAAGCAGTGGAAGATGGCCCAAGTGCTTGAAACCCTGCCACCCACGTGAAAATGAGATGAAGCTCCTGGCCCCAGGTTTCATCTGACCCAGCCCTGGCATTGCAGTCATTTGGGGACCAGATGACAGAAGATCTCTTTCTCTCTCTCTCTCTCTCTCTCTCTCTCTCTCTCTCTCTCTGTCTTTCCCTCCCTCCCTCCCTCCCTCCCTCTCTTTGTAACTCTGCCTTTCAATGAAATAAAGGAATCTTTTTCCAAACAAGTAGAAGGTGGACACTTGGGGAAACACTGTCTCAGAGAACGACAGCATTGTAAGGGACCTCGGTGCTGTTGGAGCAGCATCCACCTCTCTAGACGGCATGCCCTCCCGAGAGCAGAGATGCTGTCTGATCACCATCACGGCACCCCCGACACCCAGCCCTACCCACGGAGGCCAATAGCTCTGTGTTACATGAAAAGACAGAGCCAAAACAGCAGGATGACCTCCCATGTATCTTCCTTGCCGCTTGCAAGACTGTCTCACGCAGAAAATGCATGCGGCAATTCTTAAAAAATGGAATGGAATGTGATGGGAAAGTTTCTCGGGTACCCATGCACCCAGAGGTCTCCAGACACCGCAGACTGCTGACTCCTCCTCTCCTTGGCTCAGGCTGAATATGGAGAAAATGAAGACGACAAGTCAGAAGAGGAGAACACTGGGAAAACCAAAGGCCCTTTGGGGTGGAGGAGGGCATAAATGTTGGGGATAAACAAGACCTGTCTGTATCTCATTTAGACTTAATAAGAGTTTGCTGAATGTTAATTAAATACTCAGTGGTTGTTACCAACTGTGGTGATTAACTTAATTTTGAATTAAATAAGCAATAAATGCTTAACTGAAGTTCTATTAAATTTTACCCAGCAAGTGAGGAATATCAGGCTCTTAATTGACTTTAAACAAGATAGTTATGGCAAGTTAGTTGAATTTTTATTACCTGAAGATAACTGCCTTATTAAATCTAAATTGACGATTTTATTTGAAAGGGAAATATGTCATCCGTTCTCTCCACGTACCAAAAACATAGCCAAAAAACTTCACAGTTAGCCCAAAGAATTTGGATTGGCACTTTGTTTTCTGGTCCCGTTTTGCTACTGTGTATTCTTTTAAGAATAAACATAAGTTGAAAAGCACCAGCGATGACTAGGAAGGGCTTATATCTAAGTAGACCAAAGAACCAGATGGACATGTTTTCTGAAGCACAAGCCAGGCCTTTGCTTTCTCAGTGTGGATACAGTGTGGAGATCATATTTAACATCACAACACTGAAATTTCCAGGATGTCTCCAGGGTTTAAAAGCCTACTGATAGAAAACACTTGAAATCATTACTGTTCAAATAAATGGTTGGCTCTATTACTGAACGAGCTGCATGACCTTAGGTAATTAACCTCACTTGTCCAAGCCTCAGCTATCACACACATCAAATGAGGAAGCGGGATTGTAGATCGCTGACTTTCTGCACTCCGTTTTTTCTTCACAGTATATGCAGCCCCTGGAACACTGCCTGGCACATAGCAGGTGCCCAACAGCATCAACGGACGGACTGAATGAATGAATACATAAAGCAAATTTAGGCAACTCAGAGCACTAAGCATTTTTAGCCCTCTCTTACCAAGTTTCTACAGCACAGACCGTTTTTAAATACTGTCGTTTGACAATCTGCACGAGGAGAAACACAAACACTAAACCTCGGCTTGGGAAATTTGTTTGATAATGAAAGAAATGCAGATTAGAGTAATAATGAAATACCGTTTCTTACATATTAATTACACAAAGACAAACCCAAGTTGTAAAATTAAATCCTGGTGTAGATACAGTGAAACAAGCAGATCCATACACTGCCAGTGACTCTGCAAAGTAGTGGGATTTTTGGAGAATAAATGGCAACAAATATGAAAAATAATAGAAATACTTGGAACTTTCACACCTGTAAATTCTCACTCCAAAGAACTGAGAACAAGTTTAACCAATCAAAACATATTTATTTAAGGTCTTCCGTGGAGAAACAAAAGGGGAAAGAGCTCAGCTACCTTACCATCTGGTAGGCTGACACCTAAACCACCTAAGAGAATGGGGACAACAGTTTGCAGTGACATTACATAGGCTCCAGTGCTTTTCCACGCTGACCAGAGAACTCCTTGCACAACCACGATCCATGAATGGCACTGGTATTCCCTTTTACAGATAAAGAATCAGAAGCTCCCAGAGACTTCATAACCGGAGAAAAGGGAAAGGCATATTGGTAACAAGTGGCAGAGCCATGATTTGACTCCAAACCTTCTGACTCTCCAAATCATCCAAGCAGTTCTACAACAGCCCAAAGAGATAACCACATAATACAATAGTAAGGGAGGGTGCTGGGCTTTTAGCCTAGTGGTTAAGACGCATAGACATGCCTAAGTTTGAAAGCAGCTCTGCCTCCAGCTTCCTGCTGTGCAGTCCCAGGGAGGCAGTGGCAATGGCGCAAATGGTGGGGTGGTCTCCTGCCACCCACAAAGAAGACCTAGATTGAGTTCCGGGCTCTCAGCCCAGCCTAGTGATCACAGGCATTTGCGGAATGAGCCAGCAGGTGGGAGATCTCTGTCTCTCTGCCACTCAAATTAATAATATTTTTTAAAAGGTGGGGGAAAATAAAAATGCCTAAGTCATTGCTTTTACAAAACAGTTTAGAAGGGAATAAAAGCTATTTCCATTGATGTTTATCATTACGTGTTTTGATGTACTGAATTGCACTTGATTTTTTTTTAACTTAAAACTATCCTACTTCCAAAAGGCTAGTCGTTAAAGTAAGATTTATTGATTTCAGGTAAATATAAAGCTTGGGAAAAAATAAGGAAGAGCTTTGTTGTAATAATAGTAAGCAAAAAGAAATTATGTAAATGTACAAAAATGTGGCCATGCACTTTTGGGAAGTTTCAACTAGAATTATGGTCTCAAAGAGATCAGAGAGAAGTATTTAAGTAGAGGGATTTTGATTTTTTAATGAAGTTAAGTAAATGTATTCTAAGTGAGCTCTTTTTTATTATCTTTTGATTCAGAGTAATTAAAGAATTCACTCAATTTCTATACTACTAAAGATATTCTTAAAACTCAGGTTGTCATTTATTACTTCATTTATAGAATACATTCATTCATAGGTTCATTCAACAAACGTTTATTAAATTCCTACCACATATCAGGATCCACAATGGATGCAGAGGGTATGGACAGGAACAAAAGCCAGAGCCTGGTTGAGATGTCTGCACAGGCAGGCATAGGGGGACTTTAGTATCCTGTTAATAGAAAACTTGAGTCCTGGGTCAATGTCCAACTAGGTTGAGCCCAGGTCAGATCATTTAATCTTTCCCAGCCTCAAGTTCCTGATCAGTAAAACTTGGACCATAGTAACCACAGGGCTACTGGAATGATTCACTTGTAAGTTACAAGAAAAACACATGCTTAACTGTAAACCCTATAAAAACGGCAAATGGGGCAGGCTGCACAGCACAGCAGGTTAAGCCACTGCTTGGAAAGTCCTCATCTCATATCAGAATGCCTAGAGTCAATTCCCACTTCTGCTTCTGATCCAGCTTCCTGCTAGTGGGCACCCTGGGAGGCAGCATGTGATGGTGCAAGTACTAGGTTCCTATTACCCATGTAGTTCGTTTTCTCTCTCTCTCTCTCTCTCTCTCTCTCTCTCTCTCTCCCTCTCTCTCTCCCTCTCTCCTTCCCACCCTCCCTCCCTCTCTCTCTCTCTCCCTCCTTTCTATTGCTATGCTTTTCAAATAAATAAACTTTTAAAAATTAGCAAGCTGCAGAAAGAGCCATACTACGTTGATGGTTCTATTGCAATCACATCATGCAAGCTGGCCTGGGCCACAAAGATCTCTCTGCTGAGTGTTAATTTATTGACACCAAAATGGTGGTTCTCTTACTATACTGTTCATACTTCTGACTTTTCTCCAAAATGACTACAATGATAAGGAAGACAAATCGAGAGAGGACCCCCAAATGATATTTCTATATCTTTTCCCAGGAATTAAAACAAATGAATAAAGAAATAAGGAAAGTCAAGGTTGAAAGGCCTCAAAGAGCCTCTTGCAGAGGTCTTCAACCAATGCCTGAATTTTTAAAAATTTTTATTTATGTATTTTCTTTTACTTGAAAGGGAGAGAAAGATTTTCCAGCCATTGGTTCACCTCCCAAATTTCTGCAACAGCCAGGGCTGGGCCAGGCTGAAGCCAGGAAAATAGAAGTCATTCTAGGTCTCCCACATGAGTGACAGGGACCCAAGTACTTAAGCCATCACCTGATGCCTCCCCAGGGGTGCACTAGCAGGAAGCTAGATAAGAAGCAGAGGTGGGACTGGAACCCAGGCCTTTGCTATGAGATGTGCGTATCCTAAGTGGCATCTTAACCACCATCCCAAGTGCTCACCCAGAATGCTTGAATTTTCACTGTAACATGATTAGTTTTCATATCAAATAAGAAAGACACTCTCAGTGCCAAACCAGTTGTTTTTCCCCCAGTGATTGGAGATTCTATAAATCCAGAAATAGTCAATTCTATTCAGAATGAAAAGGTTTCCTGGAATACTTTCAAGAGGAAAAGCAGTTGACAAATAGTTCTCTCCCCAGGCATATATTCTGTCACCCTTCTAAGACACCAGTTAGAGGATGAGGTCACCAGACGGCTGTGCTGGGACCAGGGCTGTGGTATCTGCTCAGGGCCTGGGTCTCCATTTCTATAAAATGAGAAGACTGAGTGACTCACATCCACTGCCTCAAGCCTAATCCAGCTTTGTTCGATCTCCCACCTGGGATACTGCAGGACCTCTCACTCTCTCCACCATCCTCCAATCCATCCAGCGCCCCATAACCAATCAATCTCCAAAAGGACAGACCCAAGCATCTCACTGTCCTACTTGATGAAGTCTCAACTCCAAAGAGCCATTAGGGCCCTTCTTGGTCTCAGCCTCATGTCCCTGGACTCTATTATGCCACCCATGACTGTAACTGCCCAAGGCATCATACACTTTCTCCTCTCCAGGTCTCTTTCCATGTTATTTATTTAAATGGGAGCACCTAAATATTCTCTCCTCCTCTAGCCCCTCCCACAATTGTACACTCACCCTTCAGTGCTCAATCAAATGACAGTCGCCTCAAATCCATTCAAAGGTACACTTTGGCACATTATGCCAAACAAATCAATACACAAATGTATCAAACTGATGGACAAATATTTCTTTAAAGTCCTGCCCAGCTGTCAATGCTGGGACCTTAATATTCTCCAAGTGAAGCTGCCATGGCCCAGAGGAGAGATTTCCAGGGTAGAAACGGGCAGCTAATGGAATGCTGACCTACCTTTCACCTCACTCTAAGAAAAAGTGCCACTCACCCGCCTGGTCCCTGTAGAGTTTGCCTTTCCCATGAGTCAGGGCACACCCCACCCTCTGCGGGCCAACTCCTTATTGCAGTTCTTGGGAACTATCAGTTTTCATACCAAACAAGAAAGACACTCTAGGTGCCAACCCGGTTGTTTTCTTCCTGGGAACTAAACAAGAACAATCTTTAGTGGAAATTCATTAGAAAGACGAAGGGCACGTGTCTCTGCTGACCTCCTGGCACTGGATTCAGCACAGCACTGGGCTTCCACGGTTGCAGTTCCAAATCGTTATTCGGGCCACCGGATGGAAAAGAATAGATCCAAGAACCCAGCTACAGTACATACACAGAGTCAACCTTATCTCTTAACTAGCACTAGCCTGAGCAAGCTTTCTTCCATTGCCTCTTGGTCCTAGCCTTCCCAGGTTTCAGTGTTTACCCCAAGAAGCCCTGGCACTAGCAATAAGCTGGGTCTAAATCCCATGCTCCCCACCAGCAGGGCAAGGTCCCACCCGTGTGGGCCGGACAGCACGCTGGCCACTCAGAACTGGCCCGACGCAAACACTATGCTGCCTCATAAAGCCCCTTCACAAAACTGTGTCTGGTTCCCACAAAGGCATTGCATCAGCTGCTCTCTTTTTGAGGGTAGCTGAGGCTCAGGCATGTTCCGAACTTGTTTAAGATCACAGCACTCATGGGTGGCCCAAACACAGGTTTTGGTTTTCCCTACATCAAAAACCATGGGTGATGGTACTACCAAGATGATGGGATGGGTAAGCCCAGGCTCTCAGGCTCCACGGTCCCACACCTGACTCTCAGCCTTGCTTTCCAAAGCCTTGGACTAAAGTAGCTGGGGTTGCTAATGAATATCAGTGAAATAACAAGAAGTTCCTTCCCTGTGTATAGGGCTTGCTCACCACAGAAGGGACAGAGTGGGACAAGAGCTCTGGAGGCAGGAATCTTTTCTCACTCTGCCACTTAAGGCCGTGCACCCCACTGGGAAGGTTCCTTCACCCCTGGACTCCTGCCACTTCTACAAGACAAGACTTGTCAACCCATATCTTGGATAGCAATTGGGGACTAAGTAATAAAAATGATTGTAAAATGCATTCACCACATAAAGTGCTATGAAGGGAATGAAACACTAACGGGTTCTGCGAGATGGGCTGCGACGGGCACATTTAAGAGGAAAGGAAAAGGCAGGGGGATTTACCTGCAATGGATCTGAGATGGTCAGTCTGAAAACCTTAGGCAAGCAAAAGTAAGGACACATACAAGAACAGTGGGGACAGAGAGAGGGACTGTCACAAGCATGGAACCTTGGACTTAGCACAGAGCCAGTAGCTTGGTTCTCACACACAAGCCACAACCATCAGTGGCAGTAAAATAAATAAATCCCCAAACCACACACACATTCCAACTGAACCACCTTAATCATACTGCATTCAAAGTGCAAAGCACCAGGTTGAAGCCAAAGATAAAGTGCACTCCAAGCTACCATCCCTCCCAAAATTCTCCAAAGCAAAGCCCCTGGGGCTGAGACGGCAGGATAAGGAAGCAACATGTCAGGTGCAGCAGAAACTGAGAATGAACAGCCACCATGGAATGCGGGCTGGTCTGGGAGTCTGGGCCAGGGCCCAACACCAGCTCAGGTGACAAGGGTGTGACCACACAAAGCTGTGTTGGGCCTCAATTCCCTCATCTGCACCACGAAGGCTCAGGTCACCCCAAGGCTCCTGTCAGTGCTGACAAGGCAGGACTTGGCTGCCAGCTTGCTGCTTCTCCTATTGACTACGAACTCTGGTATCCAGGAAACAGTTGTCCACACAAGACTGATAAGCTAGCAAATAATTAAAAGGACAGGAGTAGGCACTAAACTACTTGCTATTATTTTAACAGTGCACAGCTTCCAGAATCCCTTGCTGCCTCTCTACTCTGCTGACCAGAAAAATGGTCCGTCTCTCAGCAGTCTCCTAAGCTGGGTCCCTGCTCCTGGGGTTGGCCTGCAACTTCTCAGCCATCAGAGCTGTCGGAAGGATGGACCCAGGAAGGCCCTCCTTTGCTCAAGAAGCAATCATAGACCCTCACCCCTTGCCACTTCTGCCATTGTTCTTAGTTCAGCCTGCTGTCCATCACCCCACCCTCCCTAGCCATCCCCATCTCTCACAGTGATCTCTGAACACACTTCTCTCTTCCCCAGACGCTCCTGGGCCTCAGGTCTGTGTACAAGACTCTTCTGCCTGGAAAGCTCCCCCACCCTTGTGGGTTGCACCACATGAACACCTCCTCACTCCTCGAACCCCAACTCAAATGTCTTCTTTTCCATGCGCATTCCCAGGTCTTCCAAGAGGCTAGTCACTCCTCTCTTCCTGTTCCCATTAGCTCTTTATTAAGGCCTTAGCATGCTCCATTTTAAACTGTCTCCTATACTAGACTGGCACTTCTTAAAGGAAAAGCCCAGCTCAGTTTTCTCTGCTGGCCAGTATCCAGCTTCTCTGCCTGGCACATGGAACCATTCAGCACAAACTCATGGCCACTTGTTGCTGAACAACAGGGACACATTCTAAGAGGCGTGTTGTCAGGGCCAGTGTTATGGTGTAGCACGTAAACCCACTGCCTATGATGCATCCCATATGGGCACCAGTTTGAGTCCCAGCTGTTCCACTTCCAATCCAGCTCCCTGCTAATGGCCTGGGAAAGTGGCAGAAGATGGCTCAAGTGCTTGGGCCCCTGCCACCTACATGGGAGACACAGAAGCTTCTAGCACCTGGGTTCACCTGGTTCAGCCTGGACCAGTCCCGGCCATTGTAGCCATCTGGGGAGTGAACCAGCGGATTAAAAACATCTCTCTCTCTCTCTCTCTCTCTCTCTCTTTCTGCACCTCTGATTTT
Source organism: Lepus europaeus (assembly GCF_033115175.1). NCBI lineage: Eukaryota > Metazoa > Chordata > Mammalia > Lagomorpha > Leporidae > Lepus > Lepus europaeus. Next base: position 91,549,768 of record NC_084828.1, read on the forward strand.
CAAATAAATTAATTAATCTTTTTTTAAAAAAGTGCGTTGCCAAGTGATTCCATTGTTTTGTAAAAATTATAAAGTATACTCCCACAAATGAAGATGCTTACAGCATCACTAGACATTAGAATCTTAGGATATTGCTGTCATATATATAGACCACCACTGACCAAAATGTCATTAGACAGCAAATGGTTGTACTAAATTTAATACAAAAGACTGGGTTAGAAGTGATCACACATCTATGTAGGGGAAAGGCAAGGAGTCTGCAAGTTGCTTCATGGCCCTAGGTGAATTATATCTCGATTTTCAGATTTATTTTATTTATTTGAAAGGCAGAGTTAGAAAGGGAGAGAGAGAGAGAGATTTTCCATCCTCTGGTTCACTCCCCAAACAGTCCCAACAGCCAGATGCTATATCTGGGTCTCCCACCTGGGTGCAGGGGCCCAAGCACTTAGACCATCCTCTGCTGCTTTCCCTGGCCATAGCAGAGAGCTGGATCAAAAGTGGAGAAGCCAGGACTCGAACCGGCATCCATATGGGATGTAGCACTGCAGGCAGTAGCTTTACCAGCTGTGCCACAACAACCAGCCCCTGATCTCAATCTTAAAGGATTATAGGCTTACAATAGGCAGATACCCAGGTGGAGGAAGCAGCAAAGGTAAAGGCATGGATTAAGGAAACAGGAATGGTCAAGGCCAGCAGAACCACCAGCTATGGGAGGGGAAAGTTTTAGAGCAGCAGCAGGTGCAATCACTCTCAGCATCACTGACCTAGCAACGCTCCACACTCCTTGGTCCCTCTGTTCCCCAGCCTTCACCTCACGGGCACAACTTCAGCACAGGTGATTCTCAGGCCAGTGCTGGGGCTCCTTAGGCTCCTGAGGTGGGATCAGAAAAACAGTCCCTCTCCCCCGTGACTGCTGTCCCTGGTTGCAGTGAACTTCCTGTCTTCATCCAGCAAGAACTGCCGGAGGCCTCTCATGGGTCGGGCACACTCATGTGCATTGGGAATACGGACATCAAGAAAGGAGACAGCATTAGCATCCTCAAGAAGCTTATTCTAAATGGAAGTGAGGCAGACAAGCACGTAGGTAAGGTGAAGTGGTGATTCACGCTTATATTGTGTCAACAGACGCTGTTCATCCGCTCAGCAAACAGCTACTGAACATCTTCAAGGCATCGGAGATGAGAGGCAAGGATTCAAAGACGAGAGAAGCAAGCTCTTATTCCTTTCGCCAGGTGCCATTCCTGGGAGCTGGGTCCTCTCACCAGAAAACAGGCAGCTCATCATGCCTTTATCTGCAAGTTATCAAAATGCAAAGGCCCACCTGAGGCAGGTGACAGGAAGGCCCCTAGGGATCTCTCTGAGTCTTGAGGGAACAGCCAGATCCAACAGGAGCTGTTTGGTTCAACTCCAGAGAAGCCCCCTCGCTAAGGGCAATGCCTGAGACCCACGCCCTTCATTGCTGATCACCTGATTACTTGACCACTCCGACTACCTGTCTGCAGAGCCCAGCAAATGCTTACTGCTGCAGGGGGATGGAAAGAGAGGCGGGGCTGACAGGCGCTGGGGCTTCTCCAGTTAGGTCTGGAGAGAGAAGAAACCCTAAGGCGGAGGGAACGGCAGCCTCTTCGGAGAAAACAGAGGGCAAGGGCAGCTCCCTTGTGGAACACAGAAGGCTGCTCACCCAGGTGAGCCCTCAACTCTCATCCCCTTGGGACTCAAGGAATGCGTGCTGAATGAAATTCCGGGGAAGGATGCCAAAGAACACAGTGGATTTCAACTTCTGGTGCTTGCGAACACAGAAAAGAAAGGTGAGAAGGCTCCAGATCAGACAAAAGTCCCAAACTACACCATGTTACTAAGTTGTGAACCTTATTTCACTTGTCATTCTCTCATCTGCACAAGTTACAATCCTCAAACCTGCCTTAATGAATCAATATGATAATTACACAAGTATTTTAAATTTTTTAAAAATTGTACTATTAGGAGAGAATGAGAAGATAAACATTTTCTAGCCTCAACTCTGGTCTACCTGCTTCCAAGCATTCATCCCTTTAGCCCTCCAGCCACGCACTCACCCTCCAGTCTCACCTGTGTGACCTACATTAGGAACACAGCAGTCCTCCCTCCAGGCCTATGGGCAGAATCCCACAACACTGCCATCCCTTCTCCCTCCCCTGTACCCACGTGTCATGTACCTCCTGTGCACCTGCACATCCATGGATTTCCACCTAGACACCAGCTTCATCCCGCCTTGCCCACCTCCAGCAGGGCACAGCCCAGGAAAAGTCCCTACCCACCACGGACACACTCAGCTCTGAGCACCTAATTACTGCCCTGGGTCAAAGTCTCAGGTTCACTCAGCTAGCAGGAATCACTGTACCTTGTGACTATCCAAATACATAATCCCAGAGAAGGTGCAGAGCCCTGCCCAGCTTCGCTCTCCAGTTGGTCTCCACCGAACCATTTGTTGGCCTCTGGAGCCCCTGAGATAAGCTTACACCTGACTTACCAGAAGGACGAAAGCTCTGCCCTTCTCCACTTCCCAGAGCTCCCTCCAAGCCGGCATTCATACCTCAGCCTTGAGAAAAAGCCACCTTCTTCCCTGCACCTGGAGATCCTCCCTCCCACTTGGGCAATTCCTGCCTGGGCCGCAAGACTCCATTCTGACACTGCCACCTCTATGATGGCTGCCCTGAGGATGACCCTCCTCAGGGCAGAGCAGTCAAAACATACCTCAAGCACTTCATCTGCTGACCCCGCCCACCCCACACCACACACACACACACACACACGTGTGCTCCTCCAGGAGTCTTCCTCGTCTTTGCGCCCCCAGAGCCTAGCTAGTCTTGCATAAGCGGGCTCCAGAACGTGTTTCATGCACTGTTTCCCTTCCTTGAAAACAGCAGCAAGGCTCCAGTGTCTGGCTTTGCCATGTTACCCGCCATCTTCTACCCCGCTGCCCTGTTTCAGTCCCAGCAAATCCCGGGCTTCCCAGCCCTGAGATCTTTGAGATTCCAGTGGAATAGCTGATGGGAAAGTGTTTTATACAGCACAAAACAATGGACGTTCATAAAGAACGTGATTAATACATTTTTATGGGATCTAAACCACTGTGTTAACTTAGGGTGAAAAAGAACTGCTCTACCACCACACATCCATCATGACAAGAAACCGGATTTCAGTGAAAGTAAAATGTGAAAAAAAGAATGCTTTAAAATTGATTTACTGTAATTTATTTGTCTCAATAAAAACAGGAGCGTGCTATAAAATTTTCATATTCACCAATGGCACATAACAGGCACTCCGTAACATAAGTCATGGAAATGAGCAAACACTCACTGACAATACTCGCAGGGCCAAATCATTGTCTCTCCTGCTGGAACTGGGCAGCAGGAGGCTTCCCAAGGCCGGTGCCTCCCCTCAGGTCCCAGCCTGCTCAGCACGCTCCAATGAGGACTTCAAGTCAGGACCAATCTCTGTCACCTGGCATTTTTAAGGCCCTTTGTAATCAGGTCTCCTCTGCCACCCACCACTGTCTGGGAAGGCCTGCCTCTCCATCAGACTGTGTCACTCTAAGAAAGGCTGGTCCCAGCGGAGGCAGTCAGCTCCTCCGCCCACTGCCTGGCCCCGAAGCCAACTCGAGGCTCCCGCTGTTTACAGGAAACCTGACCCTGGAGGACTGCCTGACCCAAAGGCCACAGGCTTGCCACCCTTCCACTCGCACAGCAAATCCCATCTGCAGTCTACGCTCGAGACCAGGAATGGGGAACCTTTTTTCTGGGTATTTATAACATCATTCTCAGGCCATACAAAATGATTAACTTAAAAATCAGCCTGGTGCGGATTTATTGCACTTCAAGTCCCGCCGGCAGTGGCTTTGGCAGGGCCAGACCAAATGGTGTCGTGAGGCTTTTATGTCCTGTGGACTGGAGGTTCCACACTCCACTCCTGTTCTGGCTTGTCAAGGCCTCAGCGTTGGGGTAAAAACCCTGCTGGGTGCCCTGGCCCCTGCCCCACTGTTACGCACTAGTTTCTAGGGCTGCACTGCTCTGGATCTGGAAAACAGAGGGAGTTAAGGATGGGAGGGGCGGAGAGCTGCTTTCCAAAGGCCCCCTAGCCACACACTCCCTTCCGTTCCTTAAAACTTCCTTAAAAGCACATGGCAGGGGGGCGGGGGGGGGGGGTGGGCAGAAAGTCACTAACACCTTAGTGAAAACGAGTTTTATTGAGGAAGCAAGAAACTTAGAAAAAGGAGAAAAGGCTTGAGAGAGAGTGAGTTGGAAACTTTCTGTTAAGCATGTCTGGTATGAGGAAAGTGGCTCAGGGACGGCCATGAGTTTTGGTAACTGTTCTGTGAGGCAGGAGAAACAGCCGCTGATGCCTTGCAGGGAAGAGAAGCCAGAGAGCCTTTGCAGTGGCCCTAGGACCCCAGGGAGGCAGAGACCCCGCCCTACTCCAGAACTCCTGCACACTTCCAGGGAATAGCCCACTCCCCCTTCCGGCCAGGCCTCAAACTAGCATTTCCAGTTCCATCTCCACTGCCCACAGACTGTGGTCCCCTCTGGTCTGCTGTCCCTTATCCCGAGGGCCTTTCTTGGTGCCACCGGGGGCATCAGATAACTCCCCATCCTTCAAAAGCCCTGATCCAGTACAGCCCCGTCCAAAGGGGCTACTCTGGATCTCTCCCAAGTTTGAGAGAGAAAATCAAATTCCTTCCCCCAGCTCGCCTAAAACCTGCCTTTCCCCAGGCAGCTGCACCTCCCACCTGCGGTCAGAGTGGGCTCCTGAGCGCCAGGTCTAGGCCCAGCACCCCCAGCACTGCCCTGCCACCGAGGGGCTACTCCAAAAATGCTTAGAGAAGGGACCAGGAGCTGGGGGCCGGCTGTAGTCGTTATGGCTCGGCCCGCAGTACATGACTTCGGGGAAGGCCCTCCTGCCCCCTGGGCCTCAGTCCTCCCGGCTGTAAAATGGGGGACTTGGATGTCTGGATCCCTAGGCCCTTTCCACGCTGACAACCGGGATTCCGCGAAAGCTCCGAGCGAGCGGCTGGGCGTGGCCCCGCCCCTTGGGCGCCCAGAAAAGCCCAGGCAGGGGGCGCGCGGGGAAAGACTCCAACCCCGCCCAGCCCAGGGTCGACGCTTTCCCCAAAAACTCTGGGCCCCCCTCCCCCCATGGCGCGCACCCCGTGATTGGGCCGCGGCCGGCACTTCCGCACCACGGGCCCGGCAGCCCCGGCAGCGCGCGCGACCCGCGCTCTGCGCCCCGCGCTCCTGCCGCCCCAGAGGCGCTCGCGCCCGGGAAGGGCTGGGGGTTCCCGAGGCGCCCGCAGGCGGAGGCTAGGGGGAAGGAAGGAGGATTTGCAACAATACCTCGGGGAGGAGGCAGCCCGGGCAGCGGCGGCGGTGGCGGCGGCTGGAGGCGGAGGCAGAGGCGGAGGAGGAGGTGCCCGGGCACTCCCCCTCCCATTGTCCCCGGCCCCGGCCAGGCCCGGCCCCGCGCCCCGCACCGGCCCCAGCGAGCGCGCCGCCCGCGCTCCGCGTCCCGCACCCCCGGGCGGTGCAGCCAGCCCTTACCTTGCGGCGCCCGGCTCTGTGCCGCTCGCTAAAGCTACTTATCCCGGGAAAGCTCGCGCGGGGCCCGGGAGCGAACCCACAGACAAAAAGTGAAACTTCGACAGGGCTGGAGCGGCTGCTGGTTGGTGCCTTTCCCCCTCCTTCCTCCCCACCGTCCCCACCCCCTCCCCTCGGTCTCCCGTGCGGTGCCCTGAGCGCTGGAGGCTGACGTCAGGGGCCTGAATTCCTGACTTTGCCTGCACGCATTTGTCCATGTAAGGTATGGGAAGGCGGGTGCCCGCGGGGCCGCCGCGCAGCGTCCGCCCGGCGGGGGAGGGGGCGCCGCAGCGGGCAGTGCCTTTGCCAAAAGGTGGGCGCACCGAGGGCAGTGCATTTCCTGGGAGGAAGAGGAGGAGACGTGGGAATGCAGGGAGCTTGCAAAGGAGGCAGGGAAAGAGGGAGGTGTGGAGGCTCGGAGGAAGAGGAAGGAGACGTAGGAGGAAGCGGCCCAGTCGAGGGGCTGCAGGAGAAACGGGGGAGCCAGGGTCTGCTGTTCGGGCGCCAAAGGAGAGCGCTGAGCCCGAGCGGACAAGATCCGGCCATGGAATCGCCTTCCAGTTTCCTGCTCCTCCGCCCTCCCTGGCTTCCCAGCTCGGCTCCAAACTTACGGGCTGTCAGAGCTGCCAAAGACCAAGTTGCAACCCATGCAAGTCGCAACTGACGCTCTCAGAAGAGAGAAGACTTGTTCAGGGTCGTTCATGCGGGAGCAGACCCGCTGCTCTGTCCCGCAGCTGGTTGCTGCCTCCAGGCGGGCCGGGCCGACTCTAGGGGGAACCGGCTTGGGTGTCACCAGGCAGTGTAGACCACCCAGAGAAGTGATTTCAGACTGCCCTTGACCCAGCAGCCAGTTCCTGGAAGGTCCTGGTTGCCAGCGAGCCCTGAGTACCACTGACAGTCAGTACTGCAGGGCACGTAAGTAAAGCAGCCCCTGGAGTTGACGGTTTAAAGCCCCTCCAGGAAGCCCAGAAAACCTGCTCTGTGCTTATGGCTTCAGAAACAGCCTGAGAACTGGGGGAACTGGTTTGAATAAAGACAAGCCTGTTCTTGGAAGGCTGGCGTCGGGTTTTTTTCGGCTGACATTTGTGAATGTGAGCCACGATGAGAACCTCCATTAACTATGTCAAGTGGTTATAATGTGTGGCAGCCATTTCCTGGAAGGCGCTCCGAGACCCGAGACTTCCTTCCCTTCTCGTTCTCTCCTGACAATCCCTAAAATAAGAATTCCTCACCTCAGCACATCTTAAGGTACCCATTCTCACCCACACAACAACAGCTTCTTCAGGTGAGTGAGATCAAGGTGTGATTCCCTCTGCATTTGGAGCAAAAACTCAAGTCAGTGACTTGCCCAACACAAACCTTGGTCCCTTGGCCAATCCTACACTCTCTCCACCATGCACCTGGCCCTGACCCCCGGCACTGCCTGCTTCCAGGCAGGAATAGAGAGAATACAGCAGAGGTTACCTAGTCATGGAAATTCCAAACGTGATTCTTCCTAGGTTAGATTTTGGTGGAATTCTTTTGACAGAATTAAGGCAATGAATGTAAACACACGTGTTCTCAGCGTTAGGGAGCCTGCTTTGTGCAGTCTTTGAGTTCAGGCGCTTCTGGGCTCTAATTATAATCTCCTTGTCCCTGTCAATATGCTCACCTACACATAAAAAATATGAATGTAGTATAAGGGCAAGGGTGAGTATGCTCCCATTCCACAGCATAATGAAATACTGTTGCTTTCTTTGCAGCAAACATGATTTGAAATGGCAAACACTTCTATGAGTTCTTCAGGAGATTCTGTTCCAGGGCAGTAGGATCAGATCCTGTTACAACCCAGTCCATTCACTGCAGCAGATGCTTCGGCAAACCTGTGTCCTCAGTGCTATGGTTTAGTTTGAAAAGATCCCAGTTATCTCATGAAATAAGAGCAGACTCACCCAATCCTTGCTAGATATAACGGATTTGACCAGCATTTCTTCCTCCCCTCTCCCCAGCAACACACTTATAAAGAATAATAGGGTTCTAATGAGGATTAATAAAATTTAATAAGGTATAATTAGAGTCATTCATTTCCTCCATCATACACATTATAAGAGTGCTGTGTCGGATCCAAAGATTCTACTAATTATGTTGAAACTGTAGTATGAGTGTGCTGGGGAAGATCACTGAAATATTTCAACTCCTGAAATCTGTCTGACTGGCTCATGTAGGCATGGTGTTAGTGTGAGCATTACATAAAGGGAATCACAAAAGAGAATTTTGACTTGTGAGGCACTCACCAGGAGTACAAGCTACACAGTCATAAATTGGATGCTTGATGAACTACATACAGTGTTGCACCAGTGCCAGCCCCAAACCCAAAGCCACATGCTCATTTGCTGTTCTGGGCTCTTTTGCCCTCTCTTTCTCAAGATCCTATTAACACTTGCTTTGGTGGGCTTGAACTTGAAAGGCAACTGGTGTCATTTTTGCAGACTTGATGCTAGAGAAAAAGTTTACCGGTTCAGAGACTAAATGAAGCGCAGAATTTCAAGGAGGGTGGGTGGCATGTAGTCTGTGGATGGCACACTGGTGGTCCAAGGGCCAAGGGCAGCATTCTCATTGGTCCAGTGATGGCACAAAAGACTTTCAGGCCAACTTGGCTGTGGTCTCACCATTCCCTGAATTCATTCCAGTCCCCAAAGGCTTTCGCATCACTCATGCCAGTCCTTGTTTTGGAGTGCTTATAATATACCAGGCAATAATCTTCGAATTGTTCATATGCAATTTACTTAACCCTCACAGAACCCTTCTGAAGTCGGCATTCCTGTGTCCCTGTTTTGTCCAGAAGGAAGCAAGCCTTGGAAAGGTTAAGCAGCTTGCTCTCAACACAGGGTTAGTCCTTTGGTAAGCTGAGATTCCATCCTGAGCCCTGGCATCCTGGCAGCTCGCCTACCTACTGCTGAGTGACCATCTGGTCTCAGTTTGAACACTCCAGTGTGAGGAGCTCATGATCTCCTTCAGCTGACCAAGAGGAAATGCTATGGACCAAGAGAAAAAGCTGTGAAGAGACTACTAGAGGAATAATAAGGACAAGAGGGCTATGGGACATAGAGAGTTCGTACCCATCTGAAGTTGCTTCTCCCCAGCTTCAGTCCCATCAGGCCAAACTCCTTAGTGTTGGTTCACACAGCCCTTCATGGTTTGTGGCCTACTTGCTTGTATCTTTCTATCCTTCTCACGCCCCTTCCCTCTTGGCAGTTGAAGTTCTAGAGTTTTCGAGCACATCCTACCTCTCCATGTTTATCCGCCTTTGCACAAGGTCCTCTTTCAGGAGCAGGCTTCTCCATTCACCTGGCAACCCTAACACACTCACACTCCTCAGACTCCTCTTAAATATCCCTCCCACCCTCTGCTGCCACCTCCAGCCTTCTCATGGCCTCCACAGAGTACTCCCTCCACTCTGTGTAACTTCAGTCCATAGGACCTGGGTGGTGCAGCTGGTTACCTCATCTTTGTCTCTTTCTGGACCAAGAGTCTAATGTGTGTCTGAGTTGTTATCATACTGCCTGCCTTGGTCATTGTAAGCATCCTGCTGTTTGGGTTTTTATTTTGTTCTGTCTTCCTTTTTTTTTTAAAAAAAAAAAAAAAGATTTATTTTATTTTACTTGAAAATCAGAGTTACACAGAGAGAAGAAGCACAGAGAGAGAGAAAGAGAGGTCTTCCATCCGCTGGTTCACTCCCCAATTGGCCACAATGGCCGGAGCTGCACTGATCCGAAGTCAGGAACTTCCTCTGGGTCTCCCACGCGGGTGCAGGGGCCCAAGGACTTGGGCCATCTTCTACTGCTTTCCCAGACCATAGCAGAGATGCCGACACTGCAGGCGGCAGCTTTACCTGCTACGCCACGGCACCGGCCCCATGATTTTTGTTCTGTTTTTCTTATTCTTGGTCAAAGGCAGAAGAAGAGGGAAGGTGTTGGGCCGGAGTTTAAATAAAATCGGACACTTTCATCAAGAGATGAGATCTGTATGCAACTAGATAAATGGGAAAGGGAGATGAAGACTCAGAGGAGCCCAATCATTTGGGAGCAACAGCAAGGCTAGCACGGGGAGGGCACAGAAACGAAGGGTTATAGTCCTCCCCTTATCCTAAAATTGCTGTGCAATTCTTGACAAGTTATCTCCTCTCTGGGCTCAGTCTCTTTATCCATAGAGTGAGATCCTTGGGTTTACTGTTCTCTAGTACTCTCCCGGCTTTTCAATTTGGTGTTACATTCTACCAAGAGACTAAATTCATTTTTCCAAACCATAGCATGCCAAAAAAAAAAAAAAAAAAAAAAAACAAAAAAAAAACTTGTGAAGATTCCATAATAATCAACCAAATTAACCCAAACCTTCTAGCTGCCTCTTCCTCATTCCATGACCAAGTCCTAGTAGGATTTTTGCAATTGTAGGCTGCACCTCTGGCACCTTCCGCAGCCCCCGACAGTGTGCCACCCCTTCTTTGATTTCCTGTCTCTGGGCTTTCTTCATTCACTTTCCTCCTCCGAACCTGAAAGAATCTCCCAGATCCATCTTCACAAGTGCAGAGCCCACCTGTCTTGTTATAGGCATCTCTCAAGGAATCTTCCTTCCTTCCAAACGCCTCCATTGATAGAAAAATAATTTTCCTATCTCTTAAGAAAAGTATATATTTGAGTATTCTCCTGCATTATAATTTTTCATTTGTTCGATCTCCCAAACGTCAAATCCTTTACACTAGGATTCATGCCATGTTCATTTCTCCTCCCAATAGCCAAGGCAATATCTGACACTTAGAACCAAATGTTGTCCTGGGAGTGAGTTACTGAGTGAACGAATCCTTCATCTTGGCTAGAAAAGCAACTCGACTGATGCCCTCTTTCTGCAAGATTGATTGTGTCATCTCAGACTATGACTCTGCACAGGTACCAGGAGGGGCAAGAAGAGAGGTCTAATATTCGTCTTGTGTCACCAGGTGCCCTTTGAGCACTAACGTTGAGCATACTCACATTTAATTAATTATTATTTTTTATTATTATTGTTCCACTATAAGAACAGACATGGGATTGAACTAATGAGTATTTGGCAGCATTATATCAAATTACAAATGTCTAAATACCTAGAGTCCTCTTTTTCCAGGAGAAACTAAGCACACATGACAGTTCTAACATTTGGTGCATCCTGTTGCACAGTTCTCCCCCCAAGGTAAAGTACCAATGTGGGATGCAAACTTGACCTTTGGATGACAGGGACTGCAGGCCAGCCAGATGAGCATCTACCTTTGGAAAAGAGGAGAAAACCTGATTCAATAAATAGTACTGGTGGGCTTTAGTAAATGCAGCATTAATGATAATAAAGCAGTTTACGAAAGATTTGCCTCTTCTCTGTTCTTGACATCACAGTATATAACAAGAAATGATGTTTTTGATATGAGAAAAAAAGACTACATCATCAGACTTAAAAAGTGACTATTTTCTCCTTTTGTTGAGGACTAGGTCTTTTCTTTAGGAGAAAAAAAGGATGTTATACCTACTTTCTTCAGTGACTTTGGAAGAATCGAGCCAACGTGGATTTAGGCACAAAGTTTACACAGTTTTCAGAATCGGTAACAAATATATTTTGGTCAGTCTGCTGGCTTGTGACCTTAAGTAAGCCGAGAACCTAAAATGATATGTTAAACCAAAGAGACTGGCGTTTTCACCCTCATTTGAACCTTACAAAGTCCAAGTCAGGCAGGTGGTATTTCTTGACCTGTCTTTTGAAACACTGTAGGCTTGTTCATCTGGATATCTTTTTATTCCAGATCACCCACGTGGCTACAGCTTGTAACTTGAAGTGCTGAGATGGCTCGGGCTGCCAGAGCTGCTTCCTTTCACCAGGTTTGTTAGAAACTTTCTCTCTGCCTATGATACATAGCAGTCAGGCAGGGAGAAAATAGTAACCTTTCAGGATTTCCTGAGCAGAAATATAAGCAGTTTGAATGGTTGTGACGGCATTCGTAAATGCCAAGTAGGATTGTCCATGTTTCTGTAGGTTTCCCATGGAGATAAGGTCAAGACGTAGCACTCAATCATAGAACAGCTCAGAGAGGATGTTCAGGCTAGGAGATAAGTGACTGGGTTTCTAGTCCCAACTTTGTTGATAAAGATATGACCCTGGACAAGTCATTTCATCTCCCTGAACCTCTCTCATTCGTTCACTTATTCATCTACCGGATGGGGACCCCCCCCCCACCAGCCATGTTCCTCTGTATCTCTAAAGCATGTATCAAATAAAATAATGCTGATGTGGGCACTGTGCTGCAGCAGGTTGTGCTGCTGCTTGGGATGTCCTGAGTTCAAGTCCTGCCTCTGTTTCTGATACAGCTTCCTGCTGATACACACCCTAAGATGTAAAACGTGATGCCGCTAGTGCCTGGGCCCCTGCTGTATAGTCTTGTCTGTTGTTGTCATTTGGGGACTGAATCAGCAGATGAAAGATATGGCTCCGTCTCCCCCTCTACCTCTCTCATTCTGCCTTTCAAATAAATATAAATAAACTTGCCAAAAAATAAGTATAAAAGTACCCTGAAAAGTGTACACACTATGGAAGTGTGTACTATTGGTATCAGAGTTCATGATTTCTGACACTCTTTTCCCTACTCAGTGCTTCTAAGTTAACCCCAACGTTCTCGACTGGTCTGTCTGACCCTTAATTTGACCCTTAAACTGACAAGAATAAATCGAGTAAGCCAAAAACTGACCCAAATTCAATATATATTAAGCCTTGATTTTCCCAAGTAGAATGTGGATAGCTTTATAGCACGCAGCTTTCAAGTGAGGATTACTAAACTGATGTCTAAATTCCCTGAGTGCTTTTCTTTAAGGAAAAAAGTGGTTCTGCATTGGGATGATGACTGCAACTCCAATTAAATTCTTTAAAGTACATGGCTTTGACATTTTATTCCTACCTCTGATTACGTTTAAAGGATTATGCTTGATCACCATGGCAGATGTAAGAAGCTACAGATTTAAATTTGTTTCCTTCCATTTTATGATGACTAATTGTTACAGTTCAAAAAATTATATAAATTGCAATGTCTCCTATAGTGTGAGCCCCCACTTAATCAAAATGCAAGTAACATTCATTGGGGTAAAGAATAAAGAAAATTAAGCCAGCGCCGTGGCTCAATAGGCTAATCCTCCGCCTTGCGGCGCCGGCACACCGGGTTCTAGTCCCGGTCGGGGCGCCGGATTCTGTCCCAGTTGCCCCTCTTCCAGGCCAGCTCTCTGCTGTGGCCCGGAAGTGCAGTGGAGGATGGCCCAAGTGCTTGGGCCCTGCACCCACATGGGAGACCAGGAGAAGCACCTGGCTCCTGCCTTCGGATCAGCGCAGTGTGCCGGCCGTGGTGGCCATTGGAGGGTGAACTAACGGCAAAGGAAGACCTTTCTCTCTCTCTGTCCACTCTGCCTGTCAAAAAAAAAAAAAAAAAGAATAAAGAAAATTAAGAATCAGGGGCAGTTTATTTATCAGTAACTCACTGCTTAATATTTAGCTACGAGATGATAATCACTCACTGTTGGGTATTTGACTGTGTGACCGTACTCATTTGACCTTTTAGAGAACGGGTATAGTGCCTGAAATGCTTCCTAACCCAGTCTTAAATCAGAGTCTGAATCAGAATTAGCAATGATCCAGCATGATGTGTTCTTAGTGAAATAGGGTAACCATACATCCAAGTTGCTTCAATGGTCCCAACTTATGCCTATTGTCATGGGATAATTATTAATAGCATTACCTTTCACTCTCAGAAGTGGCCCAATTTAGGTAGCTGAATTTTTTGTTTTACTATAGCACAAGACTTCTTCAAGTAAACCTTTCTTCAGTACCTATTAATACAAAAGGTGTATTTTGCAGTTGAGTAGGTGTTCAAAATGTGGATGAATTATTTTTAATTATCCTTTTATTATCTCACAAGAATTTCCAAGTACCTGGTGTAAAGCAGATACTTGACTAAATACTAGAAATACAACAAGAAATGAGACATAGCCAAGGGGGTTGCTATAGGTTGATTGAACTTACAAACAATTACCTACTCAGTTACTATAGAAATGATATCTGTGGGCCGGCACCACAGCTCACTAGGCTAATCCTCCGCCTACAGCTCCGGCACCTAGTCCTGGTCGGGCCCTGGTTCTGTCCCGGTTGTTCCTCTTCCAGTCCAGCTCTCTGCTGTGGCCCGGGAGGCCAGTGGAGGAGGACCCAGGTGCTTGGGCCCTGCACCCACATGGGAGACCAGGAGGAAGCGCCTGGCTCCTGGCACAGCGTGCCAGCTGTAGCGGCCATTTGGGGGATGAACCAATAGAAAGAAGACCTTTCTCTGTCTCTCTCTCTCTCTCACTGTCTAACTCTGCCTATCCAAAAAAAAAAAAAAAAAAGGAAGAAAGAAAGAGAAAAAGAAGTGATATCTGTGAAAGATATCAAATTGACTTTGCCAAATTATAATGAAAAGGGCTAGTGCTGTGGTGTACCAGCTAAAGCTGTTGCCTGCAGTGCTGGCATCCTGTATGGGCACCAGTCTGAGACCTGGCTGCTCCACTTCCAATCCAACTCTCTGCTAATGTGCCTGAGAAAGCAGCAGAAGATGGCCCAAATCCCTGGGCCCCTGTACCCACGTGGAAGACCCAGAGGAAGCTCCAGGTTCCTGGTTTCGGATCTGCCTGGCTTTGGTCATTGCAAACATTTGGGGAGTGAACCGACAGGTGGGAGACCTCTCTCTCTCCCTCTCACTGCCTTTGCCTCTCTGTAACTCTGCTTTTCAAGTAAATAAATAAATATTTTTAAAAATTGTTATGAGAGTCTATAGGAGTTGTACCCAGGTCTTTGGGGATGTAAGGGCAAAGAAGATTGGCTAAAAGAAATACTAGATAAAATAAGACCTAAAAAGAAAATAGGTGTTAGTTAGGTGAAGAAATTTAGGACCATAAAGAGTACTCTAGGCAAAGGGAACAACGCATGTAAAGACAGAATTGTGTGATCATGGTAAGATCAGAAAGCTAAAAATAGTTAACTATGATTTGAACATAGAAAGTGGAGCTAAGAATAGATGACCTTATGAGGGAGGTGAAAAGAGAAATGGCAAAATTGGATGAATATAGGGAGGTGACGACTGTTCAAGAAAGGAACAGAAAATAGCATGAGGGCACAGGGGAGAAGCAGGTGATCTCTCCTGGACATTGATTTTACCCAAAGGACTCTTGATCAAGGGATAAGCCGCCTAGATCCAGTGCACAGGATGTTCTACGAGTGGGATTGACATTGCACTAGCTTGTTTCCTGCTCCTGGCCAGTCTTATCACCTGTGGGTCAACCTACATATATATGCACATATGTAACTTTTTTGAAGGTTTATCTATTTATCTGTTATATATTTATTTGAAAGACAAGAGTGCCAGAGAGAAAAAGGGAGAGAGAGAGAGAGAGAGAGAGCAAGAGCTTCCATTCACTAGTTCACATTCCAAGTGCCTGTAATAGCCATGGCTGGGCCAGGCCAAAGCCAGGAACCTGGAACTCCATCTGGGTCTCCCACGTATGTATTAGGGAGCCTAGTACTTGGCCATTATCCACTGCCTTCCCAGATGCATTTAGCAGGATGCTGGATAGTAAGTGAAGTAGCCAGGGCATGAATCAGCATGCATAAATAGAATATGGGATACAGGTATTCAAAGCAGAAGCTTAAACTGCTGTGCCACAATGCCCTCCTCCATATGTAGGTTTTAGAAATCCATTAATCTAGTTCTCAGATTGGACAGGTGAAGAAACTCCGGGCCTCTGGGCAAGTTCTTCACCTGACAAGAGTACTGGGTAGC
The DNA here is from genome assembly GCF_033115175.1 of Lepus europaeus. Taxonomy (NCBI): domain Eukaryota; kingdom Metazoa; phylum Chordata; class Mammalia; order Lagomorpha; family Leporidae; genus Lepus; species Lepus europaeus. The sequence continues at coordinate 91,565,221 of NC_084828.1, forward strand.
TGTTCCTCTCCCAGTTACACCTCGATTTCTGGTTAGAAAATCCCAGTTCCAGCAGATGGACCGGCACAGCCTGAAGGCCTGAAGACATGAAGGATTAAATCAGAAGTAGAAAATGATGTCTAGCTCTCTTCCGGGGGTAGATTTGACCAGGCCCAAGTGGACTGCATGGAAACAAGGGTCCACCACACAAGAATATCAGATGATCGCTCATTTGGTGAAAGATAAGCAAAACAACACCGCAACAGGGTCTGTTTCAAAGATACTGTGTCAGGTAGAGTCCTCAGTTGTAAGATATAGATTGGACTCCAACAGCGTATGTGGGAAATAAATTCATTAAAAAGCTAAGTACCTTCCAGATTCTACATGGAAACTTCAGAGACCATATACCAGAAATGAAGCCATTTCACTGGTCCAGTGGTGATGCTGTCAGTGAAAACACTGACTATGGATAGTACCTGGACCAGCAACATCCCCGTCACTGGGTACCACCTTTAAAGCTGCCACTGTGCTGCCTCTTGTCCTTGGCAACAGCTAATTCTTTTCTGCTTTCCTGAACCACTTGTCTTAATGCCTTGAGCAGCTACATCTGACTGGCAGCACCTACTCCATGTGTCCTGTTTATGTCCTAATTACAAGGAAGACTGAAAAATTGTGTTTCTGGCATTTTTAGTCTCTAAGTGGAAGGCAAGCTTTGCTTAATAAAATGGGAGATTTTTCAAACGAAAGAAGGTGGAGTGGAGGAAGAAGGGGGCGGGGGGGGATTCAGACACAGAAACCAGTGGAATGTGTGCATCCTGTATCACAGTGCCTGATTCAAGTCCTTGCTCTGCTTCTGAACGCAGCTTCCTGCTAATGGGTACTTTGGGAGGCAACAGAAGATGGCTCATATACTTAGGCCCCTGCCACTCATGTGGAGACCCAGATGGACTTACTGGCTCCTGACTTCAGCCTGGCCCAGCCCTGGCTATTGCTGGCATTTAGGGAGTGAATCAGTGAATGCCATATCTCTCTTTCTGTTTCTCTGCCTTTCAAATCAAATGATAATAAATAAATAATAATAATTTTAAAAAGAATGACAAATGTCCAATACACAACAGAAAAGGAGAAAACAGAACATTATCCTGGATCTAAAGGGAGAAAAATCTAGAAGGGATTCTCTGGAGGAATCTGAAGAAATTGATAAGAAGTTTTTGGCATTCTCTAAAAGCTTAAACACATTGCCTTTATTTTTTTAAAGATTTATTTTATTCATTTGAAGGCAGAGTTACAGAGAGAGAGAAGGAAAGAGTGAGAGATCATCCATCTGCTGGTTCACTTCCCAAATGGCCGCAATGACTGGGACTGGACCAGGCCAACTTCATCCAGGTCTCCCACGTGAATGCAGGGCCCAAACACTTGGGCCATCTTCCACTGCTTTCCCAGGTGCATTAGCAGGGAGCTGTATCAGAAGTGGGGCAACCGGGACTTGAACAGGTGCTCAAATGCAATGCTGGTGTCCCAGGCAGTAACTTTACCTGCCAGCCCCAACATTACCTTGTTTAAAACAAGAGCATAAATAACAAAGTCAAAGTCCAGAGCCTTAAGATAACAGGATAACTAAAATGGGAAGTGGATAGAAAGGAAAAAGTATTTTAGGAAATTCAAAGTACAACAGCAGAATTAATATCCACTCTATGGGCAAGACCCAAAAGCAGGGATGATCTAGTCTATAGGGTAGCAGATAAACCCAGGAGTCTCTCATAGACTGTAGAGCATAAAACACAAAATGACCTACATAAGACAGGGGTCAGGGATCCAAGCTCAGGATGTTTGAAGGCCCTGAGAAATAAAGCAGGATAATTAGGAGAAAACAATGGTGGAGGGCTTGTGAGAGACACTCTCCTGAGCCCAGAGTTGACCTGAGTGTGCAAGCCAAAAGGTCCACTGCGTTCAAAAGGATGTCAGAGACAAGCCATGCACGCCAGACACACCTGTGAAGCGTTTGAAGCACAGGAGTAAAGCAAACAGGGGCAACAGACCCTTTGAACATCCAAGTGGCAAAACCAATTTACAGAGAAAGGAATAAAGGGGGCGGGCATTTGGCCCAGCAGTTAAGATGTCACTGGGGATGCCTGTATCCTGGGTGGGAGTGGTCGGGTTCAAGTCCTGGCTCTGCTCTCCATCCCAGCTTCCTGCTGATGTCCATCCTGGGAAGCAGCAGGTGATGGCTGGAGTACTAGTCCTCTGCCATCACTGGGGGACACAGATTGGGTTCAATTTCCTGTCTTCAGCCTAGCCCAGTCCCTGCTGTTGAGGGCATTTGGAAAGTGAATCAGTGGGGGTAGAAGATCTCGCTTTCTATTTCTCTGCATTTCAAATAAATGAAAAATGAAATTGAAAAGCAAAATGAAAAATATTATTGGGCTCAGATCTTTCAACCAAAAGTAAACAAAGCAAAATTCATATAGATTTGGGAGAGAAAGGCTGTGAAGAAGTGATTTTGTTTTATTTCTGTGAAAGCAACAAGTGGAGATATGAGAAAGAAAGTGCCCTAAGACTTTGTTTCTCAAAGAGTGGTCTGTGGACCTGAAGCATCAGCTGGCCCCTTCAGACAGATGGAATTAGAGTCTGCATTTCCTCATCCAGTGCGTGTTACATTCTGAGAAACACTGGTTTAAGATATTCTCTGTGTAGCGGCCTGCGTTGTGACGTAGGTATGCCTACTGCAATGCCAGCATCCTAGATGGGTGCCAGTTCTAGTCCCAGCTGTGTCATTTTAATCCAGCTCCCTGCTAATGTGCCTGGGAAAGCAGTGGCAGAGGGCCCAAGTGCCTAAGAGACCCAGATGAAGCTCCTGGCTCCTGGTTTGGGCTCTGACTGTTCAGGCCATTTGGGGAGTGAACCAGTAGATGGAAGATCACTCTTGTTCTCTCTCTCTCTGTGTAACTCTGCCTTTCAAATTAAATACATACATCTTTGAAAGAAAAAAACTGACTGAGACTACAGTGAAGAACTCAGGAATGGGGAAGTGACCCCCACCTTGTCAGGAGGTCCTTAAGGAACATGTTCCCCCATCGAGGTCATCTATGATCGTGTGGGCAGGACGATGCCCCTGTAAGAAAAGGAAGAGTGGGGTGCCTTGTCACAGCAGCATCCAGGAAAATGTTTCCCCTTTGTCTCTTTCATTGCTCCTTTTCATCTGTTATGAGTCTCATCTTGCAGTTGGACATGAATTTCTGTTGAAGGACCTAGTTTTCATGTAAGGTTTAACATAGGTTTGAGAAACTCAATTAAGAGTGACTAGAATAATAAAATCAATACTAAAAATTGAGATACTATGTCTATGAAAATACTTCAAAGAAATAGAGCAAATTAAGAAATTTTCTTCAAGGAAAAAAAGTATTATTTCTTTTGAAATGTTTGTGCTTTTCAAGTTTTCTTGAATGAGCTGAATATTATAGATTATAAAGATAAACTTCTATTTTTAAATTGTTTTGTCTTCACAAGAATACCCAAGCAAGAAATCAAGTATGTGATATTTTCCCTAAGTCTTCCTTCGCAGCACTGTCTTTCCCATACTCTGCTCGGGTGAATCTATCCCATGCTCTCCTGCCATGTCTTTGCTTACTAGATAATCCCATCTCCACGCCAAATGGCAGTGGATACGAATCCTACAGTCCCTTAAAACCAGTTCAGGTGACACCTTCTCCAAGAAGACCTCTCAAGCAGCTGGAACCATCACTACTCTAAGCCTCCTTCAGCTCCCCATGTCTTTCTTCAGGTCTTCAATACAGAGTAATACTAGTCGTGATTAGTACCAGTAGCAGTAATAGTAGTAACACTCTAATGCCTTTGCTGTACTATGAGCCCTTCAAGGCCTTTGGTGTTTTGAAAATGTCTTGAACATAGTCATTGTCACTAGGTGATTGTTAAATGAGTGACGAGTAATTTGTCTTGGGATTTGAGGCAGGTCCAAAAGACAGTAAATGGGAGCATCATACAAGTTCTCTTTTCTTTTGCTGGTTGTGTAGCATTTCTTTGCATTTGGCTAATATCACAAGCAGGAGGTTTAAATATTCATAGCTTTGTAGACTTGAAAAACAGTAATCTTGAGAAAATTCTTGCAGAGGTTGGCATTCAGATGCTCAGGGTTAAGCTGCGACTTGGGACACCTGCATCCCATATTAGTCAGAGTGCGTGGTTCATATCCTGGCTACATCACACTTCTGACCCAGCCGTGTGCTAATGCACCTGCAAGGCAGCAGGTGATGGCCCAAGGATTTGAGTTCCTGCCGATGGTGTGGGAGACCTGGGTAGAGGTCCTAACTCTTGGCTCCTGGCTGGATTCAGTGTGGCTTAGCCCTCGCTGTTGTGTGCATTTGGAGAGTGGACCAGCGGATGGAAATTCTCTCTCTATCTCTCTGTGTCCCTCCCTCTCTCTCTGTCTCAGTGTCTTTCGAATAGACAAATTAATTTTTTAAAAAGTGTTTCTTTAAAAAAAAGAAAAACACCACAAGGACATGTTCTGTCTCTTTATTTAGTTCAACTTATCATCCTACCTTGGGCTTCCTCAGCTCCAGAGGAACTGTTTGCTCTAAAATTAGAAGAAATAAGTTTGGATTAAGAACTCTCGAAGGCTCCTTCCAAATGGATCCTTCTGTAATCCGAAAATGACGACAAAGCCAAGTTTGGCTTTCAGGGACTAGAGTTGTTGTGTTTCAAATATTCTAATGTCAAAGTATCATAAATATTAATACCACTTGGCTATGTGCAATGTTCTCAGGCTGATTCCTTCCTAGTTCTCACATCATCTAGTGTCTGAAAGTGTGAATTTTTCTTTCTAGAACAACTTGCAGCCAAAGGCTTCCTCTCGGATCTGTTTGACTTCTCAAGTGGAGGCATGCCTTCTGCAGCCACAGCGTCCCTGGTTAACCTCTCTCCTAGCCCTGGGCCCTCATGACTCAGCAAGCCATGCTCATAAAGGAGCCCATCCTCACAACCAGCTCTCAGTTTCCTTACCATGTATATCTCAGGCTCCGATTAAATGATCCGATTTTAATGCATTCAGTGGAAGTTGGATAATCTATTAGGTACATAGTTAGAGCTTGCAAACTGTGAATGGTCCACAACATGTAATCAACCATAACACGTGACTAACATCACAAATATGAGAATTACTATCAGTGATTATGGACATTCCCAGGGGGTTGTGCGTAGGAAGTATCAAGGCAGAACTGCTGTGTTAGACTGGTCAACATGGTACAGGATACAGGAAGAGATGTTCTACTTTGTTCATTTACCCATAAGTGAACACGCTGGGCACGTATTCATATATTCTCTCAGCTGTGCAAGTACAAATCATGTTTCCCTTTCTCTGTGGAGCCCTTCTAGATGTCCACCTCTATAGCCAGAAATAACTTTTCTCTCTGAATGCCCATAGCACATTTCCTATAACTCTTTCATAATGTCTTCATTTTTATTACATTGAAATGTTTTATTACATTTTTTCTACCCCTTCATGTTTTATAGCCTCCATTAATACCCTAGACTAATCAAAATCAGAATACAAGGGATATCTGTACAGTTAGCTCTCTGCTCATGGCTTCCACATTCATGGATTCAACCAATTGATGATAGAAGAAAAGTGAAAAACAAAAACAAGAGTGTCTGCTACTGAACATGTACAGACTTTTTTTCCCTTAAATTATAGTAAAACAACTATACATAGCATTTATATTGTGTGATATATATAAATATATAAATATATTTATATTGTGTGATATATAACTTATATTGGGTGATATAAGTAATCTAGAGATGATATAAAGTAAAGGGGAATATGTGTAGTTCTATTCAAATATTATACCATTTTATATAAGGAACTTAAGCATACATGGCTTTTGATATCTGTCGGAGGATCCTAGAACCAATTCTCTTTGGATACAAAAGAGCAATTTTAATTATGAAAAACCTCATGGTTCATATGAGGAGCCAAAATGTCTGTGCAAAGGGCAAGAACCACATGTTTTACTCACATGTCCCTCAAAGACAGTAGAATATGGTGGTTAAGAGACCAGGCATGGCCTACTTGATTGCTTCAATTTGTATCCCAGCTCTGCCACTTACAAGTGAGAGCTTCGGAAAGCCATTTAACCACTGCAAACGTAATGTATAAATGGGAATATGATAGCATGTTCCTCATAGACTTATTGTGAGTTTCATATAAATTCTGGAAGCACCTGGTAGTGCTGCCATATGTCAGCTCTCATAGTTCCCTATGGAAACCTGTACCCAGGAGATATTTAATTAAATATATTGATAATGCCATTGATAGGAAGCACAACTCTATAGAAATTCTTACATCACAAATTACACAGAGTCTTTAGAGTAATTAACTGATTTGAGTTAATAAGTCAAAGCCCTCTCTTGTCTACAATAGCACATGCATGATCTTATTTTTAGATTTTTGTAAAAGCTGGCCTCTTTCTTCCCTCAGTGCAAACTTTATTCAGGGACCGTGTAACTGTCAACAAGCAACAAGGCCAATGAATTTCTGAAGACTTCATTGGTCCAACAATGGCATGGCACAGGTTGAGAGTCCCTGAGGAGAAGAAATTTCATGGGTCATTTCCTGGTGACATGTGTCAGACTGGAATCCTAGAAGAAGCTTCAAACAACAGATATCATGTGATCACGCAGGCTAGATAGGAGGGAGCTGCAGGCAGGAGTCTAGGCTAGTAAAGATGGGTGAGAAATTCATTTATTTTCCCTTTCTCTCTGTCTTCTTTTTATTTTGCTCCCTGCACTGCATCTTCATAAGCTATACTTATTTAAAGTTTAGGGAGTTAGAAAACCAAATGTACTAGCTTCAAGCAAAAATTTGCATTAGTGAGGACAGTAGTATGTTTGCAAAGATGACCATGATAATCAGTCTCTTACTCACCCCTGCATTCACCTTGGCAACATAGCTATGTTATTCCTCCCCTAAAGAGATGGAGTCTACTTAGGGACTCTGTGAATCTGGCCGCACTTATGACTTGCCTTGGCCAATAGAAGAATATGGCAGAAGCGAGGTTTTGCAAATTGTGAGCCTAGGCCTCAAGAAGTCTTGCAGTTTCTGCTCTTAACCTCACTTGTGAAAAAGCCTGAGCTAGCCCACCGCATGCTGGGAACACATGGCCTAGGTAACAGCACCAATGGGCTCCAAGCCAAACCACCAGTTGTCTGTAGCTGCTTGAGTGCACCAGGGCCAGTTCATCGCAGTCTTCACCCAGGGGAACTCAGCCCCAGATTGTTGACCATGGGGAATGTGAGCTAATCAATGACTATTTTAGGCCACTGAATTTTTGGACCGGTTTGTTACGTAGCTAAGACTAACTAATACACGTAGTGCATGTGATTGAAAGAAAAATCTGCCGCTAGTTCAGTGAAGGTATTTGGGGGGCTGTTGAGAAGCTTCCTGGTCTGAAATGAAAGTGACCATTACAAGAGTATGGGCACAAGTTCATCATAGAGAGAACACATATAATGGGTGGTCCCAAGGGACACAGTTTTCACCACGGAAGTATTGCCTTTCTGGAGGGATGAGCTGTTTGTAATGAATAAATCTGGGTTTTTTTTAAAAAATGATTCATAATAGGATTGGCACTTGGCGCAGTGCTTAAGACACCACTTGGGATGCCAGCATCCATATGGGAGTACCTGGTTCAAGTCTTGATCTCTTCATTTCCAATCCCAGCTTCCTGCTAAAGTAAACCCTGGGAGAAAGCAGGTGAGGGCTCGAATACTTGAGTCCATGCCACCCATGTGGAAATCTGAGTTCCGGGCTCCTGGTTTCAGTCTGGCTCAGCCCTGGCTGGTGCAGGAATCTGGGGAGTGAACAGCGGATGGAAGCTCTGTCTGTGTCTGTCCTCTGGCTTCTTCTCTGGGGTTTCTGAACCTTTTGAGTAAAATGAAAATAAATAAATACATTTTAGAAATTATTCATAATAATCTGCACATTTATTGTCCATTTTATACTTTAATGAATACTTTCAACTACATCTTCCTCTCTCTTTTATAGTTTGGAATAAAAAATTGTTAGAGTTGACCAAGGCCATGAATTGAGGTATTTTCTTTCTTTTTTTTAAGATTTATTTTTATTTATTTGAAAGAGAGTTACAGAGAGAGGTGGAGACAGAAAGAGAGAGGTCTTCCATTCACCAGTTCACTCCCCAATTGGCTACAACAGCCGGAGCTGAGCTGATCTGAAGTCAGGAGCCCGGAGCTTCTTCCAGGTCTCCTATGTGGGTACAAGAGCCCAAGGACTTGGGCCATCTTCTACTGCTTTCTCAGACCACAGCAGAGAGCTAGATCAGAAGAGGAGAAGCCGGGACTAGAACCGGTGCCCATATCGGATGCTGGTGCTTCAGGCCAGGGCTTTAACCTGCTGTGCCACAGCGCCAGCCCCAAAGTATTTTCAAACTTGGCATCACAGAATTAGAAATGATCAAGGGGCTAGAACCCCCACTTTCCTTGCTGCTTATTTTTAAATATTGAAGACCCAGTTAAGAGTTCATTTGAAGAAAGGTTCATGCAAATGTGTGAAATGACACCTCTATAACTCAAGCAGTTCTCTCTCAGAAACTAAAGTAATGTGTATATATAATTGCCCAGTTGTTGTCATGGTCACCATAAAACTAGAGATCCATGGTTAATTTTGGAGAGCAAAATGGCCGACATTTTGATGTTCTTTTATCTACTTTTATGTCCCATTATTAAATTAAAACAATATCCTTCTTCCTTCAGTAACCCATAGGAAAAGAGAAAATTTGTCCTTAGAGCCCTCCAGGTATAGAAGTACTTCCAAGAGTTGCAAGTAACAGGAGGTGGATTGTAGCTTAAATTTTTAAAAATGTTTTTATTTTTGGCCGGCGCCGTGGCTCAACAGGCTAATCCTCCGCCTTGCGGCGCCGGCACACCGGGTTCTAGTCCCCGTCGGGGCTCCGGATTCTGTCCCAGTTGCCCCTCTTCCAGGCCAGCTCTCTGCTGTGGCCAGGGAGTGCAGTGGAGGATGGCCCAAGTGCTTGGGCCCTGCACCCCATGGGAGACCAGGAGAAGCACCTGGCTCCTGCCTTCGGATCAGCGCGGTGCGCCGGCCGCAGCGCGCCGGCTGCAGCGGCCATTGGAGGGTGAACCAACGGCAAAGGAAGACCTTTCTCTCTGTCTCTCTCTCACTGTCCACTCTGCCTGTCAAAAATAAAAAAAAAGTAAAAAAAAAAAAAAGGTTTTATTTTTAACTTGAGTGCTATGTAACATTGGCAGCTCCTGTCCCTAAAAGTGCCAGAAGGGTGCAGATATGACTCCTGAGCTAGTTAAGAGGCTAGAGCATCTCACACCTAAGATCTCTGTGATGGAGTTTACAGAAGCTCAGCTCAGGTCCTCCATCTCAAGGCAGTATTATTGTTTTTATTGACTCAGGGAAAAAAGAAAAAAGAAAAGCTTTGATGCAATTGTTCCCCTTAACACTGAACTCCTTTGTTCCAGATTCTTGTGGAAAATAAGCTCTTCCCAGTTAGCCCAACCCCTATAATTCATCAGTGCTTCTTGTGTGCAAACACTTGGCCACACTTGTCTATGATGGAATCTCCAAGGGTCTTGAACATCTTTGACCAAATGTCTTTTTGAGCAGGCTTCAGTAAGAGGAGTAACAGTCTTTGTACACATCCTAACATAAGAAGTGAGGTGGGAAGGGGCAGAAAAGGGAGTGAATTTTTACTGATCTTGAGGGTCTGCCAGGCACTGGGCTAGTGGTTTTGCACAAGTTACTTGTTTAATCTTTCGAACAACCAGAGACAGAGAAAGAAAGATGACTTTATTTTCCCTATTTTACAGGCAGGTATATCAGAGTTTAGACAAGTTAACTTGTCCCAAGCTATATTCCCAAAATGGATTGGCTGACTCTGAAGCTGTCACCTTCACACCAGGAGCCCTAAAGCTCCATTTCTTTACTGGAGCTAGAAGAGGGATGCATTCATATTCTTCCCCCACTTACTCTGTGCCATGCCTGCAAATCCTCGCTACCTCAGGAAGGCTCCAAGGACAGGCAGCAGGGCTACAGTTCAGCAGAGAAGTCACCAGTCTGGCCCCATGCCCTCACTACCCTCGTCTCCCCTGCACCCGCTTGGAAATAAAGGGATTTAGAAAACTTGCTTTCTTAGACCCTCCTTCTAGCTTGGAAAAATCTCCATGGAATCAGTCACAGAAATGATCACTTAAGTAATGCGTGTTAGGGATTTCTTTGAGCAACAGAGAACCCCTGTCTCCGTGAGTTTTATTTTTAAACTCTTTCTCTTTTTTCTCACGTGCATTCTTGGTATGAGTAGAAGGCGTTAGAACGGGGACTTTATTTATTTCCAGGGTGTTTTAGGCATAAGCAGGAACTGCTGGGAGAGCTTCCCCCACACAGGAGTGCCACAGACACCTCTCCAAAGGGGTGTGAGCAGAGTCTCACTCAGGCTTTTCTGAGAAGGTAGCAGCCCGGCAGGTGCAGCTGGAGGTGAGAGGGAGGGTGGTGGAGACAGCTAGGGAGAGCAGAAGCTGCCATTCTAGTGGAGAGTGCCACTGAGGATGTGATGATGGGCAGACACGATCCTTCCAGGCCTCGGGTGCCATGGTTCTGCATGGAAGCACTTGGGCTGACAGGGAGCTAAGGAACCAATAATGTGGCCTGTGCGTGATCACTTCACTTCATTCATGGCTTACCTGTCCTTGAGAGCTAGATGCAGAAATGAGCCTCTTGCAGCCTCTCCCTGGCCCACAGATTGTCTTGCACTAGTCTCGTCTACCTTGGGCATGAGGCATCTATGAATTAGCTATCTCGTAGATGATCTGATTCAAGATTCCAATCTCAGGAGCTGGATAGATTTCCCTCTTGATGCAAAATCATATTTCTTGAGAATGTGCAAAAAAAAAAAGTAACTGGAAAGCACCTAGAATTAGACAAAAATGGCTATGGGAGATTACCAACTCATTACTTGGAAAGGAGGTGGCTCCCTCTCACAATCAATTACTTGACTTAGATTTAAGAACTCACTGTCAAGGAGACTACAGACAGTGCTTAATCCCAGCCCTTCCCACTAGTCTCCATTCTTCCAGTCTGAGAGCCTTGTATGAGTCACAGCCAGCTAAGGGGCATAGCTGGACAAGGACCACTGGTCTTTAGGCTGGAAGGCATTTTCATAAAATCTGTTGATTAGATTCTAGTCCATTGTCCTGCCAGGTCCAGGAATCCCTGACAACCAGTTTTTCCCTTTTGGCTTCAACTTTTCAGGCAACTGGCAACATCGCTGTTATACCACAGCTTTCTTTAACCTTGGACAGAAATTAATTAGAAAGTTATACCCTAATTGATGTCCTTATAAATGAGTAAATAATGCCTTTCGATGATTCATTTGTACAAGGCTTTATTTTTTTTTTACTTTTACTTAATGAATATAAATTTCCAAAGTATAGCTTATGGATTACAATGGCTTCCCACCCCATAACTTCCCTCCCACCCGCAACCCTCCCCTTTCCCGCTCCCTCTCCCCTTCCATTCACATCAAGATTCATTTTCAATTCTCTTTATATACAGAAGATCAGTTCAATATATATTAAGCAAAGATTTCAACAGTTTGTCCCCACATAGCAACACAAAGTAAAAAATACTGTTGGAGTACTAGTTATAGCATTAAATAACAGTGTACAGCACATTAAAGACAGAGATCCTACATGATATTTTTTAAAAATTAATTAATTTTCTATGCAATTTCCAATTTAACACCAGTTTTTTTTTCATTTTCAATTATACAGAAGATCAATTTAGTATATACTAAGTAAAGATTTCATCAGTTTGCACCCACACAGAAATACAAAGTGAAAAATACTGTTTTAGTACTAGTTATAGCATCACTTCACATTAGACAACGCATTAAGGACAGATCCCACATGAGATGTAAGTACACAGTGACTCATGTTGTTGACTTAACAATTTGACACTCTTGTTTATGGCGTCAGTAATCTCCGAAGGCTCTAGTCATGAGTTGCCAAGGCTATGGAAGCCTTTAGGGTTCGCCAACTTTGATCTTATTCCGATAGGGTCATAGTCAAAGTGGAAGTTCTCTCCTCCCTTCAGAGAAAGGTACCTCCTTCTTTGATGGCCCCGTTCTTTCCACTGGGATCTCACTCACAGAGACTTTTCATTTAGGTCTTTTTTTTTTTTTCCCCAGGGTGTCTTGGCTTTCCATGCCTACAATACTCTCATGGGCTATTCAGCCAGATCTAAATGCCTTAAGGGCTGATTCTGAGGCCAGAGTGCTATTTAGGACATCTGTCATTCTATGAGTCTGCTGTGTATCCCGCTTCCCATGTTGGATCGTTCTCTCCCTTTTTGATTCTATCCGTTAGTATTAGCAGACACTTGTCTTGTTTGTGTGATCCCTTTGACTCTTAGACCTATCAGAGTCATCAATTGTGAACTGAGATTGATCACTTGGACTAGTGAGGTGGCATTGGTACATGCCACCTTGATGGGATTGTATTGGAATCCCCTGGCACATTTCTAACTCCACCATTTGGGGCAAGTCCGGTTGAGTATGTCCCAAATTTGTACAAGGCTTTATAAGGGGAGAATTATCTCCCCTTAAAAACCAATCAGAATTGTTGTTTGCAAACAATAGAAATGGATTCTGGGGCTGGCATTGTGGTGCAGCAAGCCAGGTTGCCACCTGCAATAATGGCATTCCATGTTGAAATATCAGTTTGAGTCCCAGCTGGTCTGCTGGAGTCCAGCTCCCTGCTAATGTGCCTGGGAAAGCAGTGGAGAATGCCCAAAATACCTGGACCCCTGCTACCCACATGGGACACCTGGATGGAGTTCCAGCCTCCAAGATTCAACCTGGGCCAGCCCTGGCTTTTTTGGTCATTTAAGGAGTGAACCACTGGATAGAAGGTTTCTCTCTCTCTCTCTCTCTCTCTCTCTCTCTCTCTCTTTTCCCTCTTCCCCCACTTCTTCAAATACATAAATAATTCTTTAAAAAAAAAACTGAAAATAAGTGGATCCTGGTTTTCTCCTGTGAAAGAGGACTGTGTTGAATTGATTTAGAGCTCACGTAGGAAGCTGAAAGGAAGAGCTTCGACCAGAGGTGGGCTCTACATTCAATCTCCTTTGTCAAGAACAGTATATTCCACGTGTAGGACTCTGATCTGCCTGAAATGCAAGCATTTCCTCTACATGCACGTACTTTACTAAAGAGTCAAAATCCTGGGAGCAAGTGTGAGATGGGCGAAGCTCAAGTCATGTGGTTTAGACTTGGCAGATTTAAAATACAACTCTACTCTTCTTCTAAAGGGTTAACATAGAGACTTTGTCAATGAACTTTGAATACATCATCTTATACCCTAATAATGTCTTACACAGACTCTGAAGACTATTTTAGAAAGATGAAGAAATGAATTCTGCACCAAATCCAGTAGTACTCTCCAGCTTTTTCAATGCCACATATAGCTTTATATTTCTACTACCTGCACAAAAACATACCGGGATCACTTAATGAACTTTTAAATTGGCTCTTTAAAACAGTAATGCAATCAGGCTCCCCATTTGATCCATGCACAAAAATCTGCAGACAGGCTGAAAGAGAAAATGTGAATCACAGTTTAAATAGATGCATTTCAACAGCTCCCCAAGACAAACACATGTATTAATTGGCACATACTTTGGGGCATGTTATATACTTAAGTGGAAGAAAGAGAACAGAGTATCATTGCACCAGAGACAATAAAGATTTGAACTCTGAACCCAGAAACAAAATGTACCCTGTTTCCAGAAATGCTTAGTTTTGAGAACAACGAATTAGGAGCTTAGAGAAAGACTCTGAGGGCCTGATCAGACTGGAGAAATGATCTCTGGCTTTATGTAACAAGAAGGTTCTTGTATACGTGGTATGTAAGAACTAGATCACAGTCATAGTTCTGTGGGGGAAAGCCTTTTGACATAATATGTATAGGGAGAGCTAGTAGACACAGAGCTAAGACACGTCTAGAAGTTCTAGTAATACCATTCTATTCTTATATGGCCAGAACTCAAGAATAAGAAGATTTAGGCTGAGGGTAAAAAAGGCAAGTTTCTTGGTGTGCATGCTATGCCACTACGTGCTATTTAGACAGTAACAATGGCTTCCAACCCTGGAGGAGATGACATTTGAAGGGACAACATCAACACAGGTATGGATTTAACTAAGTACTTTCTCTTTTTGTGTTGTTTTATGATAAATGAATGTTTCCATTGACTAAAAGATAAAAAATAGTGCTTAGAATAAAGATCTGCGATGCTGGCCTTCCTATACCTTCTTGGGCTTTATTTCCACTCCCCTCTCCCTGGGTTGTTTTTTGCAGATAGGTCTCATCTTGTTGGATTTCAGGCATAAAGAGAAAAGATTGTGTCTCCTGCTTTTCCTTTTTCACTTACCTAGGACGTAGTGTATTCTCAGTATGTGTATGCTGGATGAATCAATCTTGAGACAGAATGAAGACATAAGGCTCCTACTTTAGACAAGGTTGTGTGAACTTGAGAAGTAAATTCATCTCTCTGGAGCTTCCTTGTAAAAAGAAGGAGTGAAGTGTTGACTACAGAGCGCATGGTAAATAGGTATCTATTTGTATACCTACCTGACCGAATTCTCCGCATTCCAAGTCTGGTTACTCTTCGGCCAGTTGGTGCACTTCTAGTATGGGCAGGCCCCTGCCTGATGGAGAAGACACAGCATTTTGGAGTGTCTGTGTATTTGATCACCCAGAGGCCCCTCTCATTATAGGTTGCTGTATCTTCACTGTTTTCTAGAATGAAGAAGGAAAAAACTGGTGAAAACACAACATTAACAGAATGCAGAACAAGTGAGAGAATCATTGCCTGTCCTTTCATACAAGTATCACCTTACCTCCAAGCAGATCCCTAAAAAATCATGTTTATCAATGTGCAGCTAACACAGAGAGGAGATTGTAGTATTCCTTGGACTTCCACATGTGGGCTGGCAGAGCTGATGTGCTGACTTGTTGTAGGTACAGCTTCCCGCGTCCCACCCTAAGAAATGATTCATGATCTTGAAATGGGGCTTGGGACGAATATTTATGCTCAAAAACTTTCCAAGATGATTCTGACATGAATCCAGGATTGGAAAGCACTGTTTTTGACGGCTGAATCAGTCCAAAAGTGTCTGAACAGGGTGAAACAAATAAAACAAAATGTCAGAGACAAATGTAAATTCCTCAGCTTCACAATAACAAGAACTGGAAAAACCTGGGCTGCCAGCAGCATGCGTAATAAGCTGCAGGAATCAGTTGTCTGTAAGCTCAGGGTGATTCTTACCCAAGCAGCTATGAAGGTGCTAGGCTTCATACAATTTCCAGAGCGCAACGGACCCACCTTCCCTATTCTGAACTCTCCAAAGACACCTCAGTATGGTCTTGATTTAATGGTAGCAATCATTACTTTTGGTAATGATATCTAGTAGTGTTTAAAATATTCATGCAGCATTGCATTTACAAGTTTTCTGTGTTCAACATTTGATTTACCCCCAATACAAACTTTAGTTCGGTTGCGTTGATGGAATACAGCCTGTTAACAGACACACAACTCAAACCCAGATCCGTCATGCCCCAAGTCCCATGTTGCATTTGTCCGTTAGGAGAACTTACAGGCTAGGAAAGCAAGACCATGTCATCAGAAAAGCTAGCACTCATGTGTTTTTTCCAGAGGCTTGCTGGGTTTCATCAGAGTAGAGATGACATATTGGTCATAGAAGCTGCCTCAGAAAGCAGGACCCAACCCATTGAAAAGTTACAGGGAGAAAGACCTTGGCCCATACCTGGGCCCCAGATATTTTTTAACAGTCCTCTGAAGATGGAGGAAACTGTCTTCAGATGGAATCTGGAATACCATGGACCAGGACTGCATGGGGAGGAAGGAGGCTAGGGGCGGTAACCTCAGAGGCACTAGGAGGGATGCAGAGTAACAGTGATATGGAATCTTGTCGTGTTCTAGTGACCAGGGCTATTGGGAGAATAAGTGCCAAGAGGGGTCATGGAGGAGAATCATGGCTCAGGCCTGGGGAACTCCCACTCTGCATGCAGGTGCTCCACAGCCTCATCCTTTTGCCCTCTGAGCTGTCCTAGAGAACATAGTGCCTCAGCCTGAGCTCAATGTTGGGAGCAGCCTGCTATCCTTTATGTTTCAGACCATAGCCTCTCTCCTCTGGCTGCTATTTAGTGAGCTCTGATACCATCTGAGAACCACACATTGCCAGAGCTTAGCACATAACTAGAGGGCACTTAGAGATCATTTGATCCAACGTGGCCACTTATAGAGAGGGAACAGACAGTGTAACAGAGGTATAGATGTATGTATTAGTCCTATATATATGACTTTAATCACAAACATCATTAACTAATGGAGTTGGAAGAGAAGCTCAGACTGTACCCCATTTGGCCATGCTGCTTGGTTTTCCTGAGAAGAGGAGTAATTGCCTTGGTTCACAAAGTGAGGCATGCCTGTCAGTCCCATGCATTACCTCCCGATTTCCATGCAGAACTGTTCTTTCTGTCTGTTCCACTAGGGAAAGCACCCTTTGCTTTGGGGTACAGAGAGGCCAAAGCTGGGGTCATAGAGGGCCAGCCCTGCCCTACATGGTGCTACCTTGTCTGAGGGCTGGTGTCACAAGCATGTGCAGCCTCGGCCCTCAGTAAAGAATTCTCCAAGTGCACGGAAAAATGTAGGTAGTCTATCAGATACAGCTCACACCACTGAGGTCTGAAAAGGAACACAGTAAACATTCTTTGGGATAATTCTACCTGTTAATGGCTTTCTGGGTTATTTCCACATGTATATTTCTGTGTTTGGCTCCAGAGTTAGTATTATAGGTAAAAAGTGGAATTTAACATAGAATTTATCATTGCAGTAGGGGAGAATTTTTAATGGTATGAAGAGGGAAGCAACATTTGACAATTCTCTTTCTGTCTTCTCCCTCCCTCCCTCCCTCCCTCCCTCCATGTGTCTTTGCCTTTCTGCCTTTCCTCCTGAATTTTCCAACTCAAGGCTGCAGGGGCTCATCATTTGAAGAATGAACATTTTCACTCAAAGAGCTAACACATACAGCTTTAACTGAAGGATGCTCTGCTCTGCCTTTCAGTGTCTTAGCCCATCTCAGAACACAACTGGGCCATCACACATTGTTTCTTTGCGAAAGTCTATACACAAAGTCACTGAAAAATCTCTCTTCGATCTAGTAGACTCATTTGTTCTGAAGTTATTATCTCTGCAAGACCTAGCATTTTCAATAACAAATACCAGAAGTTACCAAATACCTATTCTATCTGTTTCAAAAATTCTTCTAAGGGATTGCTCACCACTCTTTGAGAAATTTTCCTTTCTCCATTGGAATTTTCCATACAGTACTGTATCTCAAAGGTGAATTTTTCTAGAGAGGAAATGTGAATATCCCATCTACAGGCCTTGTAAAAAATCATGACTACCTTATTTAGTAGGGAAAAAAAAAGCTTTAAAACCAGAAGAACCCACTCTTCAACATCTAATTGCCCTAGGAAAAGACTTTCTAGAATAAGGATGAGCTTCAACAAATGCACTCAAAAGGAAAGAGAACTGGAGGAGGGAGGGAGGGGAAGGTGGGGAGGAAGGGAGGAGGGAGGAAGGAGGGAGAGAGAGAGAAAGGGAGAGAGATTAGGAACAAGTGACTTCACCTCCTGAGAGAATGGAATGGAACAGCAGAGTCTTTGGAATCAAAGACACAGGCTCATCTCCTGTTTCCATTCTTTATAATGTAGTCTTCCAGCTCTATCTTTTACAAGCTTGTGAACTTGAGCAAGTGACTTAGCCTGCCTGTATGTCACATGGGGACAGTGTTGCTACATATGTCATTAGTTCATCATAAGCAATAAATTAATTACTGGATCTAAAGCATGAGTTGGCTTTCCTCACAATGGAAGAGCTAAAGCATACATCTTGAGGCTGGAGTGAAGTAAGATTGTGGGTGTCCTATTTGGGGTTGGCTATGAAGGAGCAAGGGACAGAAGGAACTCAAGGCAGGCCTGCCTCACCCACTGAAGGCTTTGGGAGCATCAGGCTAATTGAGAATGCCATCAGAAAGCTGGGATTCCTAATTCCCAAATGAAGAAATGCAATTCACAACTGACAGCAGGGGAAGAGGTCAAACATTGTCGTGGAAATTCAACCATATACAATGAGCAGAATTCAGAAAAGCATCAACCCGAAAAACAGGAGATCTTGACTTTGTCTCAGTGTGCTGGGAACTTGCTTTTGACCATGGGCAGGTAGTTTGCTCAACTGTCCTGTTGCTTAATAAAGGAAGGGTGTCTAGGGGGCTGGATTTTTTCCTCCAGCTCTGATATTCACTGATTTCTGAATTGTGAACATTCTCCTTAGTACTTATAGGGAGAGAAGATTATGCTGCAATGTAATAAAAATAAAAAGGAAAGAGAGAAAATGCTTATGATTTAATGGAGCTGGTGAACTGTGTGCCATTTCTAGCAATCCCTGGCAAATGTTTTCTAACAGTAGCAGCTTGCTTACTCTTTATGGAATATTTGTAGAAAAGGAGGTACAGATTGTAAGCAGGAAGACACAATCTTCCTGTCTTCCTGACGGGAATATCTGTGAGGAAGATGTTGAATATTTTTGAATGTCTGATAAGAAAGGAAAAAGGGGAAATGGCATTTGATGTTAAGTTTTCCCATTCAATAAACATATGTCCAATGCATGTGATGAGCTGAGCACCCAACCCAAAGTGAATTCCACTTGATTTGGATCCTCAAGATGTTGCAGTCTAGTGTCAAAGAAAGACACATAGTGAAATTGTTGACTTTACATTAATTAATGAAAGAAGAGCTGGAGAAAGGAGAGATGTATCCAACTGGAAGAATTAGGAAATATGGGGTAACATATAACCCAGCCCCTAAAAGATGAGTGATGTTTTGGTAAATGGGGAATGGGGAAAGGGACATTCCAGGCTGAGTTGATGACATGAATAAAGGACTGTAACTGGGAAAGTTGGGGTATTTTTAGGACTCAGAGATAGGCCATGTTATTGAAACACAGAAGCAAGAAAAGGCTCAGAGAAGTGACCAGAGGGTGGGATTTTGCTTCTTTCTTTTTTTAATTTACTTTGCTCGTAATTTACTCTCTTTATGGCTCTGACTAGAGAATTTTATACAATATTCATTTGGGAACCCCAGATCTATAAGTAACATGCACCGGAGGATGCTATCAGTACTCAGTAATCCAGCAAGAGGTGATCTGCAGAGAAGGCACACAGAGCCACATGGAACTGACAACGTGCTTGAGAAATGGATCGTGGTTTCCATTCTTTGGGTTATTAGTAGTAGTAAGGAGCCCATTGAAGGGGCCAGAGTGACAGACTGGAGACTCAGTGATTGGGGTGGGAGACTTGGATAAGCTCATTTTGTATCTTCCAGATTGTACTAGATGAGTGGCCTGGGGTGACTTAAGAAAATTTTCCAAAATAAAGATTCTATGGCCACATAGTCAAAGCTCATCTGGCCCTGATAAAAAACAGACTCTGTAACCTTAATTCCAGTAAACTGACCTTTTTGAGTCTTAACTTCTTCAGAAGACTGTGGCCATGTTACAGTGCCTGAGTCACTCTGGGAAGCTTACAGTGGGGCTGTGAGGCCACAGGAGCTGACCTCAGGCTCTATAGCACTTCATGTAGGCCTGCTTGCCTCATTCTCAGAGCAGTGATAATGTCATAGGCTTGCATGAGCTTGAAATGAAGTCATGGGTATGAAATAAAAACTACAGCAGATTAGAAAAATGGGGTGATATGTAACTACTAAAAAATTGGGCATTGTTTGTGGGTGGATGTTTGACTCAGCTGTTAAGCTTCCTCTTGGGATGCCTACATCTCTTATCTGAGTGCCTGGATTTGAATCTCAGCTCCACTTCCAATTTCAGCCTCCTTCTGATGCACACCCCAGGAAGCATCCAATAATGGTCCTTGCCACCCATGGGGGAGACCTGCATTGAGTTCTGGGCCTTTGGTTTTTGACTGGCCCAGTCCTGGCTGTTGTGGGCATTTTGAGAGGGAACCAGTGGATGAAACATTTTTCTCTGTTTCTCTGTATCTCTCTCTGCCTTTCAAATAAAATTAAGAGAACAATACAAGCATTACCAAGTTTCAAAAGAATTAATACTGTTTGTAACACTTATTAAACATACACATGGACCATTCAATCAAAATGTACGTTTGCAGCACAATCACATATATTTAGCACAAAAAATAAGCCAAAAATTAAAAAAAAAATTAGCTTAATAAATATTGATGATAGATTGGTTGGAAGATTTTTTCGGAAGAATTTTTGGCAACTCTGTGACCTTAGACCCAATTAACTGATCTTTTGGGATCTTAACTTCACAGAGAAAGTCACTTCTACCTTTGATTCAATCTCTCAACAGACGCATATAAATACAGAATTATCTCTTTTTATTTCAGTGAATTAGTCCCAGTTCCTTTAGGCATTCCTTATTTCAACTCCTTTCCCCAAACTCTTCCTCTCTCTGGACCTCTACTCTTAATCCCTGGCTCAAAAACCTATCCTCCACCATCTTCCTATTTGAGCTCTACAAGTCAGGAAGACCTGGCTAACATGGCCCTTCTCCAAAGCACTTTTCCTACCCCACCCCTTAAAAATAATCTCTCTCTCATCAGACTCTGGTCTGGCTATCCTGTCTGTCGTCATCATGGTCTGCCTTGTCTACATATCTGTGACCACATATTAAAAGGGAAAGCCACACTTTTTTCCTCATTGACCTAGATTTGAGGGACTTTTGAAGTTATCATTCACCTTCAACTTTAGAATTTCTGACATGCTCTATGTTTCCATCTTGGCCATTTATTCTACTTTATATGTATGTCCATGGTGGGAATATTGGAAAAGAAGCATCATTCCCTGACTTATTGTTAGAAGAAAATTAGGTGGACTGATGTTATGGGAGAGGGCATATGCTGTTGTGAACACAGTTAAAAGACTTAGATCTCAGCAGATGGGCAGTCTTTGGTTGCTACTTAATTTCCCTGTGTTTCATATGGTTTTACCTCTAAGAAGAAGCTAATAATACTTCAACAAAGGGTTGCTTTCAGGATCACACTCACAGGAGCTGCTCTGTAAATGTTAGATGAAGCTATGTAAGGTAGAATTAGAATTCAGCATGACCCCTTAAATTAGAGAAGTTGACATGAATGTGCAGGATTATACTTAATTGAGGGAAAATGAGTTCTCTGACAGAAGAACAGTAAACAACTATTATACAAGCAGGGGAATGACTGCTTATGCTCAAAATAAATCTCAGAGTACCATACAAATATCAGGAGGTATTATGTAGAGAATGCAAAAATTAAAATTAGCATAAAATTGATATTACCCAGTGATTCGTTATTGTCAGAGTTCCTTAGACCTTATTTACTTTTTTAAAAAAAATTTTTAAAATATATTTTGAAAGAGTTACATAGAGAGAGGGAGAGACAGACTGACAGACAGAGATGTTCCATCTGTTGGTTCACTCCCCAAATGGCCACAACAGCCCGGGCTAGGCCAGGCCTAAGCCAGGAGCCAGGAGCTTCATCCAGGTCTCTCATGTGGGTGGCAGGGGTCCAAGCACTTGGGCCTTCTGTTGCTTTTCCCAGGCCATTGACAGGGAACTGGGTGGGAAGTAGAGTAGCCAGGACACATACTGGCACCCAAATAGTATGCCGGCATTGTAGGAGGTGGCTTTACCTGCTACACCAAAACACCAGTGCCAATTTACAGTTCTTCATCTGAATGTCGTACCTGTGCAGTCCTAGCCAGACCATGTCTTTTGGAGCCTTCGTTTTCTCATGTGCAAAAATCTTGATGTTTGGAAGAAGTGCTCTGAAAATGTCTATCCAGCTCTAAAATTCTCACTCTCGTATCTTACCTCAGTGTAAAACTGAAGTTGAAAACAAAAACAACACCCCTAGAGACCCCCCCCCCCCCGACATACCACATTTACAAAGAAATGCAACGGCCATTGGAAAATGCTACAGAAAAGCACTCTCTATTGGCCATTGGGCCTAAGAAAGGATTTGTGGAAGTGTAAGGGTGGAGGAAGCATGAGAATTGCCTTCTTCCATTCCCACTGAACACAAAGTCAAAATAATCATAATCATAATCAAAATCATAAACTGCCTTAAATTGCATAAGGGAGGTTTTTCCAGCTATCTGAGATGTGTAATCCAGAAACAATTTCCGAAGAGAACTTGGGAAATCAGATCTTTAAGAACAAACAGAGCCCGGCTGGCACTGTGGCGTTGTGGGCTAAGCCTCTGCCTGTGGCACTGGCATCCCATACGGGTGCCGGCAGCTCCTCTTCCTATCCAGCTCTCTGCTGTGGCCTGGGAAAGCAGTGGAAGATGGCCCAAGTCCTTGGGCCCCTGAACCCACATGGGAGACCCAGAAGAAGC
The DNA here is from genome assembly GCF_033115175.1 of Lepus europaeus. Lineage (NCBI taxonomy): Eukaryota > Metazoa > Chordata > Mammalia > Lagomorpha > Leporidae > Lepus > Lepus europaeus. The sequence continues at coordinate 91,587,750 of NC_084828.1, forward strand.
TCCTGGCTCCTGGCTTCGGATCAGTGCAGCTCTGGCCGTTGTGGCTATTTGGGTAGTCAACCAGTGAATGGAACACCTCTCTCTCTCTCTCTCTCTCTCTCTCTCTCTTTCTCTTTCTCTCTCCCTCTTTTTGACTGCCTCTCAAGTAAATAAATAAAATCTTTTTTTTTTTTAAAAAAAAGAACAAATAGGGCAAAGGGCTTCAGCAGATAGCTTTGTGAAGGTCTCCCCACCCATTGGCTCTCTAGCACATGTCCTTAAAACATTTTATTGAAATACAGTATACATACCAAGAAATGGACATAAGCATACAAATAAATGAGCATTTTTTGATTCTGAACACACTCACAACCAATAGCCAAATTAAGAACAAAACAGTACTAGTACCCCTGCAGCCTCAGAATTCCCCTCCTCTGTTTTGTTTTATTTTTAATGAGGAGAAAGACGAGCATATTGTTGTTTACATGGTATTATCCAGCAAAACGATATTTATAACTAAATAGCAAGTGATATGATGTCCACACAATTTGTATACTCTCTTGAGGCTTCCAAACTTTACATCCTGCCTCTACTTTCCCTCACATTCACACAGTGTTACTAAGCAGGGTCTCTGAAAACCCAGTGGGTCAGGTAAGATTCCTGTTTGCTCCATATTTTATCATTAGCTGTTAGATGCTATTTTGCATGGTAGCAATATGCTGTAGAATGAGTTTTATTAGTTGTTCTTTGCAGTTATTTTTAGGCACATTTCATGTTGTCCCATTTTGAAGATGGACTTACTGACACCCATAGAGATAAACGCAAAGTCCGGGATAATGTCAGAATGCATAAATTCTGAGTTCTGAGGCATCACTTGGTCTTCTTATATCCCTGTTACTTAAGAAGTACTGTAAAGTCCTAAAAGACCCTATTAATAGGGGAAATGGAGCATGAGCATGTGAGAAGCAGGGAAACCAGTACTTCACACACCAGAGACCCTAGCTACGCAAATGAAAGAGCTAGAACGAGAGTAGAGAGAATCTAGCTGACGCTTAGTGTCTGGTGTCATTAGAATCATTGTGACAGAAGTCGACATGGTCTTTGGCATGTGCCAAGGTTCCTGTCCTACGTACCGGGGCCACAGAGCTGTGGGAGTATGGCTAACACGTCTGTCCTTGAAACACCCAGAATGACTTAAAGAAGAAAAATGTAATGCAGGAGTGGTACTCAGAGACCTGGGTGCTGCCCATGCCATGACCTTGCTAAGTGACCTTGAGTAAATCCTTTCCTTTTCTGGGTGAAGGCAAGGCTTCAGGTGTTAGAGAGTAGGCATTGAGGTCAGTTCATTAGGGAATGTTCTTTTTGTTGCTATGACATGCAGGCAAGTGCCATGAAAGGTGGCCTTTTTGGTTTCTGACTGTGAACATCAGAGGATTATCAGACCACAGCCAGCATAACCATGGCACAGCATTACCATATACAATCGGTAATCTGTTATAGGGATGTAGCATTGTATTAGCTGAGATTAGGCTCAGCTGTGAGCAACCAAGCACCAAAAAAATGGTCTGGACAAGACAGAAGTTTATTTCTCTACCACTGTGAGGTCACAAAGATGTCCTTGGCCTAATCCCGAGAACCCATGATTATGTTATTTTGCCTGGTAAAGTGGAATTAAGAATGAAGGTGGAATTATGTTGCCTGTAAACTGACTTTAAACTAGGGAGACTATCCTGGGTTATCTGAGATGGCCCTGTGTAAAGCTTAAGAGAGAGAGAAAATCAGAGTGATGGTAGCATGAGAAGGATTGGCTCAATGTTGGTGGCTTTGAAGATAGAATAAGGCCATAATTCAAAGAAACTGGGCAGCTTCTAGAAGCTGGGAAAAAACTGGGAAACACAGCCTGCATGAAGGAATGCACCGTGCTTACACCAGGATCTTAGCCCAGTGAGATAGAGCCATGTCTGACTTTATTCTACAGAACTGTAAGACTTAAAAAAAATTATATTGTTGGTGCTGGTTTTGTGGTGCAGCAGATTAAACCAATGCTTGTGACAGTGGCATCTCATATCAGAGTGTCACTTTGAGTCCTGGCTGCTCTGCGTCTAATTCAACTCCCTGCTAATTCACCTGGAAAGGCAGCAGAAGATGGTCCAAGTATTTGGGCCCTTGCCACCCTTGTGGGAGACCAAGATGGAGTCTCAAGCTCCCGGTTGTAGCCTGGCCCAGACCTAGATGTTGTGGCCAGGGGATGGAAGATTCCCTCTCTCTTTCTCTGTGTCTCAGTCATTCAGTCTCTCCCCCTTTCTCTGCCGCTTTGGTTTTCAAGTAAATAAATAACATACATTTTTAAAGTTTATTTTTCAAGTTACAAACTTAGGGTAATTTTTCAGAAAAGCAATAAGAAACTAATGCAGTCATCTAAAAGACATTGGAGGTAAGATACCTGAGGTATGTAGCTGCAGCCCCATATACCAGGGACCGAGAGCCCTGCCTTCTGACTGCTCTATTGTGTGGCTTCCGTTCATAGGACCAACCTGAAGACAAAGAGGACTGCATGGGCTCCAAACTTTACACCTCCACTCCTTAGAAGAAAGAATGAAGAGATTTCTTTCTAAGGAGAGTTTCTGAAACTCACCCACGTATGTGTTGAATCCTCCCTGAGCAGGACTTGGTCATGTGGGCAAGCTGCAGAAGAGGCTAGGAAATCTAGTCTGAACTGACTGTTTTGTGTCCAGCCAAACACCAGAGTAGTTCCTCAAGAGGAGAACCTGGGTGTTGGCAGGCGACAAGCATCCTCCTATAGAGATTTAAGGATCTCAGTTCTAATCTCAAAATCTGCGTTTGATGCACAGTGAAAGGCACATAGACTCCAGGTATCATCACTCAACTTTGGCTCTCTCTTTTTGCCCAATACATATTCTCAGCCTTGCTCTCCACTTAGCTGACTTCAACGCTTCTCACCCTGCACCTTGATTGGTTCTATTTTTCAGATGATTGCTCATCACCTCTTATCTGCATTTTTCCTGAAGCATTTGATGTCCTTTAGGGTGTAATTATCCCAAATTTCCTCCAGATGAAGAAAATGGAGCCTAAGGAGGGGGTGTGACTTGCTCAAGGTCACAGCTAATAATGCCAAGGTGGCAATATTGGAAAGTGCTTGGCTGAGTGTTGGCCATCTATTATCACCAGAATTCTTTTCTATTGCTAGCCAAGTCTCCAGGTGGAAGATGAATTTGCTGGTTATGTTCTGGGATAAGCTTTACAACTTAACAAAAATTGTGGTCGTTTATACTCATGGTATCTGTAGTGTAGAGTGCTAAGCACGGGGAGGGGTAACAGAAGAAGAGCTAGAAAACAAGGACACTCATTCAGAGTGTCTGGGGTAGTCTATTAGTATTTCCAAGTGGAATTTCTCTGTAAGTCTAGCCCCTCCCCTACTCTCAATCATGACCAAGGCCTCTGTGTCTATGTTCACCGGGCAGAAGAGTTGGAATTACCTTTTACTCCTCTCACCAGCTCCTTTACCCTGTCCCCACCACCTGTTTCTTGCCAAGTCCTCTGAATTATAAATCAGCAACACCATATTTAGTTCCATTCCATTCTGGCCATTCCTGCAACCACTGACTGCTCTTCTTCTGTTTTGTATTTCAATATGTACTCACAGGTCCTGTGTGTCTGCTGTTCTCTTTCCTTCCTGCAACATTGCAAAACTAACTCCTCTTTTAAAAACTTTATTGTTTATTTATTTGAAAGGCAGAGCTACAGAGAGAGAAAGAGAGAGAGAGAGAGAGGGAGAGATGGAGCCCAAACACCTGGGCACTTGGGCCATCTTGTCCTGCTTTCCCAGGTACATTAGCAGGGAGCTGGATTGGAAGGAAACTAGCTGGGACTCAGATTGGGATGCCAGTGTCTCAGGTAGAGGCTAAACCCACTATGTGACAACACCAGCCCCTAATCCTTCTAATAAGGAACTAATAACCCCACCACCAGAAAATTTCAGTGTTCTCTCATTACTTCAGAACATTGACTATTTGCTGCTCTTTCCTGCCTTGTTGTCCTTGTTCCCATTGTCCTTCAAATGTAATTGCCTTTTCTACATCATTCCATCTCCAAAGCAACACAATCTTCAAATGGCCCTTTACCTATGAAGGCCTCTTTGATACTCTTCCCCAATGTACTCAAGCTGGGAGCAGTTCCCCCAGGGCCCCACAAATGGCTCTAGAATTTTATTTTTCTATTTATAACTTTATATTTATTTGCATAATTATTTGGCCGAGGTCTATTTATATGGTTCCACCAATTCCTCTGTAAGTTCCACGCACACATTAATTTGGTTACCATAGTAATGGCCAGGACACAGGCCCTGGCATGGTATAGGCACTCCATAAATACAGCTGAATGAATGGGTGCATCAGTTAGGTGAGTTTCCAAGTTTGCCTGGTCATATTGGTATCACCTGAATATTTTAGTAGATACACATTACATATAGCACTTACTAAAATATCTATAGAGATATTTCTACATCTATTCTATTCTATCTATCTCACCATCTATCAATATACAGTTATCTTACTGCATACATACAGAGAGGAAGAGAGAGAATTCTTTAGAAAAAAAAGATTTATTTTATTTATTTGAAAGACAGAGTTACAGAGAGAGGTAGAGACAGAGAGGTCTTCCATCTGCTGGTTTACTCCCTAAATGGCCGCAATGGCTGGAGCTGCGCCGATCCGAAGCCAAGAGCCAGGAGCTTCTTCCAGGTCTCCCAAACAGATGCAAGGGCCCAAGGGCTTGGGCCATCTTCTACTGCTATCCCAGGCCATAGCTGAGAGCTGGATTGAAAGAGGAACAGCCGGGACTAGAACTGGCACCCATATGCGATGCCAGCGTTTCAGGCCAGGGCTTTAACCTGCTGCGCCACAGTGCCGGCGGCCCCACTAAGACTTCTTAAACCTCACCCCCAAATCCTACCAACCAAACAACCAACCCAGAAATAAACAATAGCATTAAAAATAAAAAAAATCCATGTTGAAGAAGTTTGGCATCTTTTGAGAGAGCTGTGGAAGTGATTCCAATAGTTATGGTTCAATCCAATGTCTTCTGCCCCTGCCTCTAATGAGGATTGCAATATCCACTTTTGAGCCAAGATTTAAGTTATATGTGTGTGTGTATGTGTTCCTCTGCCTACCAAGAGAAAACTCTTACAGGACTGTATCTAAGTAATTTCCATATCTCTACTCTCATCCCCAACACCTTGGACATACCAGAACTCAGAAAGTGAACAATGAATAGACCAAACTCAACAGAAAATTATGGCTTATAAAGTAGTGTTACTTTCCATTGCTCAGAAAACAAAACAAAACAAAACAAAAAAACACAAACAAACTTGGCTCTGGAATATTTGAGCAGTCCAACTGCTTGCCTCTGCTAGAGAGAGTTCTTTTGATAAAAAGAATGCTTGGTTTTATATATATATAAGGAAGTTTCAAAGCCAGGGCCAAGCATTTCAAAGGTCAGCAGATGAGCCCCTTAGGTAGTGCTCACTGACTAACCAGGATGCTTTCAACTGCCCTGATGAAATTGCCGCTAGGGGCTAATGTCTTGCTTGTCTTGCTTGTCTTGCCTCATTAGAAAGGCTTTCTCTTTCTAAGATGGATTTCAGGGGAAGAAGAAAGAGAAATGAGGGGGAGAGAAAGGACAGCTGCTAGGTTGCCACGGGAGGGAAACTGGGTCTGAAGCTAAAGAATGTAGTGGCAGCCCTGACTGATCCGTCTCACTTTCATCCTTTATTACTACTCCACACTCCCATGTCAAGCAGCAAGCTTCATTTCCTATTAAGATCCTTCCAAAGAAAGGACTTTACCTTTTTCTTTCTTTCTTTCTTTTTTTTTTCCGCCTCCCCTCAGCTTCCAAAGGCATTTCTGATCTCTTTAGCTAAAACTAGCTGAGCAGAGCCAGGACCTCTCTCTGTCTCCTGCTGCTCTGAGGAGGAGCTGAAAGCCCAGAAGGTGATGGGCAGCTGACCCACAGTACAGCGGGAGTGGGGGAGTGCTTTGCCCAAATTAGCATCACAGAGCGATTTCTGAGGCTTCCCTTCAGGCAGACCAGAGAGTCTGTTTCTGGTTGGCAGTGGCAGCTCCAAGTTGATGCTGGGGGTGGAGGTGATGGTGCAGGCAGGAGAGGTAGCAACAGCGCTCTCATCTTCCATTCTACCCAGAGAGAAGGCAGAGGGAGGGTGGGAAATTATAACTAGTGACACCAGAGAGCAGATCATCCCAAATCCAAGTACATCAACATCTGCCAAAGCTGGCATGGCATATGAAAGAATCTGGCTTGCAAAGAAACATTTGTTACTGGTTTTCCTCAACATAGGTGAGTGGGAATTTACCCCAATTACTTAGGCAAAGCATAATCATAATATTCCTTGTGTTTCCTACTGCTGAAAGAACACTTCATTCAGAGTTCCTTGGCTGTTGGTGCCTTGATCTCAATTTTTATTTTCCAAGGGAATCATAAATTAAAAGGTAATTCAAAGGCTGACACTCTGGTGTAGCGGGTTAAGCCACCACCTGGGATGCTGCTGGCCTCCCATATGAAGTCCTGGATGCTTCACTTGCAATTCAGCTCCCTAGTGCACCTGGGCAAGCAGCAGAAGATGATCCAAGTGCTTAGGACCCTGCCACCTATGTGGGAGACCCAGATGGAGCACCAAGCTCCTGGCTTTGGCCTAGTCCAGCCCCGGCTGTTGTGGCCATTTGGGGATGGAAGATCTCTGTGTCTCTCCCTCTGCCTCCTTAACTCTGCCTTTCAAATAAACTAAATATTTTTCTTTTGAAAAGCAACTTAAGGACCACCAAAAGAATTGGGAGTATCTGTCCCACACATGACTTGCTGGCCATGCTGGACCTTTTTCATTTTACTCATTGATAAGCAGAGGGGACATCTGGTTTAAAACTGTAGCTTAGGGGCAGGTGCTGTGGCATAGCTGGTAAAGCAGGTGCCTAAGAGGCCAGCATCCCATATGGGCACTAATTTGAGTCACAGCTGCTCCATTCCCCATCCAGCTCCCTGCTAATGTGCCTGGGAAAGCAGCAGAAGATGGCCCAAGTCCTGGGGCCCCTGCCACCCACATGGGAGACCCAGATGAAGCTATTGGCTCTTGGCTTTGGTCTGTCCTAACCCCGCCCATTGTGGCCACCTGGGGAGTGAATGAACAGATAGAAAAATCTCTGTCTCTCCCTCTCTCTCGGTAACTCTGACTTTCAAATAAATAAACAAATCTTTAAAAAAAAAAAAAACTTGTAGCTTTAACTCTGGGCAGTGAAGAAGTATAGATCATGGCAGATTAACAGCAAATCTCTCTCCTGTTCACGGAGACATGATGAGGAGACAGGAGCGGCACAGGCTCCTCAAGATGACATAATGCCCATCCTAGAGAAATGACTGCTAAAGAGCTGACCCTGGGCCAGAGAGCTGTGTGCTCACCACACACACCTGCACCACCCAGCCCCACCACGTCTCCTGCGAAAGAAGTCCTCCTAGAGCTCCAATGGAAACAAAGACTGTGGGCATCCCCCACCCTGCCTATGGACATGTGCCATGTCTGGAATGACTTCTGTCTACAGATGAGGGAAGCGTCCCAATGTGGCTTGACAAACTATGTCCCATAAAAAAAAAAGTACACCACACTCAAAATGCAGAGGGAAGACTCAGAGGCAGTCCTGCTGATCCTGCCTAGCAGTTTTCCATCTTACAGTGGTGTGAAAACAACACGCTTTCAGTAGAAACCAGGCTGCACTTTGAACTTTGCTCTTTTGCTGGGCTAGTGGTATGCAGTACATCCTCTCTTTCTCAAGATGCTGAGCAGCAGCAGTGAATCCCAGCTCCCAGCCAGCCTCGCCATCACCAGGATAAACAGCCAGTGCTCTACAGTGTGCCGTGTTGCTAAGCTGTAGTGTCTGGTAGGTTGGATGGATCAAATGCATTTTTAACCTTGATATTTTCCATTTAGGATGCATGTATCAGGACAGAATCCCATTATCAGTCAAGGGGTATCTGGATTTGGGGACAACTGCTGATAAGTGCAGGTGCACCGTCACTCCTGGTTTGGGTCATTTTCACACAATCCCTGCGGAGAAGCAAGAGAGTTTATGGAAGCTGGGACACAGGCTGCTTTCACTTGACAAGAGCCCTGCTCTCTGCACTCCTGTGTCCGTCACCTGGGGGAATGCTCGCAGACGAGGGCCAAGCCCCAGGCACGAAGAGTCCGATGAACTCAGCAGCTCTTTCCCTGGTCTGTGTCAGAAGCAAAGGCCTTCTTCTTTTATCTCATGGTGGCCAAGTCTCCTCTCTGAGCCTGCGCTCATCTCATTCTCAGTTTTTTATTCCTCGCATTGCTTTTCATTACTGACCCTCTCCTAAAGGCTTTACACTGTAAGATTCATCATTCTTTTGGGGTGAAATGTTCTTTCTAAAGGGACTCTGAGCATCCATCGTGAAGGACAAAGGCTACTTACGTTAACTTGGAAATTACACGTAGGAGGTAGCTGCTTAGTCAGATAATATCGCATAACACAGTGATCGCTTTTGTTCTTGTAGTTTTACAACTGTTGTCCTCAGCCTTGAATTGCATCATGACCACCAAGGGAGCGTGGGTGCTAGGGTCCCAAGAATGGATTTGACTCAACAGATCTGTGATAGAGATCCAGAAGATATCAACTTTTAAGGCTTTCTTAACATTTCTGATCATTAGTTTTATATGGGAATCACTGGTCTATTTCTTCTTCCAAACACACCGTAAGTGTATGCTGGGGTGGGAGTTTTGCCTAGTGGTAAAGATATCCACTTTCCAGATTAAGACGCCGTCTCATACTCAAGTGCCTGAGTTTGAGTCTCAGCTACAGTTCTCAGTTTCCTGGTAACAGGCATGGCTCAGTTTGGCTATTATGGGCATTTGGGAAGAGAACCAGCACATGGAAGATCTCTCTCTCTTTCTCTCTCAAATTAAAACAATTAAAAAAAAAAAGTCATTCACATTTCATATTGGAATGCTTTTTGGGTAGTTAAAATGTTTTGAAAATGGATAGAGGTTATACAAATTGAAAATGAGGGGCTGGTGCTGTGGCGCCGAGGGTTAAAGCCCTGGCCTGAAGTCCTGGCATCCCATATGGGCGCCGATTTGAGTACCCGCTGCTCTACTTCCAATCCAGCTCCCTGCTAATGCACCTGGGAAAGCACTAGAAGATGGTCCAAGTCCTTGTGCCCCTGCACCCATGTGGGAGACCCAGAAGAAGCTCCTGGCTCCTGGCTTCAGATCAGTTCAGCTGTGGCCGTTGCGGCCATTTGGGGAGTGAGCCTCTCTCTCTCTGGCTCTACCTCTCTCTAATTCTGTCTTTCAAATAAATAAAATGTCTTTTTAAAAAATTGCAAATGTACTAAATACCACTGATTTTTTTTAATTAAAATAGTTCATTTCATGTTACATGAATTTTACATCCATAACCTCATTTAGTCTTTATGACACGCTAGGGAGGCAGACACACATACACTCACATACGCATCAAGCACATAGCCCACCTCTCACTTGGCTGTCATCTCAAGGAAGTATCTGTATTATCAAAATGTGCAGTTTTATTGTTAAATAGTCAGGAAAAGCAGGACTTCTTTTGTTGACCTAATCTTGCTTTAAAAGTACAAACCTGGGCTGGCGCCGTGGCTCACTTGGCTAATCCTCTGCCTGCGGTGCCTGTACCCTGGGTTCTAGTCCTGGTTGCTCCTCTTCCAGTCCAGCTCTCTGCTGTGGCCCGGGAGGGCAGTGGAGGATGGCCCAAGTGCTTGGGTCCCTGCATCCGCATGGGAGACTGGGAGGAAGTACCTGGCTCCTGGCTTCGGATCGGTGCAGCGCTGGCCGTGGCGGCCATTAGGGGAGTGAACCAACGGAAGGAAGACCTTTCTCTCTGTCTCTCTCTCACTGTCTATAACTCTACCTGTCAAATAAAAATAATTTTAAAAAAGTACAAACCTGTAATAAGTTGGGTTTTCTTGTTGGCTAGAGCAGTGGCTTGATAATGTGAAGCAAATTGAATTGTTCTCAAGATCTACTGGTATGTGCTGGCAGAAGTGGGAGAGGAGTCCTGCAGCCATCACCCATCAGTCTGAAGAAGGCTCTGGAATGCATGTACTCCAGAGCCAGTTTGAGACCAGAAAGGGCTTAGACTTTAAGATAAAAGGACAAGGGACAGGTCCTGCTACAACAAAGAACAGATTTGTACCTACAAGGACCCCCTTTTTGGAAGAACCGAGCCAACTGCAAAGAAATCCTGGGTCTGCCAATAGCATGGTGGATGGATTAATGTCCCATTGGTGCTGTCACAAGTCACTGCAAATGTTGTGGCCTAAAACAACTCAGAAGTGTTCATTTGCAGCTCAGGAGGGCGGAAGTCTAAGTGGGCTGGCCTGACTGTGTTCCCTCTCGAGGTTCTCAGAGAGAGCCTGTTTGCCTGCCCAGAGCTTCTGAGGGCCACCTGCCTTCCTTGCTTCTGGCCCTGCCTCTCCCAGCCGCTTCTGATGTCACAGCTCTTTCTGCCGCCCCCTCTCTTTAAAGACCCTGTGACTACATGGGGCCCAAGCCAGGGTCACCTCCCAATCTCAAGACCTTTAATTGAGTCACACCTGCAAAGCGTCTTTTCTACCCAGGTTAATATATGTTGCTGATTTTAGGGGTAACAATCTACACATCTATGGGCACTATTATTCTGCCTACCATAGAAGATGAAGCTTAGAAAACCTAACCACAAAAGTGATAATCTGCTTTCTTCCTTAGAATGCAGTTTCTGATTGTTACTATACAGTTTTAGTCATGCATGCCAGAGACCTTAGTGTCTTCAAACCAATGCCCTCTCCCTTCCCAGGCTGTTTTTAATTTTTAATCAAGTGCAAAGCCATATTTATTAAAAAAAATACATACAAATAATAGCAATTCAAGCTCTAAAAAATCTTAAACAGTATGAAAGGGAAAAGGAGAAATGAGTTTCCCCTTTTTGCCTAGTCTCTTGACTTAAAGATGTGTTTATACCAGTTATCATTAGATTGGCCACAAACCAGAGACCCAGAACAATAGATGTTTGAACAAGGTAGAAGCAGTTTTCGACTTCTTACAGACATTCAGAGGCAGGTACTCCAGAGTCAGTGTGATTTGGTAGAGCTAGGCAGGGAGTTAGATAGGGAAACATGAAGTGGGAGATTCATGCAGAAGTTAAACTCCAAGTCAAAGCATCGCAAAACTCCCAGAAAACCTCAGGCACACTAAGTCCCACCCAGACTCCAACCCATTTGTATATTCAATTGGAGGACCAGCCTCCACCCCAAAAAGGGAACTGATCTTTTCAGGAGAGGCCCTTTTTTGGCTTTTTGATCTTGCTGTTGACCCTTCTCTTGCCCTCTCCCAAGTTCTCTCCTTACAGGTTTATCCTGGCCCTTGCATGGCAGGCTTATCTCATTTGTGGGTTTTCCCACACTCACATGTGAATGTATCCTCACCCTCTCTCTTTAAATAAATCCTGCTCTCATTATTGTACTGTATTTATGCTTCTGTGTTGAATTCTGATCTCATGTGGGGGCAAGAATTTGGAATAAAAACTGGGAAACATATTCCTGTAACAGATGTGGTGTCTTCTTCTACAAAATGCTCAAGAACCAGGATCCTGACAGTCTTGCCTCTCTGCCATTCCTGGAGGGTAGGCCTCATACTCGTGGTCCCAGGTGGTGACTAGAGTTCCAGCCATCACTTTAGGATTCTAGGCATCAGGACAATAGAGGAGACAAAGAGACACTCACTATCTTTCTGACCTGGGCCGGTTCACCCCTCCTTAGGCAACTTGGTGGTCCCCCGCTCCCAGGAGGTCACCATATTGATGCCGAACTTAGTGCAGACACCCGATCGGCATAGCGCACGACAGCCCAGAACTCCTGGACTCAAGCGATCCTCCGGTCTCAGCCTCCCGAGTAGCTGGGACTACAGGCGCGCGACACCGGGCCAGGCAACACTCGTTATCTTTTAAGCAAACAAGAGATGATCCACAACACTTCTGTTTATATTCTATTGGTCAAACTTTATCACATGATCACCCGTAGTTGAGGAGATAGTACTATACTAGTGTTAACGTTTGTTTAAACCAGCAGCTTACTTGTATTTGAACAAATGGGATCAGCCTGCTAGACTATTTGCATTTTTTTTCAAACCACTTTGCATAGAGAGACACACTTAGTTCTCTAACAGTTGAATGGCATTTCATTGTATGGGTGTGCAATTACTGAATGAATTGTGTGATATTTGTTTGATCTGTCCCTTGCTTCCCACCCCCGCTATAACTAATGCTACTGTGAATATCCTTGATTATCCGTCTAGTGTCTTTGTGAGTAGTACTTTCCCATTGTCCTGTTCCCCAGAACAGGAAGAGGTAGAAGAATTCATTATTTTATTTTATTAGAGGACTTCTGTCTCAGGAAAACAGGATTGAGAAAAGCAGGGAAGGAGGGAGGGTCAATACAGCAATGGTTATTGAGTTGGTCATTGTTAAGTGATACTGAGTACTGAATCAGTGGAACTACAACTCTAAGCCATGTTTCAGATTTTATCTAAAGACCATCCATGAATGGGAGTAGGAGGATAAAAGACAAAGAACTGATCTCCTAGCTTCTGTCTCCCACTGATCAAAGCTTTGCTCCACCTGTATTTCCAGGTTGTACACCCTTGTTCTGGGATGCTAACCCAGTCCTGCAGCAATGTTAACAGGAAAGCTCTGTGATCAGAGTTGAGTGGTGTGCAGTACAAGCAAGAGACTGTCAGTTGTACCTATGAAGTTCATCAGATTCCACATAAAGTGGCATGATGCCAAAAGGACCTGCCCTGGTATGAGAGTAGACTGTATCAAACATCTATTATGTACTCCTGTAGATCCATTCATCCTCCTTAGTATATCTGATTATAATATGACAATGGGGAATAATCTCTTTGAGAACAAGATGGCCTCACTCTTTCCTTCTGAGGGGAGATTATGATTTAATTATTCAGAGGTGTCTCAAAATGGTCTTGATCCACACTTGAGATTCATTATGCTCTTAGCCACTCTTTCCAGACCTCCTTCTCAGCCAGCACTCCCACTGGTCTGGTAGAGTGACCAGGCACATGTTTGATCTTAACACCGCAAAATGCCCCTCTTCATGTCCCCCGCCACACTTGTGCTCCCACTATCTTAATTCAGATCTGCTTCATCACTTGCTTAGATCTTTGCAAAAGCCTTTCTGCTTGATCCCTAGCTTTCATCTCTTCATTGCTGCATTTTGTAGACAAGACTTTTGCCAGAGGGAAATTTACAAAATGATAGCTTGGTTTATATGATTCTCCATATTAAAAAAGGGGGCTTTTCATTGCTTATACCATGAAATCTCACTCTTTAGTTCTAGTGAAAGTCCCTTACTAATGATAATCTGACCCCTACCCAACTCCTTAACTTCATATCCCCCTTCATTTTCCCTCTACTGTCATGGGCTCTAGTCTCAGGTAAACACTCTGATTCTAGGTGTCCCTAGTGCCATAACTTTTCCTCACGCCATTCCTATCACATGTGTACATTTCCAATACCTGTCTATCTCCCAAGCCCCAACACAATGAGGATGCTGCATCGTAGATGGAGAATGGAGTCCGAAGGGAATTGAAGACAGGAAGTCAGGGCCCATCCCAAGGCAAGCAGAGAGTCAGTCGACAGGCAGTGGAGGAACTGTTTGCCCCTGCTTTCTCTAACACCCAACCCAGCATGCTCCTGATATGAATTTTTAGAACTCTCCTCACTGATCTTAATATTTCACTCCTGGTTCATGTTGAACACTTCAGAACCAAGAAGACATCTGATACATGAGAAATTAATTTGTAGTGTTTTAGACTAAACAAAATCAGAGTAATTTCTGTGAAGTCTTTGGTTTACATTAGGGAAATCAAATTAACATGCTCTCACTTTTAATTGATTATGTCACCTAAACAACTTAGGTTCTACTTTTTCAGACTGACAATCCCAAAGACAGATCTGAAAGGCTTTACATTTGTTCTGGGTAGCAAGTTACTTGCACTTTTTGAACTATGCATTGATAGCATAGACAACTAGAGAAACAATTAGTCTAGTCTAGTGTATTCCAGACCCTGTGCTACACGGAGAGAATACAGAGATAAGATGGACGATTTGCCACCAAAGGACTTAAACACTAGTCACAAGGTAGACAGGTGGGGAATTAAGTAAAGGAGGATAAATGCTATTATGAAACTGTATTGCTGGGCTAACAAAGTGATGGGGAAGTGTGACACTTGGATAGATTAGAAAAAAAAAAAAAAGCCAGGAGAGCTGAGTCAAAGAATAGGTCTGTGTCAATCTGTTTCTTTAGTCAGTCATTGTTCAATCATTCATTCACTTTCACTTCTTCCCCAGTAGACTTCTATTTGAGCTGTGGTAAACACTTTGGATTGGTTCAACTTTCATGTCTAAACTTTTATTTCTAACTGCCTTCAAATCCAAGGTGGTCATCTGACTCAATTAAAGCCAATAAGATAAAAGTGTAAAACTGAACTAGGACCCTTGGAAATATTGTGATTCCTTGAGATAGATGTCACCATTTTCCTTTCTTCTTTACTTCTTTTAGAAGAACAGAGATTTATGTATTTATCTGAAAGAAATGATGAAGAGAAAAAGAGCGAGAGCGAGAGAGAGAGCGAGAGAATCTGTCCTCTGATTGACTCCACAACTGGCCACAACTGCCCGGTGTCAGCCCAGCCAAAGCAAGGAGACGAGAACTCCATCCAGGTCTCACACGTGAGTGGCAGAGCCCAACTACTAAGGCCATCTTCTGCTGCTTTCCCAGGTGTGTCAGTAAGGAGCTGAATCAGAAGTGGAATAACTGGGAGTAGAAGTGGCCCTCTGATATAGAATGCCCATGTTGCAAGCAGCGGATTAAACTTGGGCATCACAGAACTGTCCCTTTTCTTCTTTGTTTCACACACATATATATATATATATCCATCATTGTTGGATATATATTCATGGATTGTTGGAACTGCAGCAGCCAGAATGTAACCATGAGGAAAAAGCTCAGAGAATTTCAAATGACTACAGTTGTTGTATCTGCAGTGAGCCTCCATACTAACCCCAGTGATCATCTAATTTCAAACATTTCATGTCAGAATAAACCTCCATTTATTTAAGCCACCATAGTCCAGTTTGGTGTTACTTGCAGCTGAAAGCATGCCATACACATTTGTCAGGCCTTCTGTTTGGTGACCTCTTAATAAAGTTGTCTGCTGCAAACAACCTAAAAAGGAAAAACCACTCTAGAAGAGCAGATGATAATATTTCTTCCGTTCCTCCTCTTCACTCAGTGAATGAGGCACTACGATTTATAACTGGGAGATGGGGACAAGAGTTATAGGTGTCTGGCCCCCTGTCTCAGAACCATCGTATATTTCTTTAATGAAGTGTGAGACCAGAACTCCATAAATTCACATAGTAGCAGAAGCGGGCAGCAGCTCGTCAGAGGAGCTATTCAGGGAGCCTAGCATCACTCTTTGCGTATTAGAGAAGTTCACAGCCAGTTAAAAATAGGCTTGGAGAGAAGTCGCTTTTAGACCACAGCTCATTTTGGATTTCTCTGGAGCCCCATTCTGGGCCACAGTGTATTTCCTTTTTCCTCTCGTTCTAGTAAGAGCACCCAGGCGGCTCAGAGACAATAGATGCATGGTTATCTTTAGTTCTGTTGCGCACTGAAAGCAGAACTGCGAAGAACCAACAGTAACCCCTTGGGCACCTAGGGTGTTGCAGCTCTTCAGTAAGTACTCACACCAGTGGAGCCTTTAGCCTGGTCTAGGCTCTGTGCTGGAAATTCTCAGAACAACCCTATGAGAAAAATACCGTGAATAGCCTCCTATCTCTAATAGGGAACCAAAGATTCAGCGCTGAGATGCAACTTGTTTACGGTCACACAGTTCGTAAATAGCAGTGCTAGGATTTGAAGGAGGCTTTGTCCGATTCTGTTCAGAGCCTGTGCTCTTAACCCCTGGGCATGCCAGGTCACACAAGTCTTTATGCATTGTTTCATTTTGATCCTCAGAGTGAGGTGGGTAGGGCAGAGGGGCCACCCAGTTTACAGAAGGGGAAAAGTGAGGACAACAAAAGTGAAAGGATTCTCCGTGGTCAACCATTGCATGTGCAGTAAAACTAGGACTTGAACCACATCTTCCGACTTTGAGTCCTGTGCTATGCAAGAACACGGGGATGTTTTTTCGTTGTTGTTGTTGACTTCTGGGATTCAATGGCAGATCCTGTATCAAGAAACCAACTAACCCAGGGTTGCCCTGATTTGTTCAGGGTCTTTTAGAGATTAGTTGCTCCCTAGTACATCTGTTACATGGTGTTTGGTACTTGGATTTGAAACCTCAAATATAATATTGTTTTCACTGTTAATTCAATAGTCCTTCAAATAATTGGAGGAGAGAGGGGCTGGAAGGGATAGATGTTTTTAACAGGAACACTGCCAATTTAGCTGATAAAGCTGGTATAATATCTCTTTGAACATTTAAATTATCCAGTAACAAGGAAACTGAGAATTAGCTTATAAGGGTTGAGTGTAGGTATTGTGCATGTGAAATTTTTTAAAAAACACCTGAGTTTTGAAAAATAAAAGTGGGCTGCCCACAGTTTCAAGAACAGTGATAATCAAAAGAGAGCTCTGTGGGGGTAATAACACCTTGTATTTTAAATACCGCTTGTCTCTGAAAAGCTGGAGGCACTCTGTAATCATTTCCTTATTATGATTCTCAAAACTTCCTGGGTCAAAAAGTTAGAAAGTTTAAATCTCAGCAGCCCAGCCTCAGTTTCCTCTTGGGGAATTTGAGGAGAAAGATCAGATCGCTGTCCAGGAGCCCCATGCTTGCAAACACCTTCTGTTCTCTCGGTCCACCCCTCCTCTTATCTCCACTGACCCCTCCAGTCAGCTGTCCTCCGGAGCCTATGACATAGAACCACAGACTATTTTAATCAGAAGAGTTTCATACCAGTGAGCTGGAGGCTGAGCAACAGTTCCTGGGGGGATGGGGTGGTAGTGGTAGGGGGCTGGGGAAGAGGTGGCAGGGTCTACTCTTATAAATTGTTGGGGAGAGGGGAGCAGTATTGTGGCACAGTGGTTAAACCAACACCTGGGATGCTGGCATCCCATATGAACGCTGGTTTATCCAGGCTGCTTCACTTCCAATCTAGCTCCCTATTAATGCACCTGGGAAAGCAGTAGAAGATGGCTTGAGTGCTTGGGCCACTACCAGCCACATGGGAGACCTGGATGGAGTTCCTGGCTTCTGACTCAGGCCTGGCCCAGCCCTGGCCACAGTAGCCATCTGGGGAGTGAACCAGTGGATGGGAGATCTCTCCCTTCTCTGTCTCTCCCTCTCTGTAAATCTGAGTTTCAAATAAATAAATAACTCTTAAAAGAAAATTGACATCTGGTAGTCTACTCCAACCCTTTCAATTTTCTAATGGAAAACTAAGGCTCAGATTAAAGGAGTAACTCATTCAAGATCTCAGCTACTGGATGGCCAACCTGTCCTTGAACCCTGACCTCTGGGTACCGCCAATCCAGAAGTCTTGGCAGGCCACCAGGTTGCTTTTTCTCCACTTTTACAACTTAAGTCCCTCAGCTATGGGAGGCTCCAATGCACCTGGCAGAAGAGAATCTTGTTTTTTCTTCTTCTTCTTTTTTTTTTTAACGATTAGAAGGATTACAGGAAGCAATAATATGTGCCATTTTCACCTAGTCCCCAAATGGTTCTCCACCTCAGCAAGGTCATAAAGAAAAAAAGTGTAAATACAAACACATACATAGACTTATATAGCTACAGCCTTCAAGTGAGTTCAAAGCCTATATATATATATATATATATATATATATATAGTCCCCCCATCAGTTCTTGTAGGGGAAAGGAAGAGAAGCTATTGTCAACCTCATTTTGTATGAGAAAATCAAGGCAAAGAATAAACTGATCTTCCCGCAAGTCATGACCTGAATTGGTGGTGTCGTCACGAGTGAGTGTCACCCTGTACTCCAGGAGTCGGGTCTGGTAAGGTGAGGATGCAAGCTCCGGAGTGTGTCAGGGTGTGCCCTGGAGCCAGGGCCGCCTCCTCTGAATTCAGTTTCTCTGTGCGGTGATTGGATTAACGCGGGACGCTGGCCTCTTTCTCCCTATGGCTCCTTTGTCTCCACTTAGAGATGATGTGTGCAGAGCTTGAAGTGACAAGCCTGAGCTGCGAGCAGCCCATCTGAATGGGAGGTGGCTGCCTCTCCTTTCCTTCCTTATCTCTGGCTATTCTGTCCCTTGAAGGGTGTGCAATGTCTGCCCTTGTGCAATAGTCTGGTTGGGTTTCCAAACCAAAGTGTGTACCAACTCTCAGGGCTGCCCCATCAAAGGAATCCACATCCCAGCTGCTGTGCAATACTGGGGCTGACAATGAGAACGGGATGTGTTTATGTGGCATGCGTGTGGGTAGCGGAGGAGTACGTAGTATATATATGCAGTGGTGAGTGGTGTGAGTGGGGCCCAAGCTCCAAGTCATGGCCATGCCCGAAGTGGTTCTGTTATTATGAGCCTTGCCACCTGGCCTCAAGGAGGCAGGCTAGGAACAAGATGAGGGTTGGCCTCTGTTAGAGGCTCCAACAGTACCCTGGGCATTAGTAGTCATTTTAGGCTATTTTTGGCTTTACTTCTCTCTCATTTGACCTAAAATGTTAGTTCTCTGGTTTAAAGTTACCTCTGCAGCCCAGTGTTGTGGCATAGCAAGTGACGCTGCTGCCTGTGATGCCAGCAGTCCATTTTAGAGCAGCAATTACAGTACTGGCATCTCTGCTTCCAAGCCTGCTCCCTGCTAGTGCACCTAGGAAGGCAGTGGAAGATGGTGCAAGTACTTGACCCTCACCAAGTGGAAGACCGGGATGGAGTTCTAGGCTCCTGGCTTTGCCCTGGCCCAGACCTGGCTATTTTGACCATTTGGAGAGTAAGCCAGCAGTTGATGGAAGATCTCTCTCTCTCTCTCTCTCTCTCTTTCTCTCTTTATGTAAATTGACCTTTCAAATAAATAAAATAAATCTTTTTAAAGAAGAACACTAGCTCTGATATTGCACCAAAGAAGATACACAAATGGCTGACAAGCACATTATAAGGATGCCTAACATCTTTAGGCAAATGCAATTCAAAACCATAATGTGATACCATTTCCTTCTCACTAGATGGCTGTTATAAGAAAACAAAACAAAACACATAGAAAATAACAGTGTTGGCAAGGCTGTGGAGAAAATGGAACCTCATGTATTGCTAGTGAGAATGTAAAATTGTTTGCAGTGCGGGAAGCAGTTTGGTACTTCATCAACAAAAGAAATGTGGAATTACCACATGTGCCAGCAATTTTACTCCTAGTTGTATACCTCAGTGGGCCAAAAGCAGGGACTCAAAAAGATAAGTGTACAACAGTGTTCATGGTGGCATTATTCACGACAGTTGAGAGAAAAAAGCTAAATGGATGAATGGATAAATGAAATGTAGTATATATCTACAATAGAGCAATATTCAGCCATCACAAAGAAGCAAGTGCTGTGGTTTCAGGATCATGTATTAGCTCGGATTAGACTGGGATTCGAAATAAGGAAGAGGCCAGCGCCGCGGCTCAATAGGCTAATCCTCCGCCTTGCGGTGCCAGCACACCGGGTTCTAGTCCCGGTCGGGGCGCTGGATTCTGTCCCGGTTGCCCCTCTTCCAGCCAGCTCTCTGCTGTGGCCTGGGAGTGCAGTGGAGGATGGCCCAAGTGCTTGGGCCCTGCACCCCATGGGAGACCAGGAGAAGCACCTGGCTCCTGCCTTCGGATCAGCGCGGTGCGCCGGCCGCAGCGGCCATTGGAGGGTGAACCAACAGCCAGGGAAGACCTTTCTCTCTGTCTCTCTCTCTCTCTCACTGTCCACTCTGCCTGTCAAAAAAAAAAAGAAAGAAAGAAAGAAAGAAGGAAGAGACAGGGAGTAAGCTCTGCCCCATGATCTGTGCAGTCCTAGGTAGGTATATGAATGAGGCCCCTGGCCTGTAAACTCCTTCTTTCCCAACTGCTGATAGCTCCTGCACTGTAAGAACCTCAGGTGCACTCACGTGGGCTCCAGCCTCAGGACCAAGCCCCACCCGAGTCTGTAACCCAGCCCATCTCTGCGCTCTGCACACAGCTGCCCACAGACTCCAGGGCGCACACGCAGGATCACATTTGTCCTTCACAGGACGGAGATCTTAGGAGTGGATTCAGGGTCACATAGGCATGGGATTCTGGAATCCTGGACCTATGTTGGGTGATATAGAAGCTGACCGTGACCCTGAGTGGTCAAGTTCCCAGGCTCCATGGACTTCTCACCCAATGGAGAAGAAAACACCTGGACAAATGCCAGCCAGGTGCCTTCAATGTGCAAGGCCAAGGTGAAGAGCTTTGGACTAGAAGAAAGAAAGACTAGAAGGAAGTACAGTCAACTGAGCCAGGCCATGGCAGAGAACACTTTGTTCACCACCTGATTCTAATTACAGTCTGAGAAAGTTAGTACTTGCCCATTTTACAGATGAAAGCCAAGTGACCTGTCCAGGGTCACACTGTGAGTAAGTGGTAGTGATTCTAAAGTGTGTGCTCCTTACAAGAGCTTGTTGGTTTACAGGACAGCTGGAGACAGCACCCGAAAAAACTCCATGGATGCTTCTGGTGAGAGGTGGGCGTGTCTTCCAGCTTCAGTTAGCAGGCTGTTGTTCTGTGTTTGCTGGATGGCATGGGAGACCCTTTCACAGGCTTCCTGGTTTCCCCCAACTGCGCTGCACAGGGCCCACTCAGCATGGCTGGTGGCGTTCCCAACCGTGCAGGTTGACAGTCTGAGAGTGAGTCATAGCACAGCCACATCTGTCCAGGACCACACAGCCTTCTGTCTAAACACTTCCACTCGGCACAGCTGTGCAAAAGGCACCCTCGCCTTCTCTGGTAAACAAGGCCGGGTGGTTACCTTGGTGTCTTTCCATCGCTCTCAGTCTCTAAGGAGATTATCTCAGGCCAGAAGCCAAGAAGCCAATAAGCAACACAGGGAGATAAACCAAACCAGGACTTTCCTTTGCTAACTTCCTTGCTACTCAAAATTTCTTATTCTCTTAATGGTGCCTTGGTTTCCTTGTTTTGGAAAGAGACTGGTAGGTACTAGCTTCCTGTGATGTAGGGCTTTAAAATGTGTTATTACTGCAGCTTTTTAAATAAAATGCAACTCAAATTGAAAAAGGTAGAATGGGCTACCTAGGAGGTACTGCGTTCCCCTGAGCTGTGGATTTTTAAACAAATGACGAAGACTTGGCAGCAGTATATGAAAGAGGGAATAACTAGACGAGCCCTTAAGTATGTTTTTGTCCCATGACTAAATCACAAATAGTCTTCATTATAAAAGAAGACAAATTGTATTAAGTACCGTAAAAGGACACGTATTGGGCCATTGTGACAGATTGCAGCAGAGAAGAGATTTTTGCTGGCTGTGCGATCACAGGTGGCTTCATGAAAGGGACATTTGGGTTTTGACTACTTTGGAAAATATGAGAATCATGTTGTGCATTTGCTTGCTTGCTTTTTGAGCAGAGGAGCCATACAACTGCTTTAGTGCTGCTCACGAATACTTCTGGGTCTATGCTTTCGGCCCATGTGATGAGATTCTTTTCCTGGCCACCTGTGGATGGGGCCATGGACCAGTTCAAACAATGAACTGTGAGTAGAGTAACATCTGCCACTTGCAGGGAACATTTCATTATCAATGCGAAACTCTCTAGAGCCCTCTTTTATACCCTCTAGACCCTCTGGAGCTCTTCTTTTATCTCCTCAGCACTGTTTCAGAGAGTGGTGGATTCATTAGCCTGGGTCTCAGAATGAGGAGAGTAATGATATGGAACCGAATCCCCAGCTGCCCAACAACGAACATGTAATGAGTGAGAAATAAACCATAACTGCTTTAAGGAAGCTGTAATGTTGGGTTTGTCTGTTACTGCAGCACAGCCTGACTTATCCTGACTGATAAAAGCAACAGGATCAGGGTTGTATGTTAAAAGTGTTGGGCTTAGGCCGGCGCCGTGGCTTAAAAGGCTAATCCTCCGCCTTGCGGCGCCGGCACACCGGGTTCTAGTCCCGGTTGGGGCGCCGGATTCTGTCCCGGTTGCCCCTCTTCCAGGCCAGCTCTCTGCTATGGCCCTGGAAGGCAGTGGAGGATGGCCCAAGTGCTTGGGCCCTGCACCCTCATGGGAGACCAGGAGAAGCACCTGGCTCCTGCCTTCGGATCAGCGTGGTGCGCCGGCCGCAGCGGCCATTGGAGAGTGAACCAACGGCAAAAAGGAAAACCTTTCTCTCTGTCTCTCTCTCTCACTATCCCCTCTGCCTGTCCAAAAAAAAAAAAAAAAAGTGTTAGGCTTGCTGCTGTGTGCAAGAGAAGTTTCTTTAGGTGTAACTACAAACAGGAAAAATGGGAGCAGGTACAATAGGCTGAGCACAGGAGGGAGGCCTGTGGCCAGGAAGAGGGCATGGAAGGCACAGATAGAGTGACTTTCAAAGGTCACTTAGGAAACAGGGAAGTCACAAGACAGAAGACCATAGATTGATCTGCAGACACACTTTTGAATACTTTTAGTGTCCTACTCTGATGCAACAAGCACGATTGCCAAAAACCATCTTTGGAAACTTACCATTGCTTGCTTGGACATTTGCCTCTTTAGAACCAAAGACCTCCATCCTCTTTCCAGCAAGAGGCACTGCACCTAAATTCAGCTTCTGATGGGATCTGGCAGGAGGCTTCCATCCCTAGGTGGGAGGATCTTCCCAAGGCTTGTCAGTGTCACACACTTGGCTTTCCCAACTCCTGTAAACATCTAAACCCACTGGCATAGGAACACCTGCGAGCCAGGAGCTCCTGCAATCCACTCTTCTCCCGCGTAAGTATGCTCTGATGCACGACCTTTAGAGAGGGAACACATCCCCATGGCAAATCCAGCAGGCTATCCTGGCCCTTGCATGCTGTTCCTGAAAGAGACGGACCCGTATGCCAGCTACTGCTGACCTTTATTTTATAGGTTTTCCTACAAAAATTCTGTTCCATAGCCCGTGACTGTTGCCTGACATGTGTGACAGAAGGGGATTCGGTGTGCATCAGAATCACAGGTGAGCTGGACTCTTCCAGTCCTCACACGACAGAGCTGGGAGACCTGGCCAGAGGAAGGCCTGACAGATGTTCTCAGCCCCTGAATTAAACAGAAAGATCAAGAACACCCAGGGTCAGAATAAAATTCAATACCAAAAATGAAAACATAGCAACCCTCCTGGATCGGTGCTCCAGCCTTACAAAAATTGATTGAGTGCAATAAATTACCATTTTTGAGAAGATCAACATTGTTCAAGCCAAACACATTTCTGTTTTTCAACTCTAGCCTCTGATCTCTATCAGGGAGTCTCTGATGATCACCCAGCAAGTAGAACTTAACTGCGAGGTGGCACAAGGGGTTTTCGAGTTGATTTAGAGGGGCTCAGGTCCAGCTCTTTGGCTAACACTTTAAATGGTAAATGGATGGGACCAGCGTTGTGGTGTAGCAAGTAAAGCCACCACCTGTGACACCAGCATCCCACATGAGCACCAGTGTGTGTCACGGCTGCTCCACTTCTGATCCAGCTCCATGCTAATGGCCTTGGAAAAGCAGCGGAAGATGGCCCAAATGTTTGTGTCCCTGCCATCCACGAAGGAGACCTGGATGAAGCTCCTGGTTCCTGGCTTTGGCCTGGCCCCACCCTGCCATTGCAGCCATCTGGGGAGTGAAGCAGTAGATGGAAGATTCTCTTTCTCTCTCTCTCTCTCTCTGACTTTCAAATAAATAAATATATCTTTTACTAAAAAAAAAGTAAGTGGAGCCTCAGCCCATCTTGCTAAAATTTCTTGTGCCTGTCGTGCAATTGAAGCATGATATGTCAGTGTTAAAAATAGTGAAACACACTCCAGTTATTTAAAACATAGTGTAGGGGGCCGGCACTGTGGCGTAGAGGGTAAAGCCACCTCTTGCAGTGCCAGCATCCCATATGGGCACCAGTTAGAGTCTCAGCTGCTCCACTTCCAATCCAGCTCTCTGCTATGGCCTGGGAAAGCAATGAAAGATGGCCCAAGTCCTTGGGCCCCTGCACCTGCATGGGAGACCCGGAAGAAGCTCTTGGCTCCTGGGTTTGGATCAGCGCAGCTCCGGCCGTCACAGCCAATTGGAGAGTGAACCAGCAGAAGGAAGACCTCTCTCTCTCTCTGCCTCTCCTTCTCTCTCTGTGTAACTAACTTTCACATAAATAAATATTTTTTAAAAAAACCAACACAGGGTAGTATTTTTATTCAAACTTTTCCACGACATATTGGAACTTGAAACAATTGAGGCAGAGGATGAGGAGAGAGAATTTTGCAGGGTTTCTCACAATAACTTCTGGGTATTGTCAAGGACATTAAGTGGCTGACAAAAGTGGTTCTTTGTAATGTCTCATTTCACTACAAAATGAAAGTCTTCCTTTGCCTTTCACGGGAGGTATCATTAGCATTACTCCCGGAGTTGTCAGTTTGAGAGAGTGGGTTAGGGCTCATGTCAGAACTAATGAGGGAGAAAGGAAAAGAGAAATGATCCCGTGGTGCGTGGAAAAGAGCTGGAGAGGACGGAGTGGAGAAGTGGGAGGTCCAGAGAGGAAGTGTTTGCACATGGGAAAGAGAAATTGTTCGAGGGGAGGTACCTCAGGGATAGGTGGTGAAGTGAGGAGGCAGGGGGTTGCGGTGGTCAATGCAAGATCCCCCATGGGGAAAGAGAACCCCAGTACCAACCATTGGGGCTGCCCTCCAAGGGTGGGGCTGAAGCAGAAGTCCTGTGCGTGGGCAGGTACCAAACGTGCGTGCATGGTGTTTGATAGGCTGCGGTGTGTCTTGAGCAGCAGTGTGGTGTAAGAGGCCAGGAGCTGAGACATTGTAAGTTCCTGTCTTGAATTTTTCTTTAATTTACTAAAGCATAATGCGTGCCAGCTATGGGTCAGACCCTGTGCTAGTGAATCCTTAGGTCAAAGGAGGAGCCCTTGCCCCACCAGCTGTGTGCCAGGTGTGTGTCACTGAAGCTCTCTGGAGAGGGTAGCTTGTGACATAGTCTTTGTGGAGAGACTGGCCTGGGAGAGAAGAGGGAAAGCAGGAAGGTGTCCGGGCTACCGGCTCACTTCTGAGTAGCCCATTAGAGATGTCACTCTGAGTGCTTCCACCCAGGCAGGGTAGAGAGAGGCCAGGAGTGTCCCACTTTCAACTCCCTACACTGAGGGACGCAGCAAGGACGACATCTGTACCACTAGCAGACATGTGCTAGGGACATCTATTCTTCCGTTACCTGTCTTACCCATTCCACTGGGATAATCTCAAGTAGATGGGACCTGAGAGGAAAATGAGACCAAAACACATACAGGGGATGCGTGCAGCTCACTCTCAACATGTTCTAGTGTGGGAAAGAAGTAATTAAATACCATTTAAAAATTGCTCTCGTATAGAATCAGAGTTTACGAATTTCATTTAAAATACAATACGTTATCTCTGCTTGGCCATTAGTTTTTTTTTTTTTTTTTTTGCTTATGATAATGCTGAGCAACGAAGTTCCTCTAAACTGAAATGGTTTGTAGCCTTGATGTGATCAATAAGAGAAACTTGGCCACAAAGTGCCCTCCAGCTGTTAGAGCATCAAACCTGAACCGATATTGTGTGTCAGGTGCAATTATCTTTTGTTTACCCATCGTCATCCTCTCCAACTAAATATAAGTGTGTGTGAAGAAGAGTCACAGATACAGATGGGCACTGGTGCCTCTAGAATAATTAAGAACCACTGAACTATGAAATATCAGTGTTCAAAAGTTCTGATTTCTCCCGTGAGGTACTTTTCATATTTTATTTTGATAACTGAATGCAAATGAACCCCAGTAAGCCTTCCTCACCTGTGTTCTTTGCATGGTGGTACAACTGCATCTGTTTATTAAAGACTCTTAACAAATACATAGCCCAGTTTAGATTTATACAAATCAACTACATTTGGGGAGTTACCAAAAAAATTTTGAAGATAAAAACAAGGCCACACTTAATTGCAGCTCTGTTGATTTTGGCTGTTTTATATTCATTGTGATTTGCAACAATGTATTGGTATATTCATTACCAAGAACTCCAAACTAAGACTAAAGACTTTAGACCATTCTCCGCTGCTTTCCCAGGCACATTAGCAGGGAGCTGGATCAGAAGTGGAGCAGCTGGGACTTGGACCAGCGCCCATATGGGATGCTGGTGCTGCAGGCTGGGGCTTTAACCCACTGCACCACAACACTGGCCCCTACGACTGGAGACTTTAAGTTTACGTTCTACCACTCATTGACTCTTGGGAATGGAGAAGTCACTTCCCTTGCTGGTTTTGGTGAAACTGGAATAACCATCCTTCCTGGGCCTGTCTTACTGGTTTACAGAGAGGCTTAGATAAGAGAAGAGGTAAGATAGCTTTATGTGAGATCATGCAGACAAGGGCTGAGCATGACTGCCTAGAAGAACCCTGGAGAACAAGGGCCACATGTACCTGTGTCCTAGCAGGTGCACAGACCCCTAGAGCTCTTAGGAAAAGACAAATTCTGCTGTCATTTGTTCAGCCATTCTCTTTGTTCTAACAGCCATGGCTGTAGTTAGAAGTCACCTCCCCTCTCTCCTATTGAGTGCTTCCTATATCTTGTATACATTTAATTTGACGAGCACTGATTAAGTACCTCCTTTGCACTAGGCATTGTTACAGAGACTACAACCCTGGATAAGCAATGTTCTTAATTAACACAGGTAATTCTAGTGAGAGGCAGAAGTGCAAGTGAGCTCTTTGTTGAGGGAGACTATTTCTTGTGGGGGTAGGTCAGGGGAAATGCATATAGAAAAGTTGGGATTTAAGCAGGCCTTAAAGGGCCTGGCACAAATGCCCTGGCTGAGATATTCTTTTCTTTTTCTGACTCATGTTCAAATGCTCAATGTTTTGCAAATTACCAGCACACAATGGGTGTTGACAAAATCAGGAGGAAACTAATGAGCCAAAAAAAAAAAAATGCTTTTTTTGGAGTATGGCTGGGTGGGTCAGATTAAAGAAGGTTTTCTACCTTCCTCCAATACCTGGGCTGGGTCACTTACCTTCTGTCCTTGTCAGAACACAGGGCAGGCAAATCTGATTTGCCTTAGAGGCTTAGGAGTTGTTTGCTGCCTGGGAGGTCTCTGGAATCGCCTGCCAAGTTTCAAGAATAAAGCAACTTCCTGAAAGCACGCTGGTGACAGTAATGACTATCATATGAGAGCTGAGTTTGGGGACAGCAGCATTGGGAGCAACCATCACTGTCCCGTATAAGAAGACTAACCTGAACACTGGCACTACAATGAAAGTAAAAGACGATTAAGCAAAGGTAGTTGTCTGATTTTTTTTGTCGAGCAAGTTTCCTAGGGCACTTTGTTTTAAGAAGGTTAATTGTCTTCATAGACAGCTAGAATATTGGGGTTTTAAGAGGACAGAAAAGACTATGATAGCTCATCTGTAAATAAATGATGATGTGCTAATGAACCGAGAAAATAAAGTTGACTGGCTCAAAGGCTCAGTGTGGAAGAATAGACAGCAGGCTGGCTAGTGGCTGCGTTGTCAGGTAGCCACGGCTTCCTCTTTCGGTAGAGGTGATGTCTAGGGAGCAGACAGAGGCTTGAGAGTGCAGTGGTCGTGGTTTCAAGGGCATCACGGAAACATGAAGATAGCACTGTCAAGGGTAGTCCATGCCCACAGCTTCACCCACTTGCAGGACAAATTCTGTGTTTGTTTTGGCTGCTTGTGGATTTTTCGCCAAAGATCTCCCTTGCATAGAGCATGCTGCTTTATTAGTATGTCAAACACCCTTATATATTTGGATTCATTTTGCCCAGCTTACATGAGTCAGAGAAATACTGGCTATCTCAGGATACGGGCTTGATCGTAGCGGAGACTTTAGGAGTGAGTGAACTGCCGTGCGGCTGTGACGCTGGGCCCCGGGCTCCTGGGAGAGGCGTGCTGCCACTCTGAGACATTGCCACGACTCTGCCGTCCCCTCACATGATGCCTGTAGCTGCTCTTTAGGTGGCCTGGGCGTTCCTGACTTTCAGCTTCTTCTCAGCCCTCTAGGGAAGCCGGGCAATAGACTGTGTCTGCAACAACACAGCTTCTGGGGTGTGCAGACTGCGCACTGAACAGGGCCCTGTGTTCGGAAGGTTTAGTCCTGTGTTCTGGGAAGGCATGGCCTAGTCTCTGCTCTAAGAAGAATTCTCAGACCAGATACTTGCTCCACTGAATCCCAAGCACTGTTAGACCTCCATGAAAGGATGCGTTACCTGGTATTGGCTTTCTCTGCTTGTTTGTCTCTCTTGTTTGATGCAGTTAACCTCTTGAGCACAATAAACAATTATTAATCTTTGTGTATCCCTGGAAACTTGCAGATAGTCCCCATGTAGCAGTTGGTCAAATATCTGTGTAGTGATACAAAAATAAAACCAAAGGTCCAGAGTTAGTCGGTGGCACTGGAGCTGGAATCAGTCTCCCATCTCGCCACCTTGGACCCAAGCAGTTGCACCAAGATAGTTGAATGGATTTTCAAACGACAGCTCTTATGGAAGACTGTCTTCTTTTCTGTCTTTGTTGACCTGGATTTCTAAACCAGCAAAATTGCCTCTGCCCCTCAACTCTTCCTTGAAAGTCAAGCCAGTTTCAAATGAGTTCTGGGTTTCTAGCTGGACAGGTATTTTGCACAGGCTGATGAGGACTCAATAGGACTAATCGAGGTTTAGTGTGGATCCCTCTTGCATCATCACTGGTGCATAGCTTGCAAGCAACAGACCTGAGTGAAGAAGACAGCACAAGTGGATTATGGAGTAGAAAGAGTCATCATTATTCTCCTTCAAGTTTATTTTTGGTTGCTACCTCAGTTATGTTACTTAGTAGCTGTGTGACCCAGTGCAAGTCACTCAACCTTGATAAAACTCATCTGTAAAATAAGATGAGGACATCCTTATTATCTCCATTGTGCCTTAATAGGAATGAATTTGAAAATGCTTATAAAAGTGCTTTGTAAAGTTGTAAGATATGATGCTGTTATTACCAAGTAAACTTATTGCATCCTTGGCTTTTCATGAAACTCCTTCATATTTGAACATCCCAACTGAACATTGGTATGTAGAGTAAAAAGAGAGATTTGGGGCAGCTGTTGACTCCAAAGTGCCTTTTTTAACCTGAAAATACAGATTACAGGTAGATCTTATGGTTTCCTCTGGTGAGAACAAAGTTGTCAGCTTTGATCTTTGCCCCGTTTAGAAGTTGTGTATTACTTTAACTTCTTTCCACCAAGTCCACTTCAAATTCAACACATGTTTGCTTCTGACTTTGTACTGTATGCTAGGCCTTAAGCACGGTGTGGATCTTGTCTGAAGTCTTGTGAGAAAAACCAGACGCCAACACAAATAATTATAACCCATGGTAGACCATAAAAGAAGTGATGACAATAGTCTTTGATAGTTCGGAAGAGGCGAGATGACATCTACCTAGGGGGCTGTGGAATGATTCATGAAGCCTGTCTATCTCTGGGCCTTGTGGTTCTTGGATTGAGTCCCTTTGATAAGGAAACAGCTCCCCCAAGTCCTTCCAGACCTTGTGAACCAGTGCAGGGAATGTTTCTTCAGGAATCTTCCTCTCTTTCAGAGTGTGGGGATAGCACGGTTAGATGGTCTCCATCCTGTCCTCCCAGGGGTCTGAGTTCTGTGCAGCCGATGTTTGAGATGGTCGCCCTTCTAGAACAATGTTGGGTAGCCCCTAGGCAAGCCCCTCAGACTCTCAGTTTTCTCATCTGCAAAATGGACATAATAATACTTACTTCAAAGGAATGTTGTAATATTTAATTGGTGTTTGCAAAGCCTTCTGAGATCTACAGATGAAAGACCTCAGAGAACACAACATGATTATTACAGAGGAGTTAATGCCTTCATCAGCCTTCGGGAGTTCTGTTTGTTCAACCTGCACTCTCTTTGGGGGTCACTGGGCTGTATTTCCAGACAGAAAACGTTTTTACAGGAAGAAACAAGTGATTGTTGATTTCCTGGGCACCCTCTTGAGACTTTCTCAGTTCAGCACGATCTCTAGGCTACCTCTCTCTCCTGCTTCCTTCTTCGAACACTTCCTTTGAGGCAGTGTTCTTGTCGTGCTCATGTCTGGTCAGTGTTCGGCCTGGTTGCACCCTGCAGCATAGCATGATGTGATCCATTAGTAGTGAATTTGTTGACTTCAGGGATTTAGTGCTTCCTGCTCTTTGAGTTATGAAGAGACTGTCACATTCTTGATTGTCAGTGACAGCTTCTAAGTCCCTCAGAAAACATCTTGCTCTTATCTGACGTAGGATATCATTCATCTCTTCATTCTGAAAATGAGATGGATGTACTGATCTGTCATCCCATAGCAGGAAGAGTAGGACTCCACTTGGTTTGACCATTTCCCTTGCCTTCATCATTGGTTTGTTTTTCTTGGTCTTTCATCCCTTTAGATGTATCAGCTAAAAAATGGGGACAATAATCTTATCTTTGCATTAATTTTCTAAAAAGGTTTTCTTGAGAAGTTGATGAGATCACACAAATGAAAGGACTTTGTAAACTCCAATGCTGCATAGACACTGAAATGACCTGGACTATTAACTGATCTATAATGCAGAAATCCAGGGTTATGGTCTACCCCAGTAGTCACAAAATTAGAATGACAAGTAAAGTGGTACAGATCAGCTCCCCTGTTGCCAAGTTTGGTGAAAGAACCTCATCTCCAAACTCCCTGTCTGTTGGTCATCTGACTCTGAACATCTGCTGTAATGGGGAACTCACTACCTGCTGATACAATCTAGTTCATACATGGAGTTTTCTGATTGTAAAAAAAACAAAACAAAACAAAACAAAAACTTTTTCTGGCTAAGTTGGCATCAATCTCTCTATAGCTTCCAGAATTGGTTTGCAATTCTTGTTCCTGGCTCCAAAACATTATTAAGCCCTCCTTCTCTATAGTGTTCTTTCAGATGTGTGAAATGAGATTAAGTCTCTCCTGGGTTCTCTTACAATGAACGAAAATGCCCAGTTCCTTTCGTTTTTCTCTTAGCTCTCTGTTCCCAGGCTCCTTGCCATTCCAGAGATAGAAGTATTGATTTTCTTAACAAAGTGGGAAGCAAAGACTCCAGTACCAGCAGTTGGGCAGGAGGGATAGCTGGCTCTCTGAACATTCAAGGTTATATAAGGAAAGGACATTTTTTTTAATCACATGGAGCAGAATCAGGTAGCCCAGCACCCAGATCTGTCAGTGCCCTGTGCACAGTCAGAACTAAATGGATAAATACTGTGAATGATTATATACAGTGAAAGTTGGGTTCTCCACCGTGGGTAGTTTTATTCCTCCAGAACATTGTACTTTTGTATCTTTCAATACTTTCTCAGATGCTATATCACTATAAAGGGACAAGAAAACTTTCAGTTTCTTCTTCAGTCCTAAAATGTGTTGAATTCCACATAAGTTTGCTTTGGAGCCTCGGATTTCAGATGCACACGACCAAATATGGTGTGAAGGCACATTGGAAACTGGACGAGAGAGGGTGTCTCCCGAGTCTAGCCCTCTGCTCTTTGCAGCTCTTCCATATCTCTTCTTGTGGTTACAAAACTTTTGGTTCACAGCAGCAATGAGGTCCCAAAGCAGTGACAACAGGTGGGACCTGAGTCACGGATCCAAGCGGAAGAGACATTGGAGGTCAACCAGGCTTATCCAGCGCCTGATGACTGATCTCCTTTACAACACTGGATCTGGATTTGCCCACTGTTTACTCAGCTGCTGTGATTTACCAGGGACTTTGCTAGATGTTTTCACACAGTCTTAATCCTCCTTTCACGATGTGGGGAGGCATTATATTCCCTGGATTCAAGATGGAGGTATCTGATGTCAACAATACTGACCTATCCTTGGTACTCTTTTTATTTTCCAAGGAGACGTGTTTTATTGATTACATTGAGAGGAGTCTAGGAAATTCACAGCAATGGTTTCCAAACTGAATTCTTTAGAGTTTGCGGAGGTGTTGCAGCAGATCTCTAAATCCACAGGTGTGCTTGAGATAGCCCAGAGTCTGAAAGATGGTTTGTTTTACTGACATGTACTTGTTCCTCAAATGTAAGTGGATGCTGTTGTGAGTAATCAAATACAAATTTTAAGACCATGCTACTAAAATCCAAGTATATTTTACCACCTTGTAGCATATTAATCATTAAAATTTTTCATTAACATACGTTACCTTTTGACCAGTTACTGGCTTACAGAAAAATTGAGCAGAAAATACAGAGTTCTGTACACCTCCCACCAGTTTCTACTAACTTCTTGCACTGATATAGTGTATGTGTTACAGATAATGAGTCAACATTGATACATTATTAACTGAAATTCATATTTTAAATTAAGGTTTACTCTTTGTGTCGTATAATTTATGGATTTTGATAACTATACAATGACTTGTATTCACTACCACAGTATCAAACAGAATAGTATGATTCCCATAAAACATCCCTGAATGGTATTATGCTTAAAAAATTTCCAAGGCCAGGTTGCCGGTGCTGTGGCTTAGAGTGTAAAACAACTGCCTGCAGTGCCGGCATCCATATGGGCAGCACTTCGAGTCCTGGCTGCTCCACTTCCGATCCAGCTCTCTGCTATGGCCTGGGAAGGCAGTGGAAGATGGTCCAAGAGCCTTGGGCCCCTGTACCCGCGTGGGAGACTCGGAAGAGGCTCCTGGCTCCTGGCTTCAGATCGGCACAGCTCCTGCTGTTGAAGCCATTTGAGGAGTGAACCAGTGAATGGAAGACCTCTCTCTCTCTCTCTCTCTCTCTCTCTCTTTCTCTTTCTCTCTCTCTCTGCCTCTGAACCACTACTCTGTTAGTTGTATCCAGAGTTTTATCTTTTCCAATATATCATATAATTACAGTCATGAAGTATGTAGCATTTTAAGATTTTTTTTCCACTTAGCAATATGCATTTAAAATTCCTTTCTGTTTATATCATGGGCCAACAGCTCAATTCTTTTCATCACTGGATAATATTCTATGGTATGGGTACAAGAGTTTGCTTATCTATTCATTATTGAAGGATATCTTGGTTGCTTCCAAATTTTAGTGATGATGAATAAGACCACAGCAAACACTCATATGCAGGTTTTTGTGTGAACATAAATTCTTAACTGATTTGGGTGAGTACCAAGAAATGTCATAGCTGAATTGTATAGTAAGAGTGTGCTTAATTTTTTTAAAGATTTTATTTATTTTATTTGAGAGTTAGAGTTACAGACAGTGAGAGGGCGAGACAGAGAGAAAGGTCTTCCTTCTGTTGGTTTACTCCCAAAATGGCTACAAAGGCCGGAGCTGCGCCGATCCGAAGCCAGGAGCCAGGAGCTTCTTCCGGGTCTCCCATGCAGGTGCAGGAGCCCAAGGACTTGGACCATCTTTCATTGCTTTCCAGGCCATAGCAGAGAGCTGGACTGGAAGAAGAGCAGCTGGACTAGAACTGGCGTCCATATGGGATGGCGGTGCTGCAGGCGGAGGATTAACCCTCTGTACTATGGCCGGTCCCTCCAGTATCATCCTTTTTTCTTTTTCTTTTTTTTTACATTTCAAAATCATGCTGATTTACTTTACTTAATATATTCTAAATTGATCTTCTGTATATAAAGATAATTGAAAATGAATCTTGATGTGAATGGAATGGGAGAGGGAGCGGGAGATGAGAGGGTTTCGGGTGGGAGGGAAGTTATGGGGGGGAAAAAGCCATTGTAATCCATAAGCTGTACTTTGGAAATTTATATTTATTAAATAAAAGTTTAAAAAAAGACAAATAAAAAAATCATGCTGATTTAATCAAATGTTGAATTAGGGATCTCGCTAGTTTTTTTTTTTTTTTTTTAGGAAACTTTTATTTAATATATCTAAATTTCAAAAGTACAATTTTTGGATTATAGCAGTTTTTCCCCCTATAACCACCCTCCCACCCACAAACCATCCCATCTCCTACTCCCTCTCCCATCCCATTCTTCATTACAATTCATTTTTAATTATCTTTATATACAGAAGATCAACTTAGTATATACTAAGTAAAGATTTCAACAGTTTGAGTGTGCTTAATTTTGTAAGAAACTGCCAGACTAGGGCTGGTGCCATGGTTAATCCTCTGCCTGCAGTGCCGGCATCCCATATGGATGCCTGTTCTAGTCCCAGTTGCTCCTCTTCCAATCCAGCCATCTGCTATGGCCTGGGAAAGCACCAGAAGATAGCCTAAGTTCTTGGGCCCCTGCACCCACATGGGAGACAGGGAAGAAGCTCCTGTCTCCTGGCTTTGGATCAGCGCACTCCAGCCATTGCAGCCATCTGGGGAGTGAACCAGCAAAAGGAAGACCTTTCTCTCTGTCTCTCCCGTTCACTGTCTGTAACTCTACCTTTCAAATAAATAAAATAAAATAAAAAGAAACAGCCAAACTGTCTTCCAAAGTATCTATTCCCTTTCGCATTTCCACCAACAGTGAGCGGGAGTTCCTGTTACTCCACACCCTCATTAGCACTTGGTGTTGTCATTACTTTAGTTTTCTCTATTTTAATAAGTGCATGGAGTTATATTTCATTGTTTTAATTTGCAATTCCCTAAGGACCTTATGATGTTTAGCATCTTTTCTTATCATTATTTACCATTAGTATATTTCCTTTGGTGAGGATTGTGTATGGACCTTTTGCTTATCTTTTAATGGGGTTGATTGTTTTCTTATTTCTTGGTCTTAGGAGTTCTTTGTATATTTTGAATATCAGTCCTTTATCATGTTATTTGTTTTGCAACTACTTTTGCTCAATTTGTCTTTTATCTTTTCACTCTTCTAACAGTCTTTCATAGACTATAAATTTTTCATTTTAATGAAGTTCAACTGATCAATTCTTTCTTTCATGGACTGTGTTCTTTTCTTTGTTTCTAAGAAGTAATAAGTAAACCAAATGTCATCAAGATGTTCTCCTATGTTATCTTCCAGGAATTTTATAGTTTTGTGTTTACATCTAAACTTGTTTCCCTACTGAAGTAATTTTTAGGAAATGTGTAGGATCTGTGTCTTGACTGATTTTTTTTACACGTGAGTGTCCAATTATTATAGCACTATTTGTTGAAAAGACTATCCTTCTTCCAATAAATTGTCTTTTCTCCTTTGTCAAAGATCTGTTCCTTCTAATTTGATCTCTGTAGGATGGCTCCCACAAAGCAGAATGGTGAGAAGAGCTCTCTTGCTATCAATGAAGTGATGACCCCAGAACATGTGATCAACATACTTAAGTGCATCCATGGAGAACATGGCAGGTGATTGACCTAGGAATTTAAGCCGTCACTTGGAATGCCCACCTCCTGTATCAGAGTACCTGAGATGGAAGCCAGCCTCCACTTCCTGTCTGGCTTCCTGCTAATGCACCTGTGAGGCTCAGTTAATGGCTAAAGTATTTGAGTCCCTGCCACTCATGTGGAAAACCTGGATGGAATTTCTGGCTCCAGCCTGGCCTAGCCCCTGCTGTTACAGGCATTTGTGGAGTGGACCAGCAGATGGAAGCTCCCTGTCACTTTCAAATGATAAAAATAAGTAAATAAACATTGAAGACAAACAAGCATGCCCTTCAGACATTCAAAGAGATCTAGAAATTTGCCAGGGAGGATATGGGGGCTCTAGATGTACACGTTGATATCAGGCTCACAAAGCTGTCTGAACCAAAGGAGGAAGGGATGTCTCACCATATCCATGTGTAACTATCCAGAAAATGCAATGGGGATGAAGATTCACCTAACAAGCTCTGACTTATGGTTACCTAAGTACCCACCACCACTCTCAAAAGCCTACGGATATTCGATGTGGATGAAAACATACATTGTCAAATAATTTTACAAAACTGGAAAAGAAATTCGGTTGACTCTAGTCATGTGGGTCTATTTCTGGGCTCTGCATTTTGCTCCTTTGATTTATTTTTTTGTCATTTTGTTCACCTGTGCCGAAGTGCCTTGGTTACTGTAGCCTTCTAATAATTCTTACAGACGGGCAGTGTCAACGCTCCAATTTTGTTCTTTACTAACATGTTGGCTGCTACGGGTCTTTTGTTTATCCATGTCAACTTTAGAATCAGTTTGTTGACATCTATGAAATAATTTGCTGGGATTTTGGATGGGGTCATGTTGAAGCTACAGATCGAATTGACTTCCTGACGATGTTGCATTTTCCTATTCATATACATGGAAAATCTCTCCATTAATTTAGTTATCCTCCATTGATTCCACTTGTCAAGTTTGGCAGTTGTCCTAATGCTGATCATGTGCATTTTTGTCATATTGGTACTTAATTATTTCATTTTTGCAGTGATAATATAAATGGCCCTTAGAGTTTTTAAAGTGTAGGCAGTATTAAGGGGCAGGTCTACGATATTTTTCAGATTAAAACCTAAAAATTGAGAAACTGTTGTCTTATGTAATATTGAACCTGAAGCATCTAGTGGTGGAGCTTGGAGCTCCTTAGAGGGGCACTCAATGGGGTCATTGTGGCAATGTCACAGTGTGGCATGAAGAAAGCCATTTGCAGCTTAGACTGTACGAAGGAAATAACTTTTCCAATTCCAAAGAATGTTAAACTCTTCTTCCTCGCCACACCTTCCATGCAGAGAAGGGGCAACAAAGGACAGTCTGTGCTCAGCATGCTCATTCAGGGAATGGAGACTGCTTGCGTCATCCAAGCACTCTGTTTCCTTAGCAGAGATAAAGACAGGCTTCTTACCATGGCCTTCAGGCCTGAAATGCTCTGAGCTCTGAAGCCATACAATCACCCTCTCCTCTGCCTGGTCACACTGGCTTTACACATGCTTCTTCCACGGGGCCTTTGCAAATAACTCCTTCTTCCCCTCATTGGCCAACCCCATAGATCACTTTCTGCATCTTTCCAGGACAGACCTCGCAGAGCTCTGTATACCTGTGAGCACTTGTCAGATTGTGTTTTGCATTTATTTACATGATTAGCTGACGACCAGGCCATAAGTTCCACAGAGGCAGGCATCAGGTCACTTTTGCCCACCATGCGGTCCCCTTGCCAGACTTATAGCATGAGTGGATGATTGATTGGCTATCCTACAGAGACATGAACTCTATATTTTTTACTTGAGAGGATGAGGCCACTTAGTGCCTCATGCTAACATCTTAGAGAATTCTTCTTGGTAGTGTGATATGTATAGACAACAAGTCTGAGTGAGCCCACACCCAATGTAATCAATATTCTAGGTTTCCAGAGTAGTGAAACTGATTCAGTAGCTTCCTTTCCACATGTTTGAATGAAGCTTGTGCAGTGTGAGTGAATATGAATTCCCATTCGAAAGTTTATTTAGCCAACACTTATTGTCCATATACTGTGTGTTAAATGAGAGTCCTGTATGGAACTTCTCAGTCACAATCCTCCCGCAGAAGGTTGGTGTCAGGGGTGGAGCCACATTTGGGCAGGGGCGGGAGGCTGTAAATTGTTGTTTGGGACCCAATGTAGTCA
Organism: Lepus europaeus; assembly: GCF_033115175.1. Lineage (NCBI taxonomy): Eukaryota > Metazoa > Chordata > Mammalia > Lagomorpha > Leporidae > Lepus > Lepus europaeus. The sequence goes on from NC_084828.1 coordinate 91,625,498, forward strand.
GCCTTTTTTTTTTCTTCTTGGATGCACAAGGCATTCTGAATCTTTTTGACCTGCATAACTTAGGCGGGTTCTGTACATTTTGTCCCTCGAGTCTCCTGCCACTCCCTACTGTCTCATACCTGGCTTAGAATTTCTTACGGTTTTACTGCCTGCTTGGCCCCTATGTGTATCCAGTTTCTGACCCTTGGTTGGGTCCAGTCCTCTGGGATCAGAGGCTGATTGGAGAGATAGAGACTGTTTTTCACATTCCTGCTTTGTCTAGGAAACTGAGGGAGGCACATGGTTGGATCAGCCCTGGTGTCCAAGCACTCCAAGTGCAGTCAAGGAGGTGATGCCCACATAAACGAGCAGAGTCCTGTGTCCCGGAGCAGCAGCTAAAGCAGCTGTGAAAACAGACCGGAACATGTGCCTCTGTGTCCTTGTTCTTGCTCATGCACAGTAGAGACCACATAGGCGTTTCATTTGCCCTCACTCAGAGACATTACTGGGGGCTCTGTTGCTGCATGATCCTGGACAAGGTACTGCAGCTTCAACTCTTGAAGTTGATATTCGGGGTGAAAGTATTGTGAAGCTTAAAAAATACTGCACACAAATGATTGGTGTAAGATACCATTTAGAAGAGACAATCATTTAACGATGAGTTCAAATTCTGCTTTATGGAGACTGTTGCAGAATATTTTTGCCGGTAGGAAGCTCAGTAGGGGATCAGGCGATCCTCGTCTTTGCCTAGCCACCAGCTGCCCAGAACATTCTGTGCCGGCAGCAGGTCTGGCCATGTGACCTCTTCTCCTTCTTGGCTGTTCCCACTGGCAGGCAGTGAATAGCAAGAGACACCCTCCATAATGCCGAGACCTTTTCCCAAGGAGCGCAGTGGGAAGACTGCTCTGTGTCTTTGCAAGGCCTGGCCCTCTTCTGGAGCCAATTCCGCCGGAGACACAGAGAACCGAATTGTTTTATATTCTTCAGGTCCCTCTTTGGTGGCCACTGAAGCCCTCCTTTACTGTAGTGAGTCAAAGGCTTTGATGAGTCAGCGTCTGACAGTCTGGCTGGTTGCAGGTGTACCCAGAGTGGCAAGCTTACAGACTGAGAGAGCGTCAAAGGAGGGAGGCGCCCCGGGCTTATTTGTCCAACTCCATTGCTTTGGAGCTGCAGGATTGGGTTCCAAAGAGACAAACATGGAACTCTTGCCTTCTGCCCTGACACCATGCAGCCTTCCATGTGTGGAAAGAAATGTTGAGCACAGATGTGTGGTCTGTACATGGTTCACTAGTGTCGATTATTACATGGGATAGAGCATCACTTAGTCCAAAATATCATGCGGTAGGGGGTGGGCGGTGACGTGGTAGCTCATGTAACCAAGAGGCCAGGAGGACACCTGGCTTGGGTGTGCTTTGGTTTGTGCTTATCCTCTTTCCATGCACTATGCCTCTTTCTTTAGAGCACCCCCATCTTGAACCTCTCTTTCTCTCAGAAGTTTCTGGGGCTACTTCCTTTTGGGATCATAGGCCAGGGGCAACCAGGAAGTTCTCTGTCTCCGCCTTCTCTGCAAAAATCTCAGAGTTCACTCTGACTGGACATCTCATGTTCCGTGCCATCCTATGAACCAATCACTGGGGCTGCGGGCTGCAACATGCCCAGTGACGTATGCCAGGGTCACACCCTCCATTCCGTGGCTTTGGGGTGGGACCTGCTCAGACCTTGTGGGTTGACATTGAGTTGCTATGACAAAAGGGATATAGAGTTCTCTGGCCAAAAATTGAAAAATATCCTCTGCCCCTCCTCAGGGCTTCTGTGTCTGATAATAAATTCATTGTGTCTGGGTCTTTAGATGGCCCATCTTCCCAACTTAGGGATTGCTTTGCTGTCTAGCAAGCAGTGCAATTGTGACAGGAGAAATTAGCTGGCAGCTGGAGCATCCCTGGATTCAGGTAGCATGACATCCCACTGTTGATCTGTTAACCCAGGCCTGTTCTAAGTGTGCTTCTACTAAATAGAAAATGAGACAAGAAAGCAAATAAACAAAGCTAAAGAAGTCTGACTAAACACATCCTAACATACATCAGGCGCTATTGCAACTGGAAATATGAGGGGTTTTCAAAAAGTTCATGGAATTGCATATTATAAGAAACTACACATAGATTTCAAAATGTTTTTGCTCTGCACCCGGGGCTGTGATGTAGTAGGTTAAGTTGCTGCCTGCTATGCCAGCATCCCATGTGGGTACCAGTTAGAGTCCTAACTTGCCCACTTTCAATCCAGCTCCCTGCTAATGTGCCTGGGAAAGCAGCAAAAGATGGTTCAAGTCCTTGGGCCCCTGCACCCACATGGGAAATTTTCATGAAGCTCCTGGCTCCTGGTTTCAGCCTGGCCCAGCTCTGGGCAATTTGGCCATTTGGGGAGTGAACCAGCAGATGGATGGGAGAGTCTCTCTCTCTCTCTCTCTTTCTCTCTGTAACTCTGCCTTTCAAATAAATAGATAAAATTAAAAACAAATTTTGCACTAAAATAAACTTATATTTTTAAGCAAATGGTATTTAAAAATATTTATTGATAAAGAGTAGAGAGACAGAGAGAGACACACACATAGAAAGAGCTCCCATTCTCTAGTTTACCCTTCAGATGTCTGTGCAGCCAGGATTGGGCCAAGTTGAAGCCAGGAGCCAGGAACTTGATCTAAGTCTCCACGTGGGTGGTAGGGACCCAGTTACTTGAGCCATCATCACGCTTCCCAGGATCTGCATTAGCAAAAACCCAAAGTTTGCTATCTGTTTAGGAAGCACATTCATGACAACTACTTCATACTATAGAGGAAGACACAGGACTGCATATCCTCATTTTCCAGACAAGAAAGTGAGCCTGAAGGGGCTGAGCAACTTGCCAGAGGTTGCTCAGGTTGTCAGCCCAGAGCTCAGAAGCCAACCAGCACTTTGTCTTCCTACTATATCGTGCTTCTTGTAGAGAAGGGCAGCACATGTTAGCTATTAATGTGTTTGATTATTTCCCACTTGAAAGGGAAACATCACATTCAAAATGCAAATTAACATTGACAGTGCACATTATTTTTACTATCAGATTAGTAAAAATTTAACAGGGTTGATGATACCAAATTTTAGCAAAAGCGTAAAAGCAAGTCATTTTGTATACTGTTGATGGCTCTACCAGTCGGTACAATGTCTTTGTTGGTAACAATCTTTTAGAATGCAAAATATAGCCTTTTTGTTTGTTTGTTTCTAAGAAGGCACATACAAAAATGCTCACTGTAGCCTTGTTTGTAATAAAGGAAACAATAGAGACCACTTAAAGTCCCATTCACAGGGAGATGGTTTCACTGTGCCTAGTAATACTGTGGAGAGCCAAGCTCCATGCACGGAGTCCATTTGCAGCAGCTAAATACTAGATCTCCACCATGTGTTAACAAATTGTGGATATATATATATATGTATATATACATATATATATACATGCATACATATGTGTGTGTATTAGACCATTGTTAGAGAAAATCTGCAATATTTCTCTATGCGTATAAATTCACTGCATGGAGTGAAATCCCAAATTAAAAACACTGGAGGTAGGGATAGGGCCAAGGATGAGAAGAGGTGAGAGTTAGTGGGGAATAGGGTAGAGGCTGGGTCAGGAGATGGACAATGGGAATGCTTGCTTTTAGATGTTTGATTTTTTTTATTGTAAGCATGTATTCATGTTCTGTTTGTATAACTCAAAATAGTAAAACATGACATCATATGAGCATGTTAGTAGAAGTTAATAAGCTATTTGAATTAATGAATGTTTTATTGATAGCCAAGTTTAGATGGGAAAATGCTGAATGCTGACTCCTTTAGAATTTTCTGATGATACCAAATACTTAGCAAGACTACTCAGTACCAGGTAGCCTTCCCTCATCTGGTAAATTTGTAGATCTGTAGGACTTCGCTGCTACAAGGAAGTTAGACATCACTGGTATTCACCTGCAGAAAGGCAGGTCATTGAGGACTTTGCTAGTTCTTTCCCAGGTGACCCATTTGGGAGTCAGATCGGGGCCACATGCCTGGAACTCTCTTAATGTCTGAGGCTTTCCTTCTGTAGTATAAGGAGATAGTCATAATATTTCCTTTCCTGCTTTCTTATAAGAATCAAATCAGCCAGTGATTATGAAATTACTCAGGAGCTGTCAAACATGATAAAAATGATAGAGGGTGATGTCATTGTTCTTGTTTCCATTTTTCTGAGCCTGCAAGTATTGAAATGATTTGCCCAAGGACAGTCTGGGCTCAGTCTTTGTCATAGTCCTGGTAGCACACTGGAATAATGCCCACGTTGCCGTGTCCACAAATGGTGCCTGTGCCCTCTTCCCCTCCCTTGCAGAGTTCTGTGAAGTCAGAGGCCAGATCCTAGCCACCTCCTTAGCCCAGCACCCATCCAATGTTTAGAAGGCCTTCAGGGAGCATGAGTTCTTATTAACATTTTCTGTACTCAGTTTCTTCTCTAAACAAAGAGCATAGGTGCGTTGCTAGATTTCAGCTCCAAGGATCTGTGATTTTAAGATCCAAGTCTTCCCTACAGCAGCACTCATCATCTTTAACCAGATAGATAATTGCCTCCCCTCTCCTGAAATCCTCCAAAACTTGGGAAATTCAATGAGGTGAGAAGCTGAAGGCTCAGCCAATCCTTTCATGTGGGGTGAGTCAGGAGGTTTCTGCAGGAACCTCCACTGTTATGTCCTTGGTTGATGTGCGCTTGGAAGAAATAACACCTTGTACTTATGCAGCCTCTTGCTCCTGAGGAGCTCAGAGGGCTTCCCAGACATTATCTCACATCTTCTTTGCAGGGTGGCTGAGGACAACACTCATTATCATTTGCTGGTACTCCCTGCACCAAAGGGGTGAGTTGTTTTCCCATAACCATCGGTGGCAGCATCACAACCAGGACCCGTACTTCTAGGCTTCCAGCCTACTCTTTGCCTCATGCAGCTTTCAGGACCAATTGTTGCCCCATGGAGAAGAAGAAATTCATGGTCACTGTTGTAATGGCTGGAGACATTTGCTGGGGATCCCTGGAAAAGGTGACTCCTTGTTCCTCTCCCAGACTCAAGAAATTGATTATATATGAACTGATTACAACCTATTGCAGAGGACTTAATCCACCTGCTCCATCATAGGCTCAGTGTCATGCCCCAGGAATGCAACATCAGAGACTTTAGTTGGACCACCCAACTCAGTTTTTGGCTATTTCCTAAGTGATGATGAAATTGGGAGACTAGTCAGGGAGTTAGCTGGACTTTCTGCCAGTCCTGGATGGTAACTCTATCCCTTTATCTGCCAATCTAATAAGCTCAGTTTCCCATGGTGCACCTGTATCTCACCGAGGACCAACAAGGAGGAGATGTCATGATGGCCTTGTGGAAGTTAAACTCCTTGTAGGGGTGCCATAAAAATCCCAGAAACTCTCATGCACATTAAACTCCACCCCATTTGTATATATATTCAATGAAGGCACCACCTCCTATCTCATAAAAGCAACTGTTAATATGGGAGGGCCCTAGCTTTTTCTCTTTACCATGCTGGAGGATCCTCCTCAGGCCTTCCTTTACCTCTCCTCACAGGCAATCTATGTCCCAGTGGTGATGGTATCTTTCCTTGTGGGGTGTCCCACACTCATGCATGAATGTATGTTCACACTCTTTCCTTTCTAAAGAAATCCTGCTCTCCCTTGTGTGCTGTATTTATGCTTCTGCTTTGAATTCTTATCTCTGTGGGGGCAAGAACCTGGAATAAAGACTAAGATACTAGGCTCATAGCAATCAGATTAACATTGTGGAGACCAGGGAAAAGGACTGGCCTTGCAGTAAGGAGATCTGGTTTTGATTTAAACATTGCATATTCTGGACCTGTGTGCAATTAGGACAATTACTTAATCTCTTTGTTCTTGAACTTCCCCCTTCATGAAGATGGGAAATATCTGCCTCACTGGTTTATTACACAGAGCAAATGAGAGACTAAGCCATATTCATGCAAGTATTTGGGGTACTTGATAGTGCCAAGCCATGATATTTCTTGGATATCAACTTCAACAAAGATTTGGGAAAATTAATTTTATAATGTGGATTATAAAGAAGCATGCTAACACTGAGTAAAATTGAAAGGCACAATTTTTAAAGATGAGTTTCACTTTGTCCTGGAGTATGAGAAGGGGCATGATTTAATTCTACTTCCAATCACACAGGATAGGGTGTCACTTTTCCATACCATTAGGAAGAAGTATATAAGAAGTGTAACTGAATGACCCCTTTCTTCGATGTTTCTGAGTGACATTCTTACTTCAGTTTTGGTCACCTAGATGGTATTACTGCAGGTTCCTGTAGCAATGACTTCACAACTTCTTAATATATGTCCTCATGTTTGTCAAGTATCTCATAAATAAATGGTTATTTGGAGAATGATTCTACATTGACTGAAAAAGTGAAGATCTGGCCCTTTAGGTTACTCAGCACCTCTTACATAAAGACACAGGAAATAAAGGTCTCTCTCAAATTTTCTGCTTTTTGGTGTTGTGGCATAGTAGGTTAAGCCACTGCTTGCAAAGCTGGCATCCCATATGTGCACCGGGTTGAGTACTGGCTACTCCATTTCCGATCCAGCTCCCTGCTGATGCACCTGAGATGCAGTGGAGGATGACCCAAGTGCTTGGCCTCTTCTACCCTGATATGAAACTTGGAGTAAACTCCTGACTTCTGGCTTTGGTCAGGCCCAGCCTTGGCCATTGAGGCCATTTGGGGAGTGAACCAGAGATGGAAATCTCTGTGTGTGTCTGTATGTGTGTGTGTGTGTCTTCCTTTCTCTAACTCCACCTTTGAGATAAATAAAACTAAATCTTAAAAAATAATTCTGCCCCATAGAACGTTTTCTCTTTTTAAAACTGGATATGGGTACCTTTGATCACACAATAAAGGCCAGGTATGTCCTTGCTTTTCCATTTTTCCCTTGCCAGTCAGGGGGCTTGGTGCTGTCTTTTGTTTACTAACAAGCTTATTGGAGGTCTCTGGTGTGATTTCTTGTCTTTCTCGCACAGTGGCAGGTCCGCATATGTAACCATCAGATGCTTTTACTGTAAGTCTCCTACAGGTTTCTCTATTGTGATGTTAGAAACAGGTGGGACATCGATGATAAGGAAATCAATTCTGAGATAGTTTTATTCTGCAGCAAGTGTAAGAGATGCTAACTCTCCCAGAAGTGAGGCCTGAGGCAAGCTTGGGAGGGAGCCTGGATTTGCATCTGGGACCTTAAAACCACCCAAGTGGACAAGCCATGTGTAGGAAGGGCATTGCCACTTCACAATCCCCTGTTCCTCCACTCCTGCTCGCCAAAGGGGTCCTGCCTAGCCTGCTGTTCCACAGCAGTTACAGGCCAAGGGAGAGCAGAGAGGAAGACCATTGGCCATCATCTTCCCATCCCCAGTGCTACTGCACACCACTGGGCATTGGCAAACGGCTTCTCAGACTTTTCCACTTACATATTCCTGATGGCTGGGCAAAGTGAAATTCAGAGGTAGAGCATCATCACACCTTGCATTCTGTACCACCCTGTAGTCCTAGGAGTATAACCCCTGGGGCTATGGTCTGCTCTGCAGATGAAGATCCAGTCAAGAGGCAATGAAGAACCTAGAAGCAGGCTTTGGGCCACTGGCAGTGGGCATTTCAAGATCTCAAGTGCCCAGACTTGGATCTGGAAGGGGGAAGTGGGTTACAGGTACAGAAGTTCATGAGGCCCCAGGGACTTCTCTCCTCATGGCTGAGAGGCACCGGGCTAGAGCAGTGATGGCAGTTTCTCACGTCTGGAAAGGCAGCCTTTGTCATCAGGACAGCCTGATCCATTCCCCTTCAGTCAGGGAACCCTGGAGCAGAAACTGGAAGCAATCATGGCGACCAATTGCCTCCCTTCTCCTTTCAAAGGCAGGGATATTGAAGACTAGAGAGGCGATTGAATTGCTCAATTCCCTTAGCTTGTATTCTAAATACGTGTAGCATATCCTCCAAGGATGGGGTTACAGTAAGGAGAAAAAGAGAGGGGGAGGGAAAGAATATGATGCAATGGAAAGAACATGGCCAGATCCACTGAGCTTAACACACCTGTGATTAAAAATTCCTGGAGGTTAGTAATGAACAATGTGTGAAAAATTGGAAGTTCGGAAAAGAAAAAAATATATATCCAACTTCCACTATTAGAAAAAGCATTTTCTCCCTTGGATATATTGTATTCACTCAAATGTGCTATTGCACAGAGGAGATAAAAATTAATAGCTTTGTTTCCTGTGATCTCTTTATCAGTCAAAGTACAGGACTATGGCTCTCAGTTATTTTAATGGAAAAACTGAAGTTTTATTATCAGCGATAAGGCCGTGTCAGGCGTTATTTTATTCTCTTATCTCCCTTGTTCAAGGTGAGGTGCTCCAGGCCTGACAGATGAGCAGGGCTACCAGTGACTGGGACTGTGATGTTCCCTGAGCCTCGATCTCACTCTGCCTTTTAAGATAACTGTGGCAGGTGAGCAAGGCCTCTGGGGCCAGCTGATTGTGAGTGCAGATGCGAGGGAAGGCTTTGATGCTCCAGTCCTTGTCCCAGGACAGGTGGCTTGGGGCAAAGAGCGGGTGGCAGGGAGAGGCTTGCAAGACCAGTCACATGACTGGGTCACCTGCCCTGCAGAACCTTTCCTGACAGCTCCCGGGGAATTGATGCACAGGCACAGAGGGGTGGATGCGGCTGCTCCTCGTGTAGTGTTTGATAGAGCAACTCATTGGGAAAGATGAGTCATGCCAGTCCCTGCTACCCTTGGGAAGCTCCCAGCCGAGAGGGCTGCAGGCTGGGTCACGTGGGAGGGAGGCCGAGTCACACAACCTGCTCCTCTGGCTTCCACGGCATGCCTTGCCTCCCTGTGCTCTGGCTGCTGTCGCTGCGCGCGGTCATTTGCTTGTCTGTGTGACGGTGTTTTTCCTCATCAGAATGCGTGCTTCTCAGGGAGAGACCGGGTCTGAGACAAAGTTCCACGGCCCTCTTCAGCCCGTGCCGCATCAGTGTGCGCACGGAGCAGATCCCTTCATCCCCTTGCCTGTCATCCAGAGTCCATTGTTTATTTTCTCTGTGTAACACGACCGCTAATCAGGCCTGGGGCTGATGTCAGAGGTTCGAAAGGGAGAAGCTTTGCTCCCCTGTCAGGTATGGCTGATGAATGAGGACAAAGGAGCCTCCTGCCTCGGCTGGCTCCCGTGTCACTCACACAAAGGCTTCTGGCGTCAGCACTGCGGGTGGTGCAGCACGGTGGTGGGCCAAGAAAGGCCCCTTGGGTGTCACTTGCTGAGGGCTGGCCTTTGGTGAGATAGACCAGGCTCTCACTGCCCCGGCTCTGCCACTTCTTAGGGGGCAGGGGCCAGGCTGCTTCTCTACTCTGAGCCTCGATTTCTTCATCTGGGCAATGGGTGTAACAGAATCCTATCTTGTCTGCGTCACACGGTTGTTCGCAAAGTCATATGAAAATGAGTATCAATGGTGAAAAGTGCTGGAGGGAAAAAGATCATTAGGAAAAAGGGCAGCTCCCTCTCCGCCCCACCCTAACACCCTCTGCGTGCTTTAGGAAAAGGCTCTCAATCCAAGGGGCTCCTGCCTTCCTGTTGATATATAAAATAACCATTTCTGTCTTTATGATGTTACAGAGAGGTTTGGCAAGCAGAGGGACCAGATCCCCAAATTGCCATTGCACAAGGTCGCCATGCTTCCCTCAGGCCCCACAGGCAGGACGGCAGAGGGTGTGCACGCCCCGCCAGGGCCGTCTGGCCAGGAACGGAGGATTATGCTAAGGAGGCACAGTGTCCCACTTAGAATGAGAGATGTGCTGAAAGCAAGGCAGGCAGAGCCAACTGTCCAGGTAGCAGGCAGCATCTGTCACAACACAATTCCGCAACCCTCTTACTCCTGCCGCGATGGAATGGAGACGGTGATGTTTCTCATTTCCGCTGTTGTGCACGGGGGCCCTGAAGCACGGGGTTCTAGGAGGGACCCTGCAGGAGTGATCTTGGATAAGTCCTTGGCCTCTGTCAAACAAGCAAGCAAGCTAATTCCCCAGGTCTCTGCTAGCTTTGGCATTCTGTGACTCTATTCTAACCTACGGTTCTGTGACTCCTGCACGCTCTGGGGTGAACTACAGTCAGTTGGCCCTTGTCTGGCGGTGTCCTTGACGTAGCTGACGGTGGTCTGGGTCCTGTGTCCTCAGGGAACTCCACATATCAATTTTCAGGGCTGGGGGAATCAACACCAGCTGTCTCCTGCCTCTCCATTCCAGGGCCTGATCCTGTGTTAGCATAGATGCCTCCTGGGTTTATACTGCTGCATACTGGACCTGCACACAGAGTGTACATGTAGTCTCGCTCTGCTCTGACTCAATCCTTCAAGGACCAACTCTGAATTCTCTTTTATGAAGCTTTCTCAGAATTCCTTCCAGAAGATGCTGTCTGGAATTTCATGACATAGTCCCTGTAGCTCTTGAATATGTGACCTTATAAGTAACCATGTTCACCTCCTAGTTCCCTACAATTTGTGAAGGTGATGGGAGCTGGCTGGCTATTTTCTCTCCTAGATCCTGGCCTGAGTTTTGTACATGATAGATGCTCAATAAATATGAATCATCCATCTTGAATCAAATATGGTTTGGTTTCCCACTAATACAGACGTTAGTACCTGAAGTCCTAATTGAATGGTACTGAGAGGGTGAAGTCTATCCAATCACGATGCTTAGAAGATAAGCCTAGTGGAAGGCCCTTAAGTCTTTGAGGATGTACCCTCAGAAGGTGGTTCTCACAAGAGGGTGGGTTGTAAAAGCTGAGTTGGGCTTAGCCACTCTCTCCGCTTCCTGGCTTGCCAAGGGATCCTTCCTCTGCCTTGGTCCACTCTCCACCATTGCCACTCTCATCAGATGCCATACCAATGGGGCCATCCTATTTTGGACTATGAACCTCCAAAGCTGTAAGCCAAAGTAAACCTACTTCCTTTGTAAGTGTCTTCTCTCAAGTATTTGTTCTAGTGATGAAAAGCTGACTAACCCATCAAGATTGAGATTTGAATTAGATGTGAACTTGGATTGAACAGATCTAACAAATATATTTCTAAGATCTCCTTGATCCTTGGTTAATGATTGTCAATCAGGAATCCTTAGAGCCCAGGGATTTGTTAAAAATGGATTATAGGGTGAGAGAGGGATTAGACAGGATTACTTGGGTTGTAAATGGCAGAAGTACAACTGAAACTGGCATCATCAATAACCATGAGGAACTATTGACTTCGGTCTGAAAACCTAAGTAGCAGAGTTGTTGTCAGCCTCTGCTCTCCAACTCTTACCCCACTTTCATGCGTGTTGGTCTCAAGCTCATGCCCAACCCTCTTGGCCACACTACAGCTGGCAACAACCCCAAGGAAAATGAAAACTCACATTTTTCAAATTCTTCCAAAAGATGGCTGGGCTTATCTTTCAAAGGTCATTATTAGTTAACAGTTTTTATAGCCAAGGGGGTAACCTTGGTCACACACACACATCCAGAAGCTTGGTGAGACCAAGGGTCAGGAGGGAGGGTGATGTCACCTAAGGAAAAGGGTGGTGTTGTTTCCAGAAGAAGGGGAATTAATGTTCCTGGCAAAACCAACAGGGCATGACTTCAAAGTACCTCCAGTGCTTCGAAAAACCAAACAGAAACAGCCAATTGTACTAATGTCAGAGCTGTACAAGATAAAGAAAAATGCCAAGTTCTATCCTTGGCTCTGTCTGAAATTGCATCAGCTCATCTCGAGATCACTGACCAGCAGCTCTCTGCCTCATAAAGAATGGAAGGAGGACTCCACCTTCGAGGAGCACTGGTCTACGGTGCCACAGCTGCCTCATGCTTGGCCACACAGCAGGCTCCTGACTCGGCTCGGTGCTCCCTGACGCTGGAGGCTCACCGGAGCTTCTGGGGTGAACGATCCAGGAAGCTCAAATGTGGGAGGTGGGGGCCGGGGGTTCTCCTGTAACTCTTCCTGCAGTTTGAGAGTGCCGGGGCGTTGTTTTAGATAGGATGTTCAGGAATTGGGCAGTCGGCCCCTGCTGGCCTGTGTAGCACCACGATGTTCAGAGGTGTACGTGTCCCTAAACACGGTTATTCCCTACATTCCAACCTGTCACCTGGCCAATGAGAATGCTCTCAGAAATTCTGATCTCTCCTTTTGCAAGTGCGTAGCTCCTCATGGGCTGCCATTTCACAGATGGATGCGTTTCCTTCCATGGCTTTCCAATCTTCAGTGACTTCATGTTGCTGAGAACCACAGTGTTCACCTCTAACTCTTGACTACAGGTATTGAAATGAGAAGAATCGCTTCTTTGGGTTGTTTGTAAAATGACATAGCTCCTAAGTGATACTTCAGGTAATATTTAGCTCCGCTGTCAGTTGGCAGATACTGTCTTATATTTTATTACATGACAACTTCTTGTAGCATTTTAAGTTGACCTCTTTGGGATGCCATGGGATCCCAGTAGCACTAAGGGTTACTTGACAAGTCTTCATTTTCTGATTATAAAAAGTAAGTAGTTCAAATATCTCTGTTAATTGGGGATTGGATATGAATGTGCTCAGATAACCAAAAACTCATTTATCTATACATTTAAGTGCATTTCTTGGAATGTATACACTCTTTCAATAATTTTTTTGAAAACTTACCTCTAAAGATTAAGCACTAGAATGCAGTACCTGTTCCCCCCCTTTTTTTTGACAGGCAGAGTGGACAGTGAGAGAGAGAGAGACAGAGAGAGAGGTCTTCCTTTGCCGTTGGTTCACCCTCCAATGGCCGCTGTGGCCGGCGCACCGCGCTGATCCGATGGCAGGAGCCAGGTGCTTCTCCTGGTCTCCCATGGGGTGCAGGGCCCAAGCACTTGGGCCATCCTCCACTGCACTCCTGGGCCACAGCAGAGAGCTGGCCTGGAAGAGGGGCAACCGGGACAGAATCCAGCGCCCTGACCGGGACTAGAACCCGGTGTGCCAGCGCCACAAAGCGGAGGATTAGCCTATTGAGCCGCGGCGCCGGCCACCTGTTCCCTTTTAAAAACCAGCTTGCACATGTGTATCTCTAGAGAACATTTGCTTGGAATTCAGGCTTGGGATCTGAGGCTGGCTGTACCCTAGGTGTGCTGTGTGAGCTCAGACAAGGCACATTGTCCCCGAAGAATGAGAGGCGCAGGCCGAAGATTTTTGAAGACCTCTCTAGCTTTGAAAATTTCAGGGTAAAGTACCACAGGGTTATGAAATGCCCCACAGTGTGGGAGGGAACAAATATGTCATTATTTCGTTCCAGCTTAATCTGTTTCACATTTAGTGTAGTCCGACCTGTCATAGGTCCTCTGTGGAACACAGATGACTCACTTCCTGTCCTAAGTGGGTCTTCTCTGAGGTGTGGAACAGATTCTTCCCTCAGATATGGAGCCTGCCAAGGGGCCGAGTCAATGGAGCTCGGAGCAAATTCTCCATGCTCTTCAAGGTGTCAGGTTAATTGGCGCAAGCATTGGTTACACACACACACACACACACACAAGGGCATTTAGGGATAGTACCGTTTAGAATCTAGATGTTCCTGAAAAGTGTGCCCATCAGGTTTCTATAAACACAATCTGATTTTGAATGCAGCTGATTAGTTGGTAATTGAAATGTACATGGGATGAAACTTTTGGTAAGATAAACAAAGGTTTCTTGGTAAGTAATTTTGATGGCTATAAAAGTATCTACCACTTCCTCCAGGGAGTCTCCCTCATTGCTGCTGTTGGCTGGTGCCTTCTGTCTCCCTCCCCTCTGAATTCAGCTGCATCACAAGAGCTGCAACCCAACCCAGTGAGAACAGAGCTATTCTCTTGAAGCCACAGATCTCCAAAACATGAGAGCCAGAAGGGAAATGTGTGATGTCAACTCTCCTCACTCCATCTTTAATGTGATCACCTATTTGCTTATTCATCAGTCATTTAACAAATATGTGTTTAATACCTACTATGTGTTGAGCGTTGTGCTAGGCAGAAGACATAGAGCCAAAACAAGGCGTCAAAGTCCCCTGCCTTCATGGAATTTACATTTTCTGTGTGTATGTAGGGGACAGATCATGAAGAATTAAACAAAGCGTGTGATCATTAAATGGCTGACGTAATGGGGGAAGCCCTAGGAAGGGAGGGAGACCTACTTTAGACGGGGTGGGTGGAGAAGGCTCCTGTGAGGAGGTGGTATGTACACTGGTATCTGAAGAATGAGAAGGAACCAGCCAAAGCAAGTGCATAGGGGTGGAGAGAAGAGTCAGTGGAGACTCCGTGGTGGAGAAGAGCTAGGAGAGTTTCAAGACCTTGAAGTGGGGAGCAGAGCTGGGAGGTGCAGGTTCGAGACTCAGGAAGCGCAGGTTCGAGACGCAGACAGATCAGAGGGCAGGCACCATTTCAGGAAGGGCATTGCTATGGGATTGAAATCTTGTTCAGAGTTCAATGGGGATCCATCGGATGGTTGAAAGCAGGGGAGTAAGTGTTCCAATGTATGTTCTGGATAGTTCCCTCCAGCTGCTTTGGATGGCGATGACCGCAAGAAAGAAAACAACGTTCTTCTAGGTGAGAGTTCACGGGGCTGTTGTGGACCAGAGGGGCTGCAGCAAAGCAAGATGCATTTTGGATGCACAGGTGGAGAAACAGGCAGACAGCAGGGGGCATTTCCTGGTCCCTCAGCCCCCGAAGTAGATGGGGGCTTATTTAGTAAGACAGGAAGATGGGGAGAGTAGAAGACAGCATTTGGAAGCAATCTAAGGAGTCAGTTTTGGGTGTAGTGAGTTTCGTGTTCCGACCGCAGCTTCCAGTGCAGATTCTGGCTAGGACTCTGATTCTTCAAAAGACTCATCCTGATTCTTGCACAAGATCGGCTTGTCGCCCGAACAGGACCAAAATTGGCCTGCAGGCAGATGTGGCTTCTGTTTCATATTTCTTCTGTCTCCTTTATAGAGTTTGAGTGAGAGGCAAAGTCATAAAATGTTTATATTCCCATGTTCTGAAATTAGATAGGCTTGCTATGCTGATTCTGCCCTACTGGCTCCCAAGAGCTGATTGCTAATATTTTCAGAAATGTTGCTAGCCATTTGTTAAAGCAGCCTTAAATCTGGCCACAGTGGGAGGACGCACACGTGGAACTTGGCAAACTACAAATCAGTTTCTTTCTTAAGAGAGCCAGCTTACCAGCACATCACAGAGGCCAGAGCTATTGAGACAAACGCCTTGTGGGGAAAGAGAGATGGCATTTTTATGTGATTTGTCGAAGTCTAGAAACATGTCTCCCAGTGAAATGTCAAAGTGGGCTGGGCCTTAATGAAGCTAAAAGAAATACCCAATTTGCATTTACGTTCAAACACTTAAATATCTCCCCCACTGAGTGTGTGTGATTTTCGTGGTATTACTAAACCTTCTGTTCCTCCCTTCCCTCTCTGCCAAAACTTTGGGATTTGTATAATGAAAAAGCCATGATGGATGTTTCTCCTGAAGTTGTAGTCTGCCCCAAGGTAAAGCAAACGTTTACATCTTGCTAGGAAAGATCTATCAGTTGCCCCCTAAAATGAAAACCCCAAGATGGTAGTTGCCATTGTCCAGCGTCCGGCCCAGGGTTGCTAGATCTTCCGATTTTTCAAGGGAAGCCAGAAAGCTGAGTTTTAATGAGAGACTTCCAGCTGTTGAATGTTGACTTATATTTATTAAAAAAAAGTACCGTGAGCCAAACAAAACACTTGCACAAGCTTCGTCCGGCCCAAGGGCCACCAGGTTGTGACTCTATTTGAAGTTCTTGTGCGTGATCATCCCACTGCGGGACATGAGGGGTCCCTAGAATATGCTGGAAATCAGCTTTCTTTCCAACCCTGGCATGTGGGAGCCACATCCAATTTATCCAATTAAAAATTATTTCTCTTGGTGACATACACTGCACTCCAGCACGGCGGAGCAAGTCCAGGCGGGAGCTGGCTGCCTTTTCCCACTTGACCAGGGGCTCCTCAACTCTATTTCTTGATATCCTCCTGGCTTGTGGTCAGAGGATAGAAAATAAGAACTCGAAGTAGGAGGGGCCTTAGAGTCATCTTTGTCCTTGTAATCTGGACACCCAAAGAGAAGTTGCTTGGTTTTGGCCTCAAGAGTGAATTAGTGCAGAGGTAAAACTAGAACCCAGGTCCCTGAATGGTTGAGCCTAGGACTAGTGACCTACGGTGCTCAGCAAACATTGGTTGAATGAAGGCTATGTGAAAGAATGGTAGAAGGATCAATGAACATATGAACAAGTGACCACAGCTTGAGATGACTATTTGGCTTGTGGGATGCGTTTTGAAGCAAGAATCATGTGAGTTAGGGGCTGGTTCTAATTCACTACCATGTTTCCTTGTGTATGCCCTTTAGCCTGTCAAGCCCTTGGCTTTCTTATCGACAGGGATTGTATCTCTTGGTGGTGTTTCAAAAACCATAACCTAATAGTAAAGCCAAAAGTACTGCCTACTGTATGCCAAGCACTGGGTCAAATGTTTTCCGTGGGTTCCACTGTTCATTTCTTCAGTAGTTCTATGAAGTGGGCACTGCTTTTCTCACCTCCATTTCATAGATGAATAATACTATAACTAACTTGTTTGAAGTTCCTTCCACTTGTAAGTAAACAAGATCGGAACGCAGGCATTTTACTCTGAAATGATAATAGCCATGAAAGTGCCACGAAAAAACTAAAGGATGACACAGGGGCACCATCAGAACACCTCTGGGCGCCTCAGAGGTGCGGTATTCCCAAGACTCTTGGGAAGAATTCTAATCCAATGGAAGAGACCAAGAACCAATGCAAAAAGCAATGATGTTTTCTCAAGGCAGCGGAGTCCTGGAGAGGAGCTAGGTGGACACAGTGTGGGCAGACCCTCTCTGCTGAACCCATCGCTGTGACCCAGGGAGTGGGGTAGAGTGGTGGATCGGGCCCAGGACACCTGCTTGCCTCTTTGGCTATGTGGGAAGGACCTGTCTCACACAAAATATCAGGGATGGTTCTTTCAAAAAGAGCAGCTTTCTGTATGAGAAGAAAGGGCAAGTCGAAGCAGCAGGAGGAACTCCACCCAGCTTTCACCTTCCACTGGTGGACGGAAGCCTGGCAGAATGTGTAGCGTGGGTCTGAGCCTTCAGCTCAGGCTCACACGCTGGGCTGTTCACTTCCCGGGTTAGAAATAAGCTGTTGCTTGGGCCATCAAAGAAGGAGGTACCTCTCTCTGAAGGGAGGAGAGAACTCCCACTTTGACCATGACCTTGTCTAAATAAGATCGGAGTTGGCAAACTCAAATGGCTCCCATAGCCTTGGCAACTCATGACAAGAGCCTAGGGTGATTACTGACGCCATAAACAAGGTGTCAATTGTTAAGTCAACAACAGGAGTCACTGTGCACTTACTCCCCATGTAGGATCTCTGTCCTTAATGTGTTGTACAATGTGAATTAATGCTATAATTAGTACTCAAACAGTACTTTACACTTTGTGTTTCTGTGTGGGTGAAAACTGTTGAAATCTTTACTTAATATATACTAAAGTGATCTTCTGTATATAAAGATAATCGAAAATGAGTCTTGATGTGAATGGGATGGGAGAGGGAGCAGGAGATGGGAGGGTTGCGAGTGGGAGGGAAGTTATGGGGTGAAAAAGCCACTTTAATGCAAAAGCTGTACTTTGGAAATTTATATTTATTAAATAAAAGTTTTTTAAAAAAGAAAGAAATAAGCTGTTGCTATCTACGTCTTTTGGAAAGTTTTCTTTCACCTTCAGGGATGTGTGGACTTGAACGGTGACATCACCGAGTGCCACGAATCATTATTTTGTCATGTAGTTACATTTCCTCAGAGAAATAAAGACAGTGGTGAACTCTGCACAGGTAATAAATCAGGAAATAAGTGGTCAGGCTTTGAGCAACGTTTGCCAGAACGGTATTAACTGATGAGGGACCAGCCAGTTGGGTGGCTTGGTTAACTCCTCTGATTTAACCCTTGGTTTGTACTGGAAAAGGCTGCCTCTTTTAGCCGGCATAGGTAGTTACTTGTGCAAATTATCATCAAGGAGAGGGAGCCGGGGGCAAAGGGGTGTGAAATATCAGCAAGATATTGAAACGACGAAACCTCTTCCTGGGCTGTGACTCCCATGAGATTAATGTCTAGAAAAGAACTTGATCAGTGCCTCATTCAAAAACATCTGTACCTGCAGGTGAGGTACTCACAGACTGCTGGAGCTGGACCAGGTCCAGCTCTTATTTTACACATGAGCAAAAGCTTGTGTTACAGAGAGGAAAGGTAACTCGCTCAAGGTTGTGCTGCAATGGAGTGACTGAACCCGCACTCACGCAGGAGGGCGAGCACCTTTTGGTTTTGGACTCTGCACTCTGGTGAGCATTTTGAATGGTGGAAACTGTGCCCATTGGGAATCTTCATTTACTTGAATCCTCACTGGGAAGGGAAGAAAGAAGTGGCTGTTGCAACACCTTAAATACAACTCTCCATTCTCCAAACGAAAGGAAAGGAGGAAGAGCCCGAAGTTTCTCAACATCAGCAAATCAAAAGGTGATTTATGAGACGGTGGAAAGGGGTGGGGCTACTTATGTTTATTTTCCTAAGTGTATTTATTTTCCTATGATTATATATGTATACTTAGTTAATATTAAAAGGGTGCTAAAGGAAGAGGTTGAAGATCTAAGTTCTACTTGGATCTTGGTCTTTTTTTTTTAAGTTATTTTATTTATTTGAAAAGCAGCTTGACAGTGAGAAAGACATCATCTATCTGCTGCTTTACCTCCCAGAATGTCACAGTAGTCAGGGCTGAGCCAGGATAGGCCACAGCCAGGGACCAGGAGCTCCATTAGGGTCTCCTACATGACTGTCAGGACCCAAGTGCTTTGGCTATCATCTACCTTCTTTCCAGGCACATTAGCAAGAAGCTGGATGGGAAATGGAGCAGCCAGAACTCAAGCCAGTGCTCTGCCTGGGATGCTAGTGTCGTAGGCAGTGGCTTAACCTGCTGCATCACAATGCTGTCCCCGTAGATCTGGGTCTTGATGGAGAATTTTAGGCAAAACCTTCTCTCTGAAAATTTACTTGATGCTTAAAGTCTTCATCAGTCTTAGAATTCAGGGGTCCCTAAATAAACATCTCTATTTTGAGTGTCCTTGTCCTAGGAGAAGGAACTTTCTGGATGAAAGGTAGCTTGCACAAAGCCAGTCTGCATTTGCATAGAAAGTGCCCCTCCTTACTAACCTGGCCCCACAGAACAAGCACGGCCTAGAGTGAGGACGTGGCTTGTTTCCCTTTGCTTCATGCCTTTGGGCAAGTCCTCAATGTTCTCTTGTCCTTTTTTTAATCTCTAAAATGAGATTATCACCTGCCGATATTTGCCTCAGAGAACTGGCAAAAGGCAAAGGAAGTAGAAATACTCTGTGATCTGAGGTCCTTTCATATACCTAGCTCAGTGCTGAGTTTGTGCTTAGTGAGTAAGAACAATGGGGAGAAGCAACATGTGGGGAGCGGAGGGGGTGGCACAGCAGGGTGAGCTGCCACTTGCAACTCCAGCTTCCAAATCTGAGCGCCCACTGGAGTCCTGGCTGCTCCACTTCTGACCCAGCTCCCTGCTACTGTGCCTAGGAAAGCAGTGGGAGATGGCCCCAGTACTTGGGCCACCAACACCCATGGGGAAGACCTGGTTGAAGTTCCTGGCTCCTGGCTTTGACCTGGCCCAGCCCAGTTTGTTAAAGCCATCTAGAGAAATAACCAGCAGGTGGAAGATCGATCCCTTTCTCTCTCTCTCTCTCCCCTCCCCCCTTTGTCTACTGTGTGCTTCTCTATCTCTGTCACTCTTCCTTTCAAATAAATAAGAATAAATAAATTTGAAAACAAAAACAAAAGAAAAGTTCAGGGTGGCTGAGCTGACAGTGAGAGAACTGCAATCTCCTTTTCTCAAGGTCAAGGTTGCTTCCGCAGTGCTGGCCCAGATTGAAACAGGGCATAGGAAGATGTTCACATGTTCTAGTTTGCCTGGGCCAGTCCTATATCTGCAGTGCTGTAATTATTAGTAATATATATTTCACCCTTAAAGTTGTCTCTGTATGGGCAATGGATGACATTGCTACCCCTAAACTTGAACGTGATTCTGCCAAACTCTTCACCTTTACATATTGGGAAACGGAAGCTCGCTGATGAGTAACAATCCCACATGTTCAGAGTGTGCCCTGAGCCTGGATTGCAACCCCTCCTTTTTGTACCTGGGAAGGCAGTGCATGGATGAGAGAATGGCTCCCTTTGTCTCTCTCCAGCTCCTTGAAGCAAAGCTTAAAGAGGAGCCACCCAGCCCCCTCTGGATTCCCTGGACAGTGGTCAGCAGTAGCTTGGCTGCCAGTGGCTGTGTGAGGGAACTGGAGGAACTGGGAAAAGAATGCTGTTTTCCCCTCTCGCGCCCAGAAGAACAAGCCCAAGGGGAGGAACACTGCCTGTTCACCAGTCCTTGTTAGGCACGTATGTTTCGGTGTAGTTTATGAAGTGTCTTCATGCCCGTAATCGTGATTGATCTAATGGTTACTGCGTTTGTAGAAGCAACACCATGCCCATTTGGTAGATGAGAAAACTGAGGCCTATAAAGGCAACTGACTTGCTTGAAGTTTCACTGTAAGCATCAGAGTTGAGCCGAGAGCTTCACTTCTTGTCTTGTTGCCCAGGATTCCTTAGATCTATTCCTACTTCCTGCAGGGCCTGCCCTTAGGCACCAGCCATACAGAAACCTCATTTTTCTGAGGTCTTTTGGCATTCAAGAACCTTAAAGCCTCTTGGATGGATCCCAAAGCAGTCTTACCTTCTGCACGGAATTTGGCTTTGCGGCACGAAGTGTTAGAATAGAGTGCATGATCCTGGGGGCTTTGTCCTACAAACATCGTCTCCCAGAAAATTAGAGTGTGTGTGGTGAACGAGGAGTCCCACCCCGAGATAAGTCTCGTGATTGCTGCTGGGGTTGTGGGGAGCAGGGGAAGGTTTCACTACTCTCCTTATCTGTGCCGCGCTTGCAAACCACTGACCTGATCATCTGCAGAATCTTATTCCAGAAAGCGGCGTTTCAGTACAGAGTACAATTCTTTACCTGGAGCACGAGGCTTCCCAGACCCAGAAGAACTCAGCTTGACAAGACATGTGATTTCACTCATCATCACACCATCTCAAGCAGGGCAACCATGTGGGGACAAGGGCGTTGGTGGGTAAGAGTCATGCACCCCAGGACCGGCCCAAGTTGTTGCTGACTTGGGAGCTGCTGGGAAAGCCACTGCTCTTTCAAGGAGCTCAGTGTTTGCAACTGTCAAATGTTGAGGTTGGAGTGAGCATGGTGCTCTCAACTCCTTTAGCCTCTGGGTGTTTCCTTCTTTCTGGGAATGCAGTGGGAACCTAGCAGGTGCACACAGAGAAAGAGTTGGGGCTGGGGACTCAGAGCCCCTCCATTTATCCGTTTTGCAGTCAGATGGCTTCTATAGACTCTACAATGTGCAGGAAGTTAGATACATTCCTTTTAGCCCCAACACTGGGCTTCTAAGGATGAGTGCTGACATGGTGAACAGCATTAACCACATCAGGTTGTGATGGCGCAACAATGGGTGTGGAGAGCAGCTTGGTACGGTTGTGCCTTTCACAGGTGGACAGCGCCTTTTAGCTTGGGAAGTGGTTGCACAAGAGTTGTCTCTGGAGCTTCGTCAGCAGTGCTCATTGAGGCATTTGTACAGGGTCTTTCGTGGCGCATTGCTTAGATGGTGGCAGAGCAGGGCTGTAAAGAGAATGAGGAGACCACGTGAGCCTTGAAGGGCTCAGCACCTGATGGAGAACAGGGGCAGGGGAACAAATCATTGCCATTGCCCACGAGAGGAGCCATGAGAGGGGTGCACATGAATCCTGGCAGGCTTCCAGGAGGAGTTCCCAGAGCAGGTACACAGGAACCACTGAGTGAGTGAGATCATGAGCAGGGAACAGTGGAGGCTCAGGTGAGCGCCCTGTCACTGGAGGTGGGAGGAAGAGCTTGGGGGAACCTGGCTTTGGGGACAGAACGCAGGTTAAGCGGCAGTTAGGCTGCCTCTTTGCTGGGAAGGGATCTGAATGCGAGGCAAGGAATTTGGACCCTGTGGCTGTTAGACGTCCATTTTCCAGGTGAGGAAACAGGCTCCCAGCACTGAGGCCCTTTCTGAAGCCTCCTACACCCCGGCCCAGTCGGAACCCTGCGCCCAGGGCTTTCTGCTACCCTGTGCTGCCGCCAGCAGGCCAGAGTGGCAGTAGGCCCAGCGCAGGAGAGGCTTCTGTGCTGTTTACCCTGCTCCCGCGGGGCCCGGCTCTGGCAGGGAGCAGCAGTGGGTGGGGTGGGGGCTGAGGAGGAGAGGAGGGGCCTGACAACAAGGGCTGCATTCAAGGCCTGCACTGGAGCGGGCCAGGAGAATGGAAAGCTACAGTCTGTCGGAGCCGTCCAGCCTTGGCAAGGCGGCTGGGGCCTTATAAGGCAATGTTGTTCTCTCCCAGCCAGTGGGGCTGGGACGGAGCTGTGTGCCCACAGGACAGAGCTGCCCTTGTGGCGGGAGGCTGGGGTGCCCCCGCCTCTCCGCTGTGCGCTGGAGCTCTCAATGGACCAGTCTGCAGGCTCAGCATTCCCCCCTGGCAGCCCCCGGGGTGTGTGCAGCCCCTGCCCCTGCCATGCTCGCCCGCTGCCCATGGCCCCGGGGCTGATTGAAGGAAAAGGAAAAAAACAAAACCAAACAAAGACTTGGCAAGACCTCATTGCTATTTGACGCTGAATTACCCAGAAAACAGACACAAGGCAAATTCTCTCGCTTTTCCCCGCAGAATGCACAAGGAAGGGGATCCGTCTCCAACCTCCTTCCTTGCTCCACACCCTTGTCTCTCCCCCTTGTGACTTCAGAGCTCCCAGCACCAAGATCCTGTCCAGTGCAGAAAGGCAGGACCCAGAGAGTGGGAAGAAGCAGCCTGATGCGCGTGCTTCTCCACGTCCCGGGACAGAGCAGGAGCCGCTGAGACCCTTACAGGAGAAGGATGAGTCTCTTCTGCCTTCTCACCTGTCCACGCGGGCCAGAGGGCTTGGGAGACTACAAGGCAACAGGGGAAAAAGAGAGCCTGCCCGGCGGGCGACACAGAACACTCCCTGGGCAAGGACAGGAGGCACTCGTCAGCTTCAGAGAGAGGGCCTTTCCTCAGCCTGCGAGGCGGGAAGCGTTCAAGCACAGATCCCTAAGAGATCTCCTTGAACTTGAGATATGGGGCAGCAAGCAGCCTTTTACTTTGACCCTTCCTAGACTCGAAGCCCATGAAACCTGGAGCCCCAGGGAAACGGGGCAGCCAGTGCAGCCGTCCGCCCACAGCTGAAGCCACCTCTTACAGTGAACTTGGTGGCATTCAGCCAGCCTGGGCCCCTCCAGTGACCAGGACCCCGGTCCCTCAAGGCAGGCTGTCCAGTAGCTGCAGGTCACCCCAATGGATCAGTCATCACAGCACTCCCTGGGGACACCAAGAGGAGTTGTAGGGAATGGACTCCTACTCTGAGGAGTCAGCCATCCGGAGGTGAGCACGCAATGATCAAAATGCAAGAGGACACAGTCAGAGCTCCAAGAGCAGCACGGAAAAGGCTCTCAGAGTGGAGAGGAGGGAGAAATTCCACTTAACAGAAATAGGCGGGTAAAGGTCATATGGGGGAGATGACATCGGGAAGAGCTGGTAAGAGTGACATTTTGAGGAACTGTGAAGTGACGAAATGGTTTCTAAGAGGAGAACCCAGCATGAGCAAGGTGTGGTGGTGGGAAGGCCTGGTGACCACTTGGTATCTGTGGTGAGATCGACAGGGCTAGGTGTGTCAGCTGGGAGAGGAGGGAACAGGATTGAGAAATGGGTGAGCACCATGTTTCGAAGGTACTGAGTGTCAGATGGAAGAGGAGAATCAGGTGATAACACAGCCATGGAAACACATGGCCGTGGAAAGCTTCTGAACGTGGAAGAGATGTGACCGGTTTAGGAGGAGCAATCTGGTGGCAGGTGCAGGAGGAATTGGAAGGAGTGGCGTCCTTGCCCCCATCTGTGTGCAGTCAAGAGGCTCAGCTCTGCAGATGACAAACCGGGTCCCAGGATGCCCAGCTCTGCTGGGCCCCCCAGGTGCTGTCTGGACAAACCTGGGACCCTCCCCCCAGTCGTCTTGGTTCATTCCTCTTCTCACCTGGAGTCTTTTCGTGCACAGTCATTCTGTTCAGAGGTGCCCAGGAAAGCTAGTCTCCCATACTTGCCAGTTAGGGGCTATGAAAAAGCACCTAGCGGGGAAACACAGAGAGGCTTTGATGCCATCTCCCCCCAGACAACCTGAGCTGTGTAGGGTGTCCACTGTTCACACACTGTGATTTTCTCGTGCCCACTGATAACACAGTGCATCCCCCGTGCTGGCTTCCCTCCCTTCCTTTTGGATGCCTGCCCCTGATGTGGTACCACTGCTGCTCAGGGGCCTGGGGCCTGCGTGGAGGGCCTTTGACACCTGTTGGAAGGAGAGCAGAGATGACTGATTCCCTGGAGGAAGATCTGAGATGCTCTGGGGCACATCAGCGGGGTCTGTTGTCCAGCACAGCCAGCCTGGCGGCAGGATCAGGAAGGACTTGAGCTTGGTCCTCTCCCCCGGCTCCTGCCTCATGCTCATGGTGGGCTGAAGCTGACGAAATGAAGCCGTAAGTCTTGGTAGCAAATGCAGCTGCCCGCCCATCTTTTCTTCCTGCACGATGCAGTCACTGACTCCTGGAGCCACAGAGCCATAATTCCAGGCACAGAGGGACTGGCTGCTTCCCTGCCCCTCCAGTAGGTGCTGGTTCACTTGGATCTTGTACTGGAGGACACTGACAATGTATTTTTTACTCTTTATGAGAATACATAGGATTTCTTTTCTTGTTTTTTTTTTTTATTTTATTTTTAGCAGGCAGAGTGGACAGTGAGAGAGAGAGAGAGAGAGAGAGGGAAAGGTCTTCCTTTTGCTGTTGGTTCACCCTCCAATGGCCGCTGCGGCCAGCGCACTGCGCTGATCCAAAGCCAGGAGCCAGGTGCTTCTCCTGGTCTCCTATGCGGGTGCAGGGCCCAAGCACTTGGGCCATGCTCCACTGCCTTCCCGGGCCACAGCAGAGAGCTGGCCTGGAAGAGGGCAACTGGGACAGAATCCGGCGCCCCGACCGGGACTAGAACCCGGTATGCCGGCGCCACAGGCCGAGGATTAGCCTTGTGAGCTGCGGCGCTGGCGAGAATACATAGGATTTCATAATGAGGTAGTCTAACTCTAACAAGTGAATCTCAAATCACCAACTGACATGATTTACAGGCTCCTGTTATATGGGAAGCAGAAGTGTCTTGGTACCCTTTGATTTATACCACCACCCAAACTGTCTGCCAGCCAGCCTCAGCCTCCAACACAGGGACATGTCAGTGACAAATACCCACTGCACATTTTCATTTTATCTATTTTTACCTAATGGCTCCTTCATTATTCACCCATTTGTTTGATTTGGCAATGAGGAGTTTGAAAAATCTAAAGATTGAAAGGGAACAGAGTAAAAAAGTCTTCCTCTCCCCCTTTCCGCCAAGTGTCTGGATCCCCTCCCCAAAATCTG
This sequence comes from Lepus europaeus, assembly GCF_033115175.1. NCBI lineage: Eukaryota > Metazoa > Chordata > Mammalia > Lagomorpha > Leporidae > Lepus > Lepus europaeus. Next base: position 91,651,220 of record NC_084828.1, read on the forward strand.
CCCACGTTACAGTTTTCTTGTGTATCTTCTTTGTGATACTCTCATGGAGACGATTATCAAGGTCTTTGCTCATCCAGTAGGTGCAGAAAGATGCAAGCCAGCTCAGACAGAATACTCATGGGACAGTTGCTCTCCTGGGTTTACCCACTCAGGGTATAGAACCCTGATTCTAGAGGCCAGAGAGATCTCACCTGGGCTAGCTCTACAGCAATTCCTGATGTCTTGTAGCCTGGCCCTTTAAGAAGGGCTGAGGATGCCTGAGCCCTCACCCCACCACGCGGCCTAAACACCATCCCCTGCATAATCTTGCAGCCAATGAACCGACAGAGGCTGTCCTGTGGGTCCTGTTGCTGATAGTGAAGAGTGTGAGGGGAGGATCTTGCAGCCACTTGGGAAAAGGACAGATCCTGGAGAGGTCGGCACCTTCTTCTCGGGACCACCCGTCTCTGGTTTCTCCTGATCTGATCTGGACTGAAAGGCCCATCAGTTGGTTTAGACTCTGACTTACTGGTGATGGGGAGTTTGGAGGCCAGGTGCACTCACTGTAGGATGGGCGGCTCCAAAAGCACAACAGCTGCTCGCTCACGGATGGTGCCAGCCGCTTTCTTCTTGGCTGATGGTCTTGGAGCACCATCTTCCTCCTCGATGCCGCCAGAGAACTCTCTTAGGCATCAATCAGGCCGGAGCTCCTCTTTGCTTACCAATGGTCCTGGAGAGAGCTCGCTTGCTCACGATGATGCTAGCGCTGCCTTTTTGCAGTGAGGATCATGATCTGTCTGCCTGGGCAGCTCTGGGCTCCACACGTTGCCTGCTGAGAAGAGTTGCAGAGCCTCTCTGGTGGGAAGAGTCTCTTTCTGATTAGGGTCCAAATGGTGAGCACTACAACATATCCAGCGCACATCACTAAACATCTCTCAAGCAACAGCAGCGTGGGACATGCACGTTTGGCCCCTTCTTGCTCAATATCATGTTGGCTTCACTTGCAGAAAAAAACACCACGTCATAAGCAAGGTCGAAACAAGTCAGCACAAACAGGACTATAAATATCTGGATACAGTGACAGGTTATGAAATCTGATTCGGAGGGGAAGACAGATGCAGATAAATGGCTGGATAAGAATACAGGTTTGAACCTATGGAAATATTAAGGAGATGCTTAAGAAGAAACTATTAAATCAAGAGATATCTCTGGGTCTTTTATGTTTTGCAGTGTATTTTTAATTTCTCCATACGCCTTTTTGTGTTGTCCATACGCAAGGCATACTTTTACATGTTGCAATATTATTTAAGGTTCTGCCTTTGTACTTACTTATTTATCTGCCATATTGCTCCAGTCTTCATTTTTATGGCTGCTGAAATGCCATGGGGATGATTCATAGTACGTTTGTGTGTGTGTGTGTGTTTTGTTTTTTATCTATTGTTGGAATTTTATGTCTCCAGCTGCTGAATGTTAGGGATAATTTTATAAAGAACCTCTTAGGGTATTTAGCTTAGTGCTTTACTTGAATTCCTTGGGATGAAATTCAAGGAGGGAACTTGCTCGGCCAAAGGGCATGCACCTCTCTATGAGGAGCACCTTTCCCTCGGGTACAAAGCTAATGGTGTCGGGCAGAGCTCGAAGCCTCATACGGGTCTTCTTGGCTCCATGCTCTGAGCCAGTAACTAGCATGTCACCTGGCAACTGAGCAGAAGAGCAGACATTTGCTAGGTCCCCAGGGAGGGTGTTCCTGCGCTACTTCTCTGTTGGTGACAGCGGACCGGACATGGGGGCCGTCCCCGGGCCTGCCTTGTTTGTAGAGATTATTCTTCTGTGGCTGCCAGCTAAGGGTCTCTGAACCAATAATTGTGAGCAAAAGAAAACCAGTTCTAAGATCTCAGTCCTTGTCCTGTAGGCGAGGGCTGTTTGTGGTGGAAGTGCACAGGCCATTGTCTTCTCAGTGCAGGGACAGCGTGGCCCCCATCAGTGGCATTGCCCATGCGCAGTCAGATGTCCACTGAGCCACTGGAGATTGGCTTAAAGGTGACCCAAAACCCAATGCCAGGCCTTGGAGAGGCTCAGACGCACAGCACAATTGCTAAGAGCACCCACAGTGGACGTCTTTGTGCCTTGCTCAGCACTCATGCCCTGTATCCATTCAAGGACAAAGCCCAGTTCCTGCCCCAACTTTGCAAAAATCCATGTGCACCCAAACCTTCAGGAGTTTGGCCACTTGACTAAAGACTGGGAGTCACAAGAAGGGGCCCATCATACACTGGGCAGCCTTGTGCTATCTTTCCAGTCTTCCTGCCTCTCCGTCTCACTCCCCTGGAAAACAGACAACTGATCTGCCCTGGTTCTGGTGAGACTATTACCCCGTGGTCAAGTCTCTTTGTACCAATCCACAGTGAATGAGTTTCTGGCAGATAATCTCTCTCCATCTACTGTCCCACATCATGTCCTTAGAGGTAGGTGACTGGTAGGGAGTTTTGTTTTTTAATGAGATAAAATTCACATACAGAGAACTTGTTTACAGGGTACTTTTGAAGATTTAAAAAAAAAAATTTAAATTTTATTTGAAAGGCAGAGTTACAGAAAGAGAGAGGGAGAGACAGAGAGATCTTCCACCCATTGGTTCACTCCCCAAATAGCCGCAATGGCCAGAGCTGGGCTGGTCCAAAACCAGAACCAGGGGCTCCTTCTGTGTCTCCCATGTGGGTGGCAGGCCACAAGCACTTTGGCCATCCTCCACTGCTTTCTCAGGCACGTTAGCAGGGAGATAGTTTGAAAGTGGAGCAATCGGAACTTGAACCGGCACCCTATGGGATACTGGCTTTGCTGCCAGTGACTTTACCCACTACACCACAACTCCTGCCCCTCGACAATATTATTTTACCCAGGCATCCTAGTATCCCTGACTGGTGGCTTGTTGAACAGATGCAATGGCTAAATGTGCATTTGCCCCCCAAATTTCATATATTGAAACCTACTCCCCAGTGTGAGGGTATTAGTCACTTTGGGGGGTGATTGGCGCAAGAAGGCAGAACTCTCTTGAACGTGGTTAGTGACCTTGTGAAAGAGCACGGTTTCCCCTTCGATTGTGTAGTGTATATTGGTTGCAGTCTGCAACCCAGAGCAGGCCCTCGCCAGAACCTGGCCGTTCCAGCACCCTCATGTCAGACATGCAGGCCCCAGAGAAGCACATGCATGTTGTTTAAAAGTCACCCAGTGTGTAGTAGCTTGTGCAGCATTCTGTTTAAGAAGACAGACATGATTCTTCTGGCTTAGAGCCAAGGAAACCGTGACCCAGAGAGGGGGAAGAGCTTGTCTTGGGCCACTGCACTGACTTGTGCAGGTGGAAGCAGAACTCCAGTGCACAGTTCTGCACACCACAGTCATGCTGGCCCTGGGAGGCTCACCAAAGTATAACTATGGCAAGGACTCAATAAATGCCCATTCTGGAGAGCCCTTACTCTGTGCCTGTCTTCAAGGACTGCAGAAGAAAAGGGAATGCGAAGAAACTGAGGGACATTTCTCACCCTGTTATCCAATTCTTAGTTAAAACTGGAGAGACTGACAACATGTGGTGTATGCACACAACGAAATATTAATCTGCCATGAAGAAGAACAAAAATACTGATACCTGTTACAATGTAACGGATTTGGAAAGCATCAGGCTAAGTGAAAGAAGCTTAGAGAGCATGCATTCTATGATCAGATTTACATGAAATGTGTAGAATACATAAGTTCATGGAGATGGAAAGTAGTGGTTGCCAGTCTTGGGGGAGAAAGAATGAGAATGGCAGTGACTCCTTAATGGGCTTAAGGTTTCCTTAAGTGGTGATACAAAATGACTTGGCACTAGATAAACATGGTGGTTTCACAACACGGTGCATGTCCTAAATGGCATTCAATTGTATACCTTAAAAAGCTTCAGTTTGTGGCATATGGATTTCATTTCAGTACAGAGAAAAGGAGGGCAGGAGGGTTTGGTGTTGGGCACAGTGGTTAAGACCCCCTTTGGGATGCCTGCACCTCACATCAGAACATCTGGCTTCCAATGCTGGCTCCACTTCCAAGTCAGCTTCCTACTAATGGACAGCAGTGATGGCTTAAGTACTTGGGTCCCTACCACCTGCTGGGGGACATGGACTGTGGGCTCCTGGCTTCAAGTTGGCCACGCCTCAGCTGGTGTGGACTTCTGAGTAGCGAATCAACAGATAGAAGATCTCTCTGTCTGCCTCTCTGCCTTTCAAAACAATCAATAAAATTCAAATACAAAAAGGAAAACCAAGCAAACAAATGGGACTTCACACTACTACAATCCGCCCGGAGCTTCCTTGCTCTGCTCCAGGTTGCGATGCTCGCTCACTGCACAGCGGATGAAGGCAGGCAGGCTGGATTCCTAACGCGGTCGTTGACCAGCTGTGGCTTTTGGTAGTTGGTGTTTCTCCCTGGACCTCAGCTTCCCAGTCTGCCCAGAGCTTGTCCAGTGTCCCTCCGAGTCGGCCTTCTGAGACCTTGAAAGCAGGCACGGCGAGGAAACCCGCTGAGGGCGGGGAGGCACCTGCTGCTTCTCATCCTTTCTTTCCCTTCCAGCTCGGGGACTCTGGTGACTTCCAATTTCCTGTGCCCAGGCAACCTGGACAGAGTCACACAGATAACAGCCGTGGCTCCTGGCCGGACTGGCCCTGCTGAGGCTCCCACCATGCTTCGTTGAGCAACGTCAGGCCCTTTGGTAATCCTGTTAAGCCGCCGGGGCAGTGAGTCACTTCAATACCACCCAAATCCCTCCCCGTGGCGACGCAGCGAGCAGAGGCGCTCCAGCCAGATCATTACGACTTGACCTGAAGCAACGTTTTCAACATCAGTTGGAGCTCTTAATTGGGTTGTGACTTGGAAACCCATCATGTCCAAATTGGTGCTCAGGACCTGCTGCACATTTCTTGTGCCCTTGCTACTTCCCAGGCGCTGGGGTAAGCTTCAGGAAGATGCAGTTAGAAACGGCTGGGCTTCCAGGCATCCGCTGCCGGCTGGGAGAGGTGGACTGGGAGACAGGAAGGAACTGGAACTCTGTCCGGGCAGAGTGACGCACAGGAAAACTGCAGTCCAGTGGGGACCGGAGGGGTGGGCAGGGTGCTGCATTTTCAAGGGCAAAGTGGGGGCTTCCATCTCCCAGTGATGTTCCCAGGAGGGCAGAAGAATGGGCTGTTCTGGTGGGGAGAAGTGTGTGTTGCTGTTGATGTTCACAATTGCCAGTGCAGGGTGACAAGCAAGAAGCCAAAATTTTTTTTTTTTTTTTGACAGGCAGAGTGGACAGTGAGAGAGAGAGACAGAGAGAAAGGTCTTCCTTTTGCCGTTGGTTCACCCTCCAATGGCCGCCACGGTAGCGCGCTGCGGCCGGCGCACCGCACTGTTCCGATGGCAGGAGCCAGGTGCTTCTCCTGGTCTCCCATGGGGTGCAGGATCCAAGGACTTGGGCCATCCTCCACTGCACTCCCTAGCCACAGCAGAGAGCTGGCCTGGAAGAGGGGCAACCGGGACAGGATCGGTGCCCCAACCAAATTTTAGTTTGTTTTATTATTGATTGATTGTAAATTCCTACCAACATGGCATCCTCTTATTGTCTACACTGGGTCAGATCCACCCCCTTGCCCCACTACTACCCACCACATAAAATAAGGAAGGGCATTCAAAGCAGGGGAACCTATCGTGTGCCCAAAGCACTGAAGTATGGGACTTCAAGAGTGTATTAATGGAATGGCCAGTGGCTTCACATAATGGAACATGGGATATTTAGATAGGAGAACTGGAGAGAGCTGAAAATGAAACTTGGACTCATTTCTTGAAAGCTTCACATATTGTGTTAAGTTTGGGTTTTCCTGCAGAAGGCAATAGGGAGCCATCGAGGGTTGTATGCAGGAGTATGGTGCAATCAGCTCCGTCGTTGAGGCAATCCTTTGACAGCTGAGGCTGGACAGGGCAGGGAAGGGCATGGAGGATGGAGACAGATCTGGAGGTGCTGGGAGCCTCTGGCAGGCAGGACTGGGTGGTGCTGCAGCTGGCTAGGCGGATGCAAAGGAGAGGGTTGGCTCCAGGGATATGCAAGAGTTACAACTCCAAGGAGCCTAGTCTCGAATTTGAGGTGGGGGTGAGAGAAGCAAGAGCTGAATAATTGCAAATACCGTGCAATGTCAGACTTGCAATGGACGCTGAAGGCCCCCCCCCACCTCTTTGTGGCCCAGAGTACGAGGTGGTGACTGCATGGGCACAGTAGTGGGGGGCAGAGTGGGCAGGGGCCCCCCGAGTGGCAGGCCAGTGCTGTCTCCTACACTGGGGCGGCCTGCAACCCTTCCCGCTCTCCCGCCATGGCTGGGGATGTGGGTTCTCGTCCTTAGCCTGCCCTTGGAGCAGAGGGGCTGTGCGGAGGCTCTCTTCCTGCAGCCTTGCACACACTCCCAACCGAAAGGCCTGCAAAGGTGAGGCTTCTCCACCTCTCCCTCTCTTGGCTTCTATTTCTGCTTCTATATTGGCTATGGTGCCCTGGCACAGAGCCGCCCTTCAGGGGTCCTGGTGGCCACACCATTGGCAGTCCACGGCAGAGGAGACTGTCATTCAGAGCCCTGCTGCCCCGGGGCCAAGCCACCATCCTCTCTCTGACTCACAAGGACTGCCTCTTTCCTTCCCCACAGTCTCCAGATTCTCTGACGAGAGGCAAAGGCCCTGAGGCCAACTCTTGAGGATGTGACACTCTGTTGGGCTTTCAGGAGGAAATGGCTACAGGACCCCTGCTGGGAAGCCAGGGACCTCCGCATGACCAGGCTTGCCGGGTCTGTGCTGGGCCTGGGTGGGGTAGGGGCAGCCTACTGGCTCAGGTGCATCACTGGCAGATCTCAAAGACAGGATGCTATTAGACCTTCCCCCAGCCCCTCCTTGCCATCCTTGTCAGAGATGGGAGGGACTCTGAGTTGGGGAGGGAGTGGCTAGAGGGCACGCAGGGGCCATTGGACCTTTCTTCCAGCCACAGCAGGAACCCCCTGGGGTCTCCCCTCTTCCATCACTTCAGGCTTCCCTCCTGTCCTGTGTTAGAGTTGCCTTCCAGAGAGAGACGGAAACTGTCTTTTGGCAACTCCCAATGGCTGGGCCTCTCGGCACCTCCCTTACATGACTGTTTTTTGAGTGCATGGAAGAAAGGAATCATGGTAAATTCTGGTCCCATCCGACCACTTTCCTCCTCAGTAGGCTCCACTCAGCAGCCTCATAGAGGGGATGACGGCCACAGTCCTGCAACGTGAGGCTTGTGAAAGAGCTGTGATTCCAGCCACCGGGCCATTAACTTCTGCAGCCGGCAAGCCAGGAGGACAGGAGCCTGCCGCGGAAGCAGTGTGTTTCCCCTGGAGCCGCAGGTCCTGCTCAGTGGCTGGTCCAATCCCAGTCTCCTGCCATCTTGGCGCTCTGCGCTCCTACCCTCTAGGCGGGGCCGTGGAGACCTCCGGATCCTGCCGGCTGTAAGACCGACAGAGGGTGCAGAAGGCGCAGGCTGTCCTGCTGGAAGTGACCGCACCCCTCACCCTTCACCCCTCACCCCTGCACTCTCGTTCCCTGGCGAGGCACGCAGACGCTCTCCCACAGGACCACGCGTGGACACAGAGTGGGCAATGCAGACCCTGACTGTCTCGCGGCTTCGGGGAGACAGCGCTACGCTGTAGGGACACCTGGCCGGGGCGGGGGGTTGTCTCTGGCATCCCAGGGAGTCTTCCGCCTCTCGCTCCAGGCAGCCAGGGTGGGTGACGCGTTAGGTGCTGGGAGCTGGGTGGGGAGACTCCCTTCCCTCCCTTCTTGTTTATAACTCGGAAGTAGTATTTTCCCAAACTTCAGTTCTGCACACACCACTGTTGAGACCTCTGCCGTGTCCGCTACGCCCGTACTATATTTGACTTACTATTTGCTTTACATTCATTCATTATATGATTTAATTTTACCTGAATAATGGTTTCTGGAAAATCATGGTTTTGACATGATAATTAGATTTTTCCTAATCCAGTCTAAAATAAATATGTAATTATTCCAATAAAATACGTGCATATATGCCACCTCAAATATTTGTACACCATTAGCAGTGTGCATTTCAGATTGCAGGAAATACTGCGACTGAGTCTCTGGACTTGCCTCCACAATCTGCCTCCTGTGATTCTCTCGGACTTGCTTTTTCTGCCCTTTACCTCTTTGCCATGATCCTCTGGATTTATGAATTTTATTTGTTCCTCAAACCAGCCAAGCTTAGTCTTACCCCAGGGCCTTTGCACTGACTGTTAGTACCGCTGGGAATACTTCCCCTACAGGTCTGGCTCTTTCTGGACATTAAAGTCTTAGGTCAGGTGCAGCCCCTTCACGGAACCCACTCTGCCTGAATTTGCTACCTCACACTCCACCTCATACACTTACTTCTCTTTTGTTTGTTTTGCTTTAAAGAGTTATTTATTTATTTGGAAGGCAGAGTTACACAGAAAGAGAGACACAGAGAGAGAGAGACAGAGATAGAGAAAGTCTCTGCTGGTTCACTCCCCAGCCTCAATGGCTGCAGCTGGAAGTCTGAAGTCAGGAGCCAGGGGCTTCTTCTGGGTCTGCCACGTGGCTGCAGAGGTCCAAGCACTTGCTGGATTGCAAGTGGAGCAGCCGGGACTTGAACTGGCACCCATATGGGATGCCGGCATTGCAGGTGGTGGCTTTACCCGCTATGCCACAGCGCCGGCCGGCCCCATGTGGTGACTTCTTATTTCAGCTCTTTTACATCCTTTTCAAGATCTGCCCTGAACTCTTAGTAAAAACGTAAATTCCATAAGAATCAGGGCTCTCACCTAGCTTGCTTACCTTCACCTCCCCAGTACTGAGGACAGGGCCGAGCGCATAGTATACATGCTGCAAATATTTGCTAAATGAACAAAAACTAAAGAAAAAAAATGAAACGAGACCCCTAAGTCAGTAAGCAAATGAGGCTCAAAATAAAATGTTTTCAGCGGCTTGGTAATCCCTAGTACGCGTTTAGGCGTCTGCTAGGAAGGCGGCTTGGAGGCAGGGCCACGGAGGGGCACCAGCTCTGCCCTGCAGTGCACAGGCCACCTGGCTCACCCAGCAGGCTCCAAGAGAGCTAGAGAGGCAGGCCGGCCCCGCCTCAGGCAGAGACAGCCCAGACCCACTTGCAGGGAGAAGGCAAGAGGTGAGGAGCTGAGAGGCCAACCTCCAGCTGCCCCGCGGATGGCGGCCGAGCAGCCTCCACGGCCAGGCTCCCCCACAGGGAGCTGGTGGCCCAGAGGCTGGCAGCCTGCACCAGACTGGCTCCTGCTCCCTGCTCCTTGGAAAGAGGAGCAAAGTTAGGGATGCTGAAGAACCTGGACGCACATGATCCACACTTTGAAATGGGAAGTGGGAAGGGCACCGAGACTCCCTTTACTCTTGTAACTAAGGAAAGGGAGAGCCTGGTTTTCCTTGCAAAAGGATCAATCTGCACAAGAAGCCCAAGGATGAAGGAAAAGGTCAATATGTCCAGCTCCACCTTGCTCCGGAAACTCTTCTGTTGCCATGACGTCACCTTCAGCACCGAGGGACTCATTGCTGCCACACAAGACGGCTGGACTCACAGCAGTCTCCTCCCAGGGGTTGTCCTAGTGGGAGAGGGGCTGGCGTCCTCATTCTGGAACAGTTCACATTCAGGGACTAGTTGAGGTGTGGGTACAAGGGCCCAGTTTCCATGCCTCAATCCAGGGTGGCCCTGGATGGCCGTGCCACCTGCTGGCCAGCCATGTGGCCTTCCAACCTCTTCCTTGGCCCATTCCTGCTTTGCTCCTGCCCTCACAGTCCCCAAAACTCCCTGCTCCCGCAGCTCCCTCTGCCTCTGTGTCCCCGGGAGCTCCAGAACAACGTGTGTAAAACCCTCATCTCATCCACTGTGCCCTGTGCAGCCTGCTGCCACGGTACCTACAGGGGAACCAAGTTCCCAGCACAGCTTTTTCTGTTAGATTTGCTCCTTGTGCTTGAGTTCGAGACAAACTGTATCCAAATAAAGGACTGTAGGTGCACCTGCACCTGAGAGAATGGTGGCTCACTCCCTTTAAAGCAGCCAAGACGGTGAAGGTTAAGGTGAAAGGAAGGCAGGACAAAGAGCTATGGTAGAGCCGGGGACATTTCCTCCTGTGAGGCTTTGGAAGCCTTGTGTATGAGGCTCCGTTTGCCTGGGCCTGCAGCTTGCTGGGGGAGTCCTGGTGGCCACTACCTGTTGGGCATCTTCTCTTGCTGCCAGCTCTCTCAGGCACACCCACATCCCCTCAGGAACAGGGCCATGCTAAGCCATGGCCCGCACTCACCGCACGAGAGCCGCACTGTGGCTGAGCCAGTGCCCAGGGTCACCTAGCACGAACCATTAGGCAGAGCCACCCTAGCGATCAGCTCTTTTGTCGGCAAGTGATGCGTTGGGTCTTTCTTCTCTGGAGGCAGAAGAGAAGCAGAAAGCCCCCTCACCTTCCCTGTGGCCTCCCCCGGCTGTGATGGCTACTGTTCCCGGGAGCAGGCCTTCCTCTATGCCTGCCCAAAGACGGCTCACAAGACCACCCAACTGACCCACCTAATTCTGGTGGCGCTGTGGCCAGTGTCGCACTCGCCTCCTTGCACTTGCTTGTTTCCCCTCCTTTCTGCCCTTGCCTTTTGCCCTATCTCTAGCTGCCCTGGATCAAAGTCTTCCAAGAAAGTATTAGTGTGTAATTTTCTGCCAAATGTTGTTTTTCCTAGACAACACAGGCATTGGCTTATTCACCGATTTTCCTGACAAGTCATCTGGGGGTGGGTGGCAGGAATCCTTGCAGCCATTTTTCAGTTGAATAAACCAAAGGTAACATAAACCACTCATGACCAAAGCCACATAAATAAGTGGTAGACCAGGACTCAGTTTACATGTCCTGGTGCCAGACTGGGTGTTTTTCCATACTTGGGTATAAGTTTCCATTAAGAGTTACAAGAATGCTTAACTGTTCCTGTTACTGTAAAGGTAGTGTTTGTGTGCGTGTGTGTGTGTATGCGTGCGTATGCATGTGTGTGTGTTGAGTGGTAGGGGCAACACAGCAATCAGTAGAAAGGAAATTGAAAAATCTGAAAGGAGACAGTGAATGGAGATGATAGCCACATTGTTGGAGGCGTCCTAATCCTGTCCCAATCTTTCACTTGTCACAGGTTCGAATTCAAATGTGTACTTTGAGGATGGATGGGAAGAATACATTGTTGTCGCCATGTGTGTTGGTTTCCCAGGTCTTCATTAACAGTTACCCCAGATGGAGTGACCAAAACAACAGAAAAGCATTCACTCACAGCTCAGGAAGCTGCACGTCCAACGTCAAGGTGTTGGCAGGGCCAGCCTTTCTCTGGCAGTTGGAGGGGCAAACGCACCCCTTGCCTCTCCCAGCTGGAGGTTGGTGACAATCCTGGGCTTGTTGGCTGCGTCTCTCCTGCGCAGTCTCCATCATGCCTTTCTCCTTGGCATGTCTGCTTTATGTGCCTTGCTTTTCTTTGGTAAGGACACTTGTGACAGTATTTACGGCCATCCCGCTTAATCCAGGATAATCTCCCCATCTCAAGATGTTTAATTTAATTACATCTGCAAACACTTCTTTCCCCCAAAAATGCAACATTTATAATTTCCAGGGATTAGAGCTTGATATATTTGGGTGCCTATTAGTCAACCTGCTCTTCTACGTAAGGGCACTTTGCCTGGAGACATTATGTATCCTGATTCACTCTGGAAAAACAGTTCAGAGTGTTCTTTACATTAGTCTGTTTGTCTTCTCAGCTGGTGCAGAGGAGGTGGTCTGGGTTGGGGAGGTGACTGGAGCCAAGCTTTATGCTTATTCAGCAGGGGCACCGGAGCAGAATTTACCCGCCCCCTCCGCTCAGCACACACACACACACACACACTCGGAGCTCCAGATAGGGAGCAGCTCTCTCTGATATTGCCTTGACAGTGACCTCAGCAATGTCACCTGCTGCTGGGATCCCCGAGGATCCCTGAGCCGCACTGCCTTGGCATGAATGTTCAGTTACTGTCAATCACCCTGATCCAATATTTAGACTTTGCAGAACTGTCTCGCAGCAAGTTTTAGAGGAAGAATCCCCCTAATGACAAATATTTGCAGTACTTAACCTTGTTGCACTTTGGCCAATGATGTTGAAAACAGAGTCACGTGCAGCCCTGAGGTCCCTCCCAGACATGCAAGTTTGAACAGTGTACTGGCAGCTCTGTCCTCCCAGGGCTCTTGGGGAGATTACTGAGGTGCTGAAAGGAAGAAGAGAACAAGATATGCCTGAGGGCCACACGTCACACAAATAAAGTCTCAGCAAATGCCAGCTTCCCTCTTGATTCATTCTGAGGCTACTTTTTTGTCCTGCACGCACTCCTCAGAGGCTGAGTTTTATATCCTCATTGTCGTTTTTTTCCCCAACTTCCAGACCCAACCCTTTGTTTCCAACAGGTCACATCACTTCCAGTGTCTAAACAACTGAGACACTTGAGCAAATCCCCTCAATCCTGGCCTCTGCCACAATCTACCTTCACACCCTTCTCTGCCTTAGAGCCATGCAAAGCCAAGTCTTTCACTGGCATGCAGTGTTAACCTTTCTTCTGTCCCCAGATCTTCATTCCAACAACTGGTCTCTTTCTTTCACAGTAGCTGCATTAAAATATAATTCATGCTTTTCAAACATAAAATAGTGTTGCTAGCATACTGATAGAGTTTTGCATTAATCACCACTACCTAACTCTAGAATATTTTCATCATTAAAAAAGAAACCCCACACCCACTAGCAAATCACTGTCCAATGCTCCCTTTGCAGTCTCACACCCCAGTTCTAGACAACCTCTTAGCTACTTTCTGCCTCTATGAGTTTTGCCTATTCTGAACATTTCACAAAAGGACTTACCCAAAAGGACAAATACAATATGTTCTCCCAGATCTGAGATAACTAATAGAGCACCTAAAAGGTAATCTATAGAAGTGAAATTGACACTTAGAGATGCAATGACTTTGAATAGCCCTTGTCTCGACTACTAAGGAAAATTTTTTTTTAATACTATTTGTTGAACTTTTTACCTAGAATAGAGTTAATCATATATGTATAAAGTTAACTGAAAATAGATCTTAGTAAAAAAAAATAAGAATGGGAATAGGAGAGGGAGGAAGAAGAGAGGCGGGAGTGTGGATGGGAGGGCAAGTATGTTGGGAAGAACCACTGTGCTCCCAAAGTTGTACTTATGAAATGCATGAAGTTTGCATTCCTTAAATAAAAGGTTTCTAGGGGAAAAAAGACTTACACAATAAATAGTCTTTTGTTAGTGACTTCTTTCACTTAGCATAATGTTTTTAAAGCTCATCCATGTGGTAGCATATATTAGAACTGCTTCCTTTTTTATGTATGAGTAATATTCTACCACATCTTATTTACTATGTGGACAAAAGTCAAAATGTGACAGAAAACATCTTAGACATTTGACTTACTTCCAACTTTTTGCTATTGTGAATAATCATGCTATGAATATTCATGCGCAAGGTTTCATGTGGACTTGTGTTTTTTGTTCTCTTGGGAATATAGGTTGTGGGAAGTAAGCAGTTGAGGCCAGTATTATTGGTAGTGAAAGAATTCACCAGAACAGTCAGAGTGAGCAAAGTAGGATTCATGGAACACACTACAAGGAAGCAGCAGGCAAGCAGGTGAGGTAGAGAGTGATTACCACAGCCACATGAACCATAGTGTGGGTGGTATACCTGTAGCAGTAGTGGCTGCTTTGTTATGATGACTGTTGCCATATTCTTGCAAGGGAGCAGTGGGCAGGACAGCCAGAGGCTGTCTGTTGCAATATAGACTACAGTTCAAAAAGTATATTTGTCACCGCACTACTTCCTCAGTTAGGGAGAGTTTTCTATGATTCAACAGGTTTTCCCAGGTAGGGGATTTGCATTTGGGGGTGGAGTTTGGTGGTTCATATCCCCTTTAGCTTAGGAGACTCCACTAAATGCCCTGGGCCACCCTTCCCAACATATTAGGTGTGAAATTGCTGCATCAGGTGGCAATTCTATGTTTAACATTTCAAGAAATTATCCAACTCACCCAAAATGCCTGAATCATTTTCCAATCCCATCAATAATGCATGGGGGTTCCAATTTCTCCACATCCTTATCTTCCTTATCAACACTTGTGATTATCTTTTGATTATATTCATCCTAGTTGGCATGAAAGAGTGTTTCACTGGTGTTTGACTTTCTCTAATGACTAAAAATGTTGAACATCTTTTCATGTGTTTATTGGCTATTCATATGTCTTCCTTGGAAAATATCTATTCAGATGTTTTGCCCATTTAAAATTGCCTTCCAAATACTGGTGTCCCTAAAATTCTGTCTTTGATATGCTGGTGAATACTAAACTGTTAACTTTGCTTTGTATCTATGTAGATAGAGTCAACCACCTCCTAGATATCTCCACTTGAATGTCCTCCAGGTTTGTCAAACGTAAGAGGTTAAAAGAAAACTTTGAAGCCACCTCACCCTGCCCAACCTGTTCCTCCAGCTTGATGCAAATGTTTGGAACTTAGGGAAATTTAAACTCCTCCCCAGGTGAGGCAAGAACTGTGTCAGTTTACCGAGAGAGACAGGTTGGCAGTCCTGCTTCCTCATTGTTCTGAGATGCAGATTCTGAAGTTGACCCTAACCTCCAGGAGCTTCTAGTCTTAAATAACAGACAGGAACAGACACAACTAGTTGTATTCTAAGTCAGGTTAAGGAAAGTGCAACAGCAAAAAAGCAAGCAATAATAGAAATAAGAAAATAAAGCCCTGCCAAGGGAGGAGGCAGATGGGAGCTAAGAAGTTTCACAAGAATGATGTTGTTTTAAAAATTAATTTAAAAAATGTATTTGAAAGGGAGGGAGGGAGAGAAGGAGATAGGTAGGTAAAGAGAGAGAGAGAGAGAGAGAGATCTCCTATCTGCTGATTGAATCCCCAAATACCCACAACAGGCAGGGTTGAGCCAATCCAAAACTAGGAGCTGTGAACTGAATCTGCATCTCCCTTGTGGGTGGCAGGGACCCAAGTACTTGAGCCATCATTTGCTACCTTCCCAGGTGCTCATTACCAGGAAGGTAGAATTGGAAATAGAGCTGGAACTCAAACCCATAGGGAATGTAGGGAGCTTTAGTAGCTTAACTGCTGCGCCAAATGCCCACCCAGAAATGCTGACTTTGACTGGGTCAGGAAGGGCTTCAAGAGATGTAGGGGTTTGGTTGAGCTGGTATGGGGGATAAAGTGTGTCTGGTGGATGAGAATCTGAGATTTATTTTATAGACAGGAAAAACCCATTTAAGCTATTAATAAGAATAGTGATAGGAGCTGAGCCATACTTCAGGAACACTCAAGGTGTCCTATGTATCTAAGTTCTCATTGCAAGTTTTTAGTTATTCCTGGGCAGGGACAAGGTCTTGACCTTGTTCCTGCTCTAGAAGTTGTGATTCATATACTTGGAAATAAGAAGGTGATGTAGCTGCACCAGATGTTAACCCGCAACTGTTCTGCCGTCTCCACCAGCGGTGTATTCCTCCCTGCCCCCTCTGGCACTGTCCTTTGTTGAAACTGAAATGTGTGTCACTGTGTCCCAAAAGCTGGAGGAAAAATATACATTCAACAAACGGAAAAATAAAAAGACATAAAGAAAAACCCACCAACAGCCATACATGGCAGGTGTACAGACTCCTCCCTCTTCAATAGCCCTCCCCACCCAGACATCCTGTAGCATTGCTAAGGCAGGGGTAGGATCTGGCTAAGGAAGAGATGTTTTCAGAGTACAGACTACAAAAGGCTTTTTACACCGCATGTCTTGACCTAGGGCCCTGCTTCCCTGAACACTCTTCTCTCCCCGGGAGGAAGCAATCCCTCACTCCCCTGCTTGCATAAGACTCGGATATCTTCCATAAGATCAGCGACATCTCACGGCATTCGTTCCCAGACAACTTGTGAAATCCAAGGGCAGGGGTTGCATTATCCAGCACTGAACCCTGGGTGTCTAGCCTTCTGCAAGTATTCTGCAAAATGTGTCCAGCCAGGGGGGAAGGAAAGAACCATTTTTAGGTGGATGGAAGGAAAACATAAAGATATCTGTTTATGTTTATTTTTAACCATCAATAGATAAAGTTTTGGCTTTATTATTTTTTAATGTACAGATGGATAAGAGTGAATATGTATCAAAGCATAATTGGGGTGAACATTCAAAGATTTTCGTTGGTAGTATTTGATTCAAAAAAGTGTTAACACCAGTTCTATAGTGCTGAGTGATTGGATAGTGCTTGAACAGTTAAGTAACTTTAAAGAATTTACCAGCATTAGAAAGATTCACTGCCAAAGAAAAATTTGGGTCATTTACTCTCACCAATAAATGAATACAAATATTAAGTAGTGCCTCTTATGTGCCAGGCAGAACGCAAGGCTCTATGGGCTATTTTCTTGTCCAAAGATGATTCCATGTGTGCTGACTTGTGGGAAGACTTTGAGGAAGTCTTAGCCCCACATACTGTAGCCGCAGAATGCCAGCAAGGCGTGCAAGGTGCAAGGAGCCTGTCTGTGGCCTGGCGATGAGGGAAGAGCTGGGATGTGGAAACTTTTCTGTAGGACATTTTGACACACGTGGCAAATGTCTTCAAAGGGTTTATAATTTTTTAAAAGATTTATTTATTTATTTGAGAGGCAGAATTACAGAGAGGCAGAGGCAGAGAGAGAGGGGGGTCTTCCATCTGCTGGTTCACTCCCCAAATGAATGCAACGGCTGGAGCTGTGCTGATCCAAAACCAGGAGCCAAGAGCTTCTTCTCGGTCTCCTGCATGAGTACAGGGGCCCAAACACTTGGACCATCTTCTACTGTTTTCCCAGGCCATAGCAGAGAGCTGGATTGGAAGTGGAGCAGCTGGGACTAGAACTGGCAATCATATGGGATGCCGGCACTGCAGGCAGCAGCTTTACCTATTACGCCACAGAGCTGACCCCAGAGTTTATAAATTTGAGCCAATTAATCTGCTTCTAAATATTTTCTACATACAATCAAACTTTGTACACACACTTAGCACAAGAATGATTATCACATCATTTCTAGTATTGAAAAATCAGAACCAATCCACATGCCCAGTACATAGGATTCCTTATGTAACATATGTGTGTATATTCCATGGAACACAACACAAAGAGTAATATTTGATATGTAGTTCGTGTTTCATTACTTTGAAAGCTATTTATGATGTTTTAAAGCTGAAATGGGTTAGAAGTACTGTATCATACAGAATGAGTCCATGGATATTCAAATGTATAGGAAAAGTGTGCTACGACTTCTTTTTTTTTTAAGTTTTTAAATTGGCATACTGCAAAGTACAGGTCTATGAGTTTGAGCTGTGTATGGATGGGTAAAACTGCTACAAGAATCAGTTCTATCACCTCGAGAAAACCTTTGGTTGGTCTTGGAAATCAACCTCTTTCTACTCCTGACCTCTCACAGACACTCACATGTTCTCTGTTGTGACAGTTTTGCCTGTCCCAGGATGTCACATAAATACGATCATATAGAACATAACTGAAAGAGTGACTTGTTTCACCCCGCCAACGCCTCCAAGATCGGTGTGTGAACAGCTCTTTCTGCTGTTGCAGAACTACCCCACTAAATAGCTGCACCTGATTATCTGTTGATTCACCAGCTGAAGGATGGTTGAGCTGTTGCCGCTTTGGGGGTACTATGAAGAGAGCTTCTGTGAACATCTGCCTGCTGGTTTTTGTGGGAACGTATGTTTCGCTGACCATATGGTAAATGTACATGTTGCTCTACAAGAACCTACCAAGCTGCTTTACAGAGTATTTTACTTTTCTATCTTTCCATTGCTCTACCTTCTTGCAAGCACTTGCTGTTGTCAGTTTAAAAAAAGAAAACTTGAGCTATTCCAGTAGGAATGTAGTAGCAGTTCACTATGTTTTTCCTTCTCGTTTCCTAATGGCTAATGGTGTTGAGCATCCCTCTGTGTGCGCGCTTGTCATTTGCATATCTTCTGTGATGAAGTGTCTGTTCACATCTCCTGGATATTTTAAAAAATGGAACTCTATGTTTCCTTACTGCTCAGTTTTGATAGTTTTGATAGTTCTTCATATATTCCAGATACAAGCCCTTTCTTACAGATGGT
Organism: Lepus europaeus; assembly: GCF_033115175.1. Lineage (NCBI taxonomy): Eukaryota > Metazoa > Chordata > Mammalia > Lagomorpha > Leporidae > Lepus > Lepus europaeus. The sequence continues at coordinate 91,669,433 of NC_084828.1, forward strand.
ATTTGCAACTATATTCTTAGTCCTTATCTTTTCATTATCTTCACAGTAATTTTCATAGAAATTAAAATTTCAAAAAAGCTGATTTGTTCATTTATTTGAAAGCCAAAGTCACACACACACACACAGAGAGAGAGAGAGAGAGAGAGAGAGTCACAGGGGCAGCTTAACCCAATATACCACAGCTAGCCCCAAGGTAAGATTTTTGCTTTTCATGAACTTCTGTGAATTTATCAGTTTTACTTTTCTAAATGGTAGTTCTGTGTCACATTTAAGTAATCTTTGCCTAAACCTAGGCCATGACAATTTCTCCCATTTCTTCTAAAAGTTTTATAACTTTACATTTTATATTTAAATCTGCAATCCATTCTGAGTTGATCTTTATAAGGTTTAGGTTGAAGTGATTTATATATAATTGCATACAGAGGCCCAATGATTCCAACATAACTTTTGAATATATGGGGCCAATGCTGTGACCCAGTGAGTTGAGCCACCACCTGCAGTGCAGGCATCAGATGTAAGCAACTGTTCGAGTCCCAGCTGCTCTGCTTCTGATCCAGCTTCTCATTAATGCACCTAAGAAAACAGTGGAAGGTGGCCCAAGTACCCGAGCCCCTACCACCCATGTGGAAGACCTAAATGGAGCATTAGTACTGTAATAAAGTTTATGATTGTCATATTTTTGATTATTTATATTATTTGAAAGTCTCCTGCCTTAAAGACATACTATCTTTAATTTTTGAATGGAAGGACCTTTCAGTAGGCAATGAACATGTCATATCAGAAGATGAGGACCTGGGGATTATCAGTGTCCATCATGAAGATCTGGATCCAGCCTCAGCTGCTAGTGAGGTGGGGAATTAGTGTATTAGTGGGAGAGGGGAGGGCCACGGGAGGGAGGGAGGTTGGGCAGGGGAAGCGACAACAATACAAAAGTTGCAGTTTGTAAATTCACATTTATTAAATAAAAAAATAATAACTATATAACAAACAAACAAAAAAAGAACTTAAAAAAATAAAAAAAATTTTAAAAAAACATGACATGTGGAGACTACGGTGAGAGGGTGCTGTTTACCTGGGTCAGGAGGACCAGGGAAATGCAGAATTTCAGTAGAAAATATCCCAGTGATGAAACAGCGGCACATGTTGATTTAGGCAGGGTCTAAGCATCATCAGCAGTCAGGAAGCAAGGTCCTAGCTACTGGGATTCAGGAAGAGGGAGTCTAGTCTGAAAAAGTGGAGACAGTTAGCAAGGGCCCTAGGATATGTGGCAAATGCCCTCAACACTTTACCTGGAACATCCATGGGAGAGATCATCCTATGGGAGAGGAACAAGGAAGTGATCAAAATTTGGACTCACCATCATGATGGGAGGCTTGGCCAGGTACTCTGAATTCTAAATCTTTTGAAATCTAGACTAAAACTTCTAAAATTCTACTTGACTAAGTCCTGAGCTTGTCCTGGGAATGACCCAAAATTGAGTCTCCAGGTAGAACTAGAGTGACCTCAGTGGTGAGAGGAAGAGGAATGTTGGAGTAGGGAGCCAGATGAAGCGTTGCTCATTTGTTCACTTATTTACCCAACATTTACTACATAAAAGGCATTCTTGCAGTTATTGTTACATTCCACGGTAATGCTGTCTGCTTGTGGAATGAGCCAACAGTATGCCTACACACGCTTGAACACACCCACCCATTCACACATGCATGTGCTCCTACACACATGCATGGGTAGTTGCACAGCAGGAATGGCAAGTGTTGGCCAAATGCCAGCTGGGAAACCCACGGTGATGCTGATCAGTTCACAGGTAGCCGCTAACATCAAAGAGCAGCGGGATTGTTCCAGAACTGGGACAAAGGGTAGCTGTAACCCTGAGGCTTTATGATACCAGAGAATGGGTTGGTGCATTTCCCTAGACTTGGAACAAGTTATAGGTGTCATTGGACTCTCTGAGCCTAAGGACAAAGTGAACTGGCCAAAGAGGGGAAGGAGACCTATTAAAAATATATTGACTGGTCCTTGATTTAGTTAGCAGCAAGAGTAGAGTTAAGTTGTTTTCTGACAGGAGAGGCCATCAGCACCTTCTTTGCAGCATCTGAGAGCAAAAAGACTGCCTTTCTCTTGAACTTGAACTTGCTTATTATGAGCTCTTATCAGAAACCATCACTCTCTGTGTATTGATTTCTAGCCAACGATTAACCAGATGTGACCTTAGAGCCTTGATAATAGCAGGGGAACTCACTCAACAGAGGGAAGCCTGCTCGTTTATGAACAAAACAAGTATTTATGGACCCCTTCAGCCTCAGGTGAGTATTTTTCCATCCAGGTGGCACAAGAAGTCATAAATACAGAGCTACAGTGGACCCCTGAATGTGAGCCCATGCTGGCTAGCTAGAGGGGGTAGAAAGTCTAGACCTGGCTGAAAAGGACTCAACAGCTGAATTGTGAGACCAGTCACACGCTTTGAGGGGTTGGATTTCAATGCTTACAACCCCACATGACAGGATTCATGATAATAATGCCATTTACTTGTTATAGCTTACAATTTACAAAATGTTTTTACATCATTATGATACTTTTTTTTCTATGTTTCCATTTACATAAACACAACCAAAGTATATTGTTTGGAAATGCACGCTTAGGTGGTAAAACCATAAAGTGAATGAAAGAAATGTTTCCAGTAGACTCAGGAGAGTTGTGACTCTAAGTAGGAGAAAGGAGGTGTGGTTAGGGAGGGCACCTGCAAGCTTTCTAGGGTGTGGCTGTGTTCTACTTTCTAACTAGAATGAGCTTACACAGGACTTCACTTTGCAGTTTTGTGTTAGGCTACACATTTATGACTTACACACTTTGTGCTGAGTATATGTTTTATTCCTAATATAACAAACAAAAAGTGAAAAAAGAAAATAATATCACTTCTTTTGTATTATTTTAACCAAGAATGGTAATTAGTTATTTTCATTCTAGGCTGGAGATGGCCCAAAGCAAGGTCATACATAATATATGACTGCTGGTGGTATTTTATATAAATACACATTAACCTTATATGTCTTTCATTTTTTAAAATACCTATGCTGTATAGTTGCAGTCTGGGAGCCTCCATGGAAGCACTGAGGGATTTGCTCAAGTCACCTGCTAGTTAATGTCAGACTTACAGCTTCATTGTGGCCGTTCTGCCCTCAGCCCTAATGCTCTGGGGTGTTAGTACTGATATTCCCTTCTCAGCTTTAAAATTTCCACAAAACTCTTTCTTTCCAGTAGAACTGAGTTGGATATCTTAGCTAATTGTGGAATTATCCGTTAGTTTTCAAGTTGGCCTTAAGAGATAGAGCATGTTTGACTTTGTACAAGTGATAAATGGCAAAAATGTTCTGGTTCACTTAACTCTATGGCTGAAGCTAGTAGGAAGGGTGCACCTGACTTCCTAGTAACAACGTCTTGAGAAATAAGAATCTTCAGAATTAACATAACATTTTATACACCAAATATACTACGCATCATGTGTTCATTGTGAGACACTTAGAAAAACTCAGAAGAGACAAAGAAAGAAATATAAACCAGTCATTATCCCAACTTTCAGAGACAACATGGTTAAATTTCGGCATGTCTTTAACCTGTATTTGTATGAGTGTTTGCAAAATTAGTATTCCTGGGGAAAAAAAAAAAGAACTGTTTTGAAACTTGCTTTTTAAACCTAATAGTATATCTTGAATATTTTTTCATATTAATAATTCTTCTAAAACACAATATTTAAGCACTATATAACAATGTTGTATAGATGAGTGTCTCACTTTTTTTTTTTTTAAAAAAAGGTCAGTTTTCTTTTCCTGGCTATTTGGTTTGTTTCCAGTTGCTGATGTTATAAATCATGTTGCAATAAGCATCTTTGTAAACAAATCTTTGCACACACCCAGTATTATTTCCTTAGAATAAATTCCTAGAAGAAACATCATTTGGTCTAGGTCAAAGGGTATGCACACCTTAAAGGCTTTTTGTAGTATTTGCCAAATTGCCTTTCAGAACAAATGTCTCCATTTATACTTCCACAAGGAGCATATGTGAATATTTCCTTAGCTATGTCAGTACCAGATATTCTAATTTTAGTGAAAATATTAATTACAGTCCTTTTAAAGTTTTTCATCTTTTTTGCCCCATATTGATTTGGTTCCTCTGGTCCTTCAAGTAAAATTGTAAATTTTCTCTTCTGTAGGAGTCCTCATGGTCAAATGTGAATTATAGGTCTCAGAAGCCACGCATGTATGCACACATTAAAAATTCCCACTTAAATCGTGAAGGATAGCTACCATTAAAAAGAAGGAGAGTAGGTTTTGTTGGTGCTAACATTATAGTTCTCAACTGAATTGCATATTTACCTTAACTAATGCCACATTAGGTGCTCTAAGCACATTCAAGTATTGTTAAAATACCCAACAATCATTCATAGAAATGGGAAGTCAAACAAGTCCACTGTATCAATTTGCCAAATTAAACAAACTCCCTGGCAATCTCCTCTCAAGACCCTATGGGGGAGAGCGGTCATGAACAGGTTAGACAGCCCATTAGCTTATGAAAAGGGCTGTCGATGCAATCATAGTCTATTTGCCTGCATTTCACTGACATTTTTTCCAAGCTTACAGTGATAGAAAGCTACTGTGCACATTCATAGTTGGACGCTTAGGATCGCCATGGACAGGCTAGATTCCGATAAAGCAAGGATTGCTCCGATGCAAATCTTTCCATTAAAGAAAGAATACTAGGCCCCAGGTGGAATTCTACTTATTTGAAAAAAAGATTTTTTTTTGGTGTAATAAACTCCTAACACAACAAAATAATTGGGACAATGCTTTGGCCTACATTCTACTGGGATTTGACTTATTAGTGATAGCTTGTTTAACAAGGTTTCTGGAAAGAAATCTCTTCTTTGATTAAAACATCAGCCGGGGGGAATGGAGTTTGGGAGAAATATGGGCTTGTTCTTTGTTATTCCAGAACTCTAGAGGGTAGAACTATGAAGGTCAATGGACAGCAGCTACTAGGTCTGATTTTAGAGGATCTTAAGGAATAAAGATCTAACCATCAGAGCTGTGCCAAGAATGAGTGCCTTGTGTGGAAGAAAGCACCCTTTCTCCTGGAGGGATCTGGGCTTTCACTGTCCGAGTCATTTCCTTTATCACTTAGGTTGTTTATGTGGGGACCCGTGCTGGTGTTTTCAGTGAAAAATCACACAGACATAGCTCTGGCACATTGCTCCTGCAGTGTGTGGAAATGAAACAAACAAGAATCATGAAAAATTCCGAGCTGACACTTTCCAAATGGCTTATTTGCTCTTGAGCAGTATACTAGTCGGATATACATCACGTATCTTCAGTTGAGCTAGGCCCTATTCACCCATTTCTTTCTTACAAAAACTTCATCGAGGGCCAAGAGAGCTCCCTTTAAATCAGCGACTTGACTTCAATTCTGTAATGTCTCCAACACATGACTACTAGCATGTTGGGTCTTAGTCCACCCGTACAAGGATGGACTGGGTCCGAGGAAAGGTAAGCGCGCCGCTCGCCCATTCCCCAGCCTCCTGGTCCCGGAGACAATCAGACGCAGCGGGGAGCCAAGTCTAGCAAGGACTCAGTCACCTTCTGCATAATAGTACCTTTTATAACACAAAACTGCAGAGTCATTGGGGCAGGGCTAAGGACCAACCAATCACTTAAAAAATCACCTTATGGGGGGATTTCTATAGGACTAGCCCTATGTCTATACACTTGTTACTAGTTTTGTTACCTCCCCTGATGTTGCACAGCCAATTAGTTTTAGTGGTAAACAACTTTGGATTCCGCCCATCTTACTTCCTCTGGGCGCCATCTTACTTGGCTCCACGCGGCTTCGTTCCGCGCAGCTCGGGCGGGGGCACCCGGGCCTGGCCTGGCCTGGCCTGGCCTGGCCAGGCTCATGCCCCACAGATTCCCCCTTTTTGTTTTAGCACGCGATCCCTGTCTTAGGTTGCCCCCAGCCGTCCTTGCCCTTACCCGTCATTGGTAACCCAGGCAGCTTGGCCATGAGCCCTGTCTTAGGTTGGTGCAGGACGCTGGGTGCTTTACCCGTCTTGGGGTGTCGCGTGACTTGTAATTATGGGGGCGTGGTGAGCTTTCTCCACCGCCTGTCTTAGGTTGTTCCGGTCCATCCGGAATCTTACCCGTCATTGGCAATGTGGAGAACACCGGGGGCGCTTCCCTAGTGCAGGGGATCGTAGCCCTCTGTGGCTAGCAGCCTCTAGTAATGAACCTCAACCTGTCTTACCCTTGTTGCCTAAGGCTATTCATTATGCATGGGCCAATAGCAAGGATTAAAAGCAGGGTAAGAAGCAGTCCAAGAAGAGAGAAGAGGTAGGGAAAGAGTCCATTAAGGCTCGTCCAAAAGAGGCTTTTTTGTAGTTCTCTTCATCTTTTTCAGGTCCTCCTGAAGTGTTTTGATGATCTCGTTTGGGTCATCGAATCCCCCATCACTAGGCTGGGCACTTCTTGTTAGGATCATAGTGAAGAGTAGCGTCCGCATCATCGCCTGCCTTTCGATTTCGATCTCCATCCATTTCTGGAAGAGGAAAGACAAGGGGATCTCCCTCAGGGGCAAACTGCTCCCTGGGTGGGTTGTTACTTGCATCGGGCATAGGCCTGATATTTTTGGCCGGTATTCAAATTGGAGTCAACTCCCTTATGGGGAACACACAGCCAAATCCTCTTCCCAACTGAATCAGCAGGTTAGGCCCTCTCCAGAGTCTGGTGAGAGGGTCTCTCCATCTCTGAGGTTTAGGGGTTAAATGTCCCCAATGTTTTTGGAACCTTGACTCCCTTGACCCTTTCGAAAAATTTAAAATATTGATAGTAAACAAGGCCTTATGTAACTGTAGATGGGGTGTAGCCACTCCCCCTTTTTGTTTTAATAACTGTTTTTTGAGGCATTGATGGTTTTTTTTCACCATAGCCTGTTTCTGTGGGTTGTGAGGAATTTTAGTAGAGTGTTGAATCATTTTACATCTTGGCAGTACTTTTAATTTAAACATTTCAATTGGTTATTACTGGTTATTATCTCTATAAGATGAGAGACATATCTTTTGACATCTCCAGGGGCCCTTTTGGAGATACCAAAAGTTTAGAGAATTTAGAACTTTGATTTTTAGAAAGTTTGTTAAAGGTGCCAAGAGAACTTAGAGTATCTGGTTAGAATAGAATTTTTTAACATCCTGAAATGATAACCCTTCATTAGACAGGGTGATCTTAACACTTTTAAACCAGATCTAATCATAAAGGTATTTAGCAATGCTTTTCATCAATCTGAACTTAACAGAGACAGTAGAGTACATAATAGATTACCTTGACAGAACATGAATTTTATGTTTTTTTTGTTATTGAATAAACCAGAAATAAACACCTTGAACATAAGAGTTAGTACACAAAATCCTCACATAACTTAGAACTATTTAACAGAGCTAAAAAGGACCTAACTTTAGAAATGGCAGAGTAACCCATTAAGCAGACACTGTTAAAATAGACATTACAGTTTTTGCAAAAACAGATTCCAAGATTTACGATTGAGACCATTTCCAGATATTTGCCAACATTAGTACACATTTTTTACTTTAACTTTAGGTCAATGTAATTTTGGCATTAGCACGTAACTAAAGAAAACTCTGTAAACAATTTTAAAGTTGTAAACCTTTTAAAACCTTTCATGACTTGCTCACACCTTCTGAAACTTTATACCTGTAGTTACTTTTACATAGTCTTGAATTGTCATGTATGGACAATCTATGAGAATACATGCTAACAAACTCAGAAAGTCTCTTATCGAATTTAAGATGTGAAAAGTACACAATACATAAGACACTGAGTTATTAATGAATAGCACACCATTAACTCCTCCTGGACAGCAAACATGGACACTAGTACATGTTAACAACTTTGAAAAGATCTTCATCGTTAAGAGAAACAAGTTTAAAGCATAAAACCGAGCAAGTGAGCTACCAAGCAAACCGAAGGGCTTTTGTGTTAACTTAATTTTCTGAACCAATCTGTATTGGCTTACTTTAGTTAACAATATAAGGGCTTGTATACACAGAATTTACTCTCATTTTTATAAGACCACTCTAGCTGGAAAGCAAAACCATGAATACAGCACAGGTCTGACATTATTTACAACATTTTAATATACTTTGCATAATTTGAATTGACTCAAACAGTTGTTACTTTAACAAATTTAGAGTCCCATCCTTTGAGAGTTCCAGGGATCCTACTGGAAGTCCCAAATTTGGTAGACTGTATTTGAGAATTTAAACTGTTAGAGTCAACCGCTTAGCCAAAAACTAGTACGTATAACCTGAGTATTTTAACCAAGGCTGTGGGGTAGATCTGATCAGAGTTAGGTAATCACTCAAACATTAAAGACAGACAAATCCAATAAAACACGAAACCTTTAAGACACGTGCAAACTCTTAGATAAGTTCACTACAGCAGCACAGAAAAGAGCTGGTCGTCAGCATAGGAGCCCATTGCTTAGGACAGGGAAACACATCTGAAACAAAGCCGCAGGGAATGAGACTTCCGTAGTGCTGGAGAAAAAGTCTTATTAACTGCAAATAAAGACTCATTAGGTTGGAAAGGGTTAATGGATGAAAGTTTTTGTTCCTTTAGGTAAGGCCAGTGGTAGCCAAAGGCATTTTTCCTCCAAGTGAGGACAGCATTGAATTGTAAATGGAGAGGAAAAAAACAGCCCTTGGGACTAGTCTCCCTAGAATACCTGGCCAAGGCCTGCAAGGGTGCACAGGCTACACTGACTGGAAGAGAGTGCAGAGAAAGGCCATGGTCCCCCATTTACAGGGAAGACTGTGCACGTCGGGGCCTAGCAGGACTGGCTGTGGGGTTGAGTAGGCACGCTGTTTACAAGATGGCGGCGGGCGATTTAAGGGAGGTGAATAACCATAAAGGGGTGGCCACATGGGCGGAATTGGAGGCGCAGTGCATTGAGGCAGTGTTGGGCTTTTAGGGGTTGCCGCCACACCTGAAAGCTCCACCTTAGTTTTAACTGCCTCTGGGGATTTATGAGCCTTCCTCAGCCCAGCGCAGGCCTTCAGATGATCCGCATTCATTCCTTCCCAAACAAGCATTTTAACAAACTGGTCCCAAAGGTCCCCAGCCAGTAACTTACAACGGAGACTGTGTTCGACCCTAGCTACAAAATCTGGCAATGACTCTCCTGGCTTTTGTCGCACCCCCGCGATGGGAGATTCGGTGGGCCCCTCATCCAGCTTGTACCAAGCATTAAGTCCTGCCTGCCTCACTTGTTCACGGTATGGAGCAGGTAGCACAGCTTGCTGAATCCCCGTAGAGAACCCTTCCCCCATCCCAGCCAGCATAGCATATGTAATAGGGATAGCTGGCTGGGCTGCTCGGTTAGCTTCGGCTCTCACCCGGCACTCCTCCTTAAAGAAGGCGCACCACTTTATGAACTGTGAACTTGTGAGGACTGCCTTGGCCACATCCAACCAGCCCTTGGGGACACATGGGTGATAAGCTATGTCTTGCAGCAGGGTTTGGGCCCAGGGGGAATTTGGCCCGTCTTCCACCACTGCCGTGCGAAGCTCCTTTAAGTCCTTCGCTTCCCAGGGATACCACTCCAGAGCTCTGTTGCCGCCTGGAGCTAAATTAACAGGGTAGGCTTGAGGCAGCAGGTTCCCTGGCCCAGAGTTTAATTCCCTATGCTGCTTTATGTCCACCAGATAAGCTTCCACAAAGGTCGCCTCATTTCTCCTCTCCCCTCCTGGGCAATCATAAGTGCCCAGATCACAAAGCTCCCTCCGTGGCTCTACATAGGGGGAGGCCGCCTCTACCCCGGGGAGGTATGGGGGTGGTCCCGGCCCTTCTAGGGTGGATGGGCTAGGCGGGACGACTTTTACTTTTGTTTTTACCTCAACAGTTCGTGCCTCCACAGGCTCTCTGCATTCCTGATCAAACTTAGCCCATTCTCTCTCCGCACCATCTTCCTCTGAGGCTTTAGGCTCTCCCAAGTCCTCCACTTCCTCTTTCTCCCTCTCGCCCTCTGAAGCTAGGGTTATAGCGTCTGGGTGGAAGGATGCTTTAAGGGCAGTATCAAAGTGTCTCTCCCTCTTAAGGGTGAGTTTTTCCACCCATGACCAAGTGTTCCAAGAAAAGAGATTGGCCATCTGAATCCAAAGGGCCAAGGTTATGACAGCTACCCAGACACTTTTTAACATATAGCATAAGGCCTTTAAGGCCAGGTCCTTTTGGGACGAAACTGCATAAACCATACTAAGGTTTTCACTTACCCTGAGAGACCGCTTAGCCTCGGCCGGAAAGTAACTGTTCATGCCCCACGTTGGGCGCCAGATGTTGGGTCTTAGTCCACCCGTACAAGGATGGACTGGGTCCGAGGAAAGGTAAGCGCGCCGCTCGCCCATTCCCCAGCCTCCTGGTCCCGGAGACAATCAGACGCAGCGGGGAGCCAAGTCTAGCAAGGACTCAGTCACCTTCTGCATAATAGTACCTTTTATAACACAAAACTGCAGAGTCATTGGGGCAGGGCTAAGGACCAACCAATCACTTAAAAAATCACCTTATGGGGGGATTTCTATAGGACTAGCCCTATGTCTATACACTTGTTACTAGTTTTGTTACCTCCCCTGATGTTGCACAGCCAATTAGTTTTAGTGGTAAACAACTTTGGATTCCGCCCATCTTACTTCCTCTGGGCGCCATCTTACTTGGCTCCACGCGGCTTCGTTCCGCGCAGCTCGGGCGGGGGCACCCGGGCCTGGCCTGGCCTGGCCTGGCCTGGCCAGGCTCATGCCCCACACTAGCATCTTCATGACAGAGGGAGAGAGCGTGGACGAGTCACATCCTCTGTTCTGTGCTTCTCCTTACGTCACTTCTAAGTCTATCCGTTGGCACTAGTCACATGGTTTATCTGAGTTGCAGAGGTAAACGGGAAATACAGCCTTCCTGTGCAGAGATAAGTGAAGAGAGACGAGAGGTAGTTCTCACAAACTGATAGCATTATTTTGTTCAGGTGCACTTGCGTTTTCTTGACTTTTATATTCTACCTTGGTGAAATACACTTGAACTTTACACTGTCATAGAACACATCATACCATGACTTCTGGTTTACCACATAGACAACTGGTTTTGTACTGCTTTGGAGGCGTATTACTTTCTCCACAGCTGCAAAGCATTTGCTTTATCTGGGAAGTGCGGGGTATATACTTTCCATGTATATCTATACTCCCTCCCCCAATGCTATATTTGGGGGGGAGGGTAATCAGAGGATGTTTCTGAGCCCCCAGACTAGTCACAGCATTTTTCTGACTTTGAGGTCTAGATTCTTTAGTCCTGGGGTCCCTTGACCTTCACTGTTGAGTGCTTTATTTACTAACATTGTTGTAACAAAGTGCCACAAACTGAGTGGTCCAAACAATAGCAATGGGTTGTCTCCCAGTCCTGGGGGTCGGAAGCCTGACAGCGAGGTACCAGCAGGGTTGGTTCCTTCTGAGAGCCATGGGGTGTGGTCCATCCCATGCTCATCTCCTAGCTTATGGTGGCCTGCTCACAACCTTTGATTCTCCCTGTCTTAAAGATGCATCACTTGGATCTCTGCCTTTGTTGCAGATGATGTCATTCTCCCCGGGTACTGGTTTGTCTCAGAGCCCACATTTCTCCTTTTCATCAGGACATCTGGAAATTGGATTAGAGGCCACCCTAAAGACCTCCTTTTAACTTGATTACCTCTGCAAAGACCCTGTCTCCAAACAAGGTCCCATTCTGAGGTCCTGGCAGGGAAGACTTCAACCCCTTTCTAAGGGTGACGCCATTCAACTCATAAAAGAAGAAAGCTATTCTTCTGGATGCAGACTTCTGACCAGCAGCTCAGGCTGGGCACTGTTCCCACCTGCTCCCGCACCCATTTGCTCACCAGTGACGTTCTGCTCTGGACTGATTCAGGGCTATGTCTAGCCAATGGTATGAGGGTGGTGGTGAGGGGTAAGGTCGGGGGTGGAAGTCGCTGGACTCTAAGAGGTAAAGAAGACTGGCCCCTGCTCTGAGCCCACAGCCCATGAATGACCAGCTGTCAGATGGCAGTGAGTTGCGTGGGGACCCACTGAGTACCATATTTAAGCTCCCCATGCCAAGTGCCTGTTAGCTCCGTTGACACCCACTCGGGTGTATGGGGCCACTGGGGAATGTCTTAGAGAAACAAGTACTCTGGGTTTACACCTGGAGTTCCTTTTGAAGCTTCTGTGCTTTCATTTCATAAGAAGAGGGGGTTGGGCTGGTCAGGTTTGAAGCTCTAGGCTGCTTTGAGCCTCTGTTAGAGGGCGGTGACATTACAAGACACAGAGGCATCATGACAGAGTCATGACTGGAAAGCTCTATGTGGCTTTGTGGGCCCCCGATCTCCCACTAGAGCATGCCTTTGGCCAAGGAAGAACAAGGTACCCATTGTGGCCCATGTGCTGAGTGTCTCGCCTTGGTGTACCTGCTTGAATTCAGGCCCCTCCCCTCCCCAACACACACATACACATACACGCGGCTTTGTTTTGGGTGTGGGAGGGAGATATTTTTAATAGCAGATTTCTATCCCCTCTTTTATTTTTCCTGGAAAATGATGAAATCATCCATTTATTCTGGACCAATTACAAGCACTAGAAAGCACAGGAGGAACAGAAAGCTTGATCGCAAATAAATAGAAGCTGGAGGAGGGGGAAAGGAGGAAACTCTTATTGATTGGTCTTGTAAAATCTGCTGCTGAATCGATAGCAATTTCTGGAAATGCCAGACATTTATTTTCTGTGGCTTGAACAGCGGAGATAATAATAAACGTAGTTATGGAGTGGGTCTCTTGACACTATTTCCTTGAGCCCCTTATACTCTCTCTCTCTCTCTCTCTCTCTCTCTCTCACACACACACACACACACACACACACACATGCACACTACCAGCGTGGTAGCTGTACAAGCCATACTGAATATCCTGCAGATTCAAACCCCAAGCTGAGTTGCCCATGGCCAAGCTCTCCTCTATGCCCGATGTAGCATTTGAGTTCATCTTTTCTATTAAAGGAAAACCGACAGTTCATCTGTCTGAAGACAGGGGGGACGTGTAATTCTCAGTTGTGGGCAGACAGACCTGGGCTAGTCTGATGCACAGTGAAAAAAACCAGACCTTGAACCTGCCAGATTCTGCCTGGCTCTCTGCATTTCCTGACCTGTGCTCCCTGCAGCCTCTGTGAGAGCTCCAGAGCTCCACACCCCTCCTTCCTCTTCAGCCAGTCCCCTCACCATTGGCACAATGCATTCATTCCTTCTGCAAGGGTTTTTGGCCACCTCACTAGGACCACTCGTTCTGTGAACAATTCAGTGATAGCTCGCAAATAGGGCAATGGTTTAATGCGCCTTAACACAGTGAAATATGACCATTTATCAAACACCTGTTACAGCCTCACCATTTATTCACCACTTCATTTAGTGTTTCCAAAAATTTTTAAAAAGGAATATGAGGTCCATCAAGGTTAAATGTGTTATCCAAGATCTTGAAGCTGCTATTAGACTGAGCTAGACTTGACCTCAGATCTGACCTAGATTCTATATTCTTTCCCTGCTTGAGTGTAACTGGGATGGTAGGAGGTAAAGTTATTGCATGCGGGAGACCTTGAATGCCTGGAGAAGGCATTTGGGTCTTAATTATGTGCAATAGAAAATGCATGAAGATTTCTTTGAGAATGTAGATTGCACAATCAAAATGAAGCTTTAGGGAGAACATTTTGGTGTTTGTGTTTGGGATGGATTGATGCAAGGAAACTTGCAAGGTGGGAGGCCATATAAAAAATGACAGCAACTGGTTGGCGGGGAGCGAAGAGGCTCAGAGGGAGGGGACCATGGAAATACCAAGAGTTAGCTCTTGACTGTCCTGGGTCAAAAACTCTCCCCACTTTCTCTTATGCCCACTTCTGCCTTTCTTTATAGCCATTTTGCCTCTTCCCACTTTATGATGGCGGGGGAGTCCCTAGAGAATTCTGAGCTGCCCCCCCCCCCCAAGCCAATTTTAATGATAAAGTCAGATATAAATACCTGCTGAGCTGGGAATAGATGGACATGACTTTCCCATCCTTCCTCATTAACATATCTGTTTAGTATGGCCCTGCTAAGGAGAAATACTCCTTTGGATGGTGGGAGAAGGTGTTATTTCTGCTTTTCTGGCTATGCATCATCTCTTGACAGTGAACCTGTGATTTTGTGAGATGCGTCTTTACCATTCTGAAAGTCAAGGCAAGTCTTGACATCCACCTTGGTACTGAGAGTTAGTTTTCCTCCACCTGCTCAAGGAATCAGTTCTCTCCAGAAGCTAATCAATCCCTGCCTTAAAGGCCAGCCCTGGGAAATGGTCCCCTAACTGAAGCTGACAAGTCAAAGAGGCTTCTTGGATAGACTGGCATGTGTGAATCATGTGAATTAATTCTTCCAGTGTTATTCGTGCACTTATTTTGTGTCGTACCCCATGTGTGGGCCTATGGTAGGGGCCGAGAAGAATTGTGCAGGACTGCCAAGTTCAGTCTGGTAATGGAGACAAATTCATGTTCACAATTAACTTGTCTGTACAAAGTGCACATAATACAACACAAAAGTGCCACAGAGAATGTGGGTCATAAGAGTTCAAAGAGAAATAGGCTTAGGTGTTTGAAGTCTGCTATTGGGTCTTAGAGGGTTAAAAACAAAGTGTTGGGTGGGTTGATCATCAGAAGGCTCTGAGGTTAGCAGGAAAGTCTCATAACTGCACAGCCACTTTTGCCACATAAAAGGACATATTTCCAAGTTCAGAGATTAGGATGTGAAGATCTTTGAGAGGTCATTCTTCTGTTTTTTTTTTTTTTTAATTTTTGAAAAAGAGATTATTTATTTGCTTGAAAGGTAAAGCAACAGAGGAGACACACACACACGCACACACACATACACCCTTCAACCTAAGTCTCACCTTATATGAAAATTAACTCAAGGAACCAGTGCTGTGACACAGTAGGTTAAGCCTCTGCCTGTGATGCCGGCATCCCATATGTCCCAGCTTCTCCTCTTTAGATCCAGATCTCTGCTGTAGACTGGGAAAGCAGTAGAAGATGGCCCAAGTCCTTGGGCCCCTGCACCCATGTGGGAGACTCAGAAGAAGCTCCTGGCTCCTGGCTTCGGATCGGCCCAGCTCAGGCCATGGCAGCCATTTGGGCAGTGAACCAGTGGATGGAAGACCTCTCTCTCTCTGTCTCTACCTTGCTCTGTCTGTAATTTTGCCTCTGAAATAAATAAATTTAAAAAAGAAAATTAACTCAAAATAGACCATGGACGTCAATGTACAACATGAAATGAAAGTTTCTGTTAAAAGCAGCAACAACTGAAGGAGGAAATCTCTGGGCTCTAGGGCTCAGAGAAGAGTTCTCACATTTGAAACTGAAAGTACAATCTGGAAAAGAAAAGCATAACAAATAGGACTTCGTGACAATTAACCAATTTTCTTTTTGAAAGACTACTAATAAGATGAAAAGACACATGGCAGACTTGGAGGGATGCATTTGCAAACCATGAGTCTGACGAAAGTTTAATACCTAAAATATATGCAGACTTCTCAAAGTGCAACAGTGAAAAACCAAACAATCCAACTTGAAATAGACAAAAGACATGAAGAACCATTCCACCAAAGAATATGTGCAGGACCAGACATTCAGCCTAGCAATTAACACCCCTGCATCCTGCTTTGGAGTGCTCGAGTTTGATTCCTGGCTCTGGCTCCGGCTCCTGACTCCAGCTTCCTGCCAGTGCAGACCCTGGGAGGCAGCAGTGATGGCTCAAGTAATTGGGTTCCTGCCACCTTCATAGGTGACCTGGATTGTGTTCCTGTCTCCTAGCTTCTGCCTAGCTTAGCACTGATGACATTGCATGCTGGCAAACGTGAAGAGAAACTGAATCATTCTTACTTTGTTGGTGGGAATGTAAAATGGTATAGTTGCTCTGGGAAACAGTTCAGCAACGTTTTCAAAGAAAAGAAGGAAGCATGCAGTTGCCAAATGTGCAACGATGGCCCTGGTGAGCGTTTATCCCAGGAAAAGCAAGATGGGGCTCACACAAAACCCTGCACAAGAATGTTTAGAGCAGTTTCATTCACAATAGCCCCCAACTGGAAACAGCCGAGACGTCCTGCAGTGGGTAAATAAACTGTGGTGCATTCATTGCTGGAATACAACTCAGCACTAGAAAGGAACCAGCTGTGGATACACACGCAGCCTGGAGGACTTTCCTAGTAGGATTGATCTTGTTAGGAAAGAACTGATTCTCAAAGGTTACATACGGTGCGGTCTCATTTCTATTACCCTTTTGAATGGGCAAAACTATAGAAACAGAGCAGAATGGTGGTTGTCAGGGTGAATGAAGCAGGGGCAAAAGAGAAGTGGATTTGGCTACAGAAGGGTCACAATGAGGACTCCCTGTGGTGATGGCAAAGCGCCGTGTCTTGGCTGTATTCACGTCAGCACATTGATCGCAATATCGTGCAATAGCTTTGCAGGATGTTAGTGTTGGGGGAAACTGAGTCAACTGTAAAAGGGATCTCAGGATTGTTTCTTACAACAGCGTATGGAACCACAGTTACCATAAAATAAAACACTTCATTAAAAAGCAGGTTCATAAGACACCCACACTGGGATGGTGATGGTGGGCAGGGAGGGCGTCAGATGGAGGAAAGCATGAGGGAGAGAAGTAACCAGAGCTCTTCCAGGTGGTCTTACTCCTCCAGCCTGATCACCATATCTCTGGGCTGGTTGCTCAGATGCCTCCAGATGATGCCAGCATCTCCTGTTGGCTTAGTTGCTTCCTACAAAGACAAGTGGAGACTTCTGCACCTACTGTCCTTTGTTGACTTGGAGCATGGTCTTGGTTTGAACTATTTTGATGACCTCCAGGGCCAAGTCAAAGTGACATTCAACAAGGTTCTGAGGGG
Organism: Lepus europaeus; assembly: GCF_033115175.1. Taxonomy (NCBI): domain Eukaryota; kingdom Metazoa; phylum Chordata; class Mammalia; order Lagomorpha; family Leporidae; genus Lepus; species Lepus europaeus. The sequence goes on from NC_084828.1 coordinate 91,686,467, forward strand.
GCTGAACTGCTGTTTCATTGGTGCTACTTTCAAAGTTTGGAGAAGCCATGCGAAGACATTTTCTCGAAGTCTCCAAGACAGTAAGCTGGTGGGGGTAAAAGGAGTATGAGCTTTCCTGGTAAGCCTGTGGGATTAGTAAAGAGGAGTAACAAAAAGCGAGGGCACATTGGCTTCTAGAGGGGAGGCGTGTCTGTTCTTTCACCTCTCTTGACACCTGTGTCCACCCACAGAAGTATACCCCACCATCAAAGATGAATCCGGATCCAAAGCAAGTGTACTATAGATCCTGAATTAGGAAGTTTACTAATTGCAGGACTAAACTAATAGCATGCATGGTTACTCTTCTCAATCCTTCTCCTTGGGCTTTTTTTGTCCCCTGCTGTTTGGATGCAGGCTTGTGCTTGGGAGGCCTGGAAAAAGCAGGCTCAGGAGGATTTTTTTCTGCCTTCAGCTTGTGACCCAGGCAGAAGAAGGCTTGATGAGACCTTATAGCCCAGCTAAATAAGCACCTGACCAAGATCTGGGGCCCATACCCAAGCCTGTGGTCACAAATTGGCTCCTCTGCCTGATATTGCCCTGCATAGCTCAAGAATTGGCCTCAGCAGTTGGCTTGAGAGTTTGGATTCTGGATAAAAATTCCAAATCTGAGAGAGGGAGAGTGAGAGCAAGAGGGCACTCACATAAATGAGAAGAATACGGTCATTTCCTTTCTGGAAAGGAACCCTGTTCCTCTTGTTTATTTATTTCTCTGTCTGACTCACCAGCCTTAACCCCCTCAAACATGTTTTTATTGTTGTTGTTGTGGCTGTATGCCTCGTGCTCTTTTTCATGTCTTATTTTAGCTTTGTTTTTCTTGTTTGTTTTGGGTTTTACTAAAAGATAGCAAATTCTCTTTGTCAATGTCAAGTCTTTCTAATGGCTCCAGTAACCCCTAAACTCTGATTTCTACTTCTCAAATCTTTCTCCCTCCAGTCCAGCTACCTTGGACTACTGACTATTGTTCCTTGAACAGGCAAGGAGGGTAGCACCTCCAGGCCTGGGCCTGTGTTGTGTCTTTTGCTAACCTAACCCATCCTGTCACATGGCTAGCTTGGCTACCTCTTCAGGTCTTCCCGTAAATGTGACATTTTTAGTGAGATTGTCCCTGAATATCCTCTGTAATGTTGCATCAGCCCCTCCAACACTTGTCCTCTTCTTTGCTTTCTTTATTCTCTAAAGCGCCAATAATTCTCTAACGTGGTCTGTAGTTTACCCTTCCATCTTATTCATTGTCGGAGTTCCTCAAGCTAGAATATAAGCTTTATAAAAGCAGTACTTTTTCCCTGTCTTATTCTCTACCAGATGTGTCTAGAATACAGACTATCATTTAGTAGACTGTCAATAAATATTTGACAAGTGAATTAATGGCATGAAGAAGTGAAGGAAATTCTTTTTGCTATAAGATAAAACATGTATATAGGCCGGTGCCGTGGCTCACTAGGCTAATCCTCCGCCTTGCGGTGCCAGCACACCAAGTTCTAGTCCCGGTCGGGGCACCGATCCTGTCCCGGTTGCCCCTCTTCCAGGCCAGCTCTCTGCTGTGGCCAGGGAGTGCAGTGGAGGACGGCCCAAGTCCTTGAGCCCTGCACCCCATGGGAGACCAGGAGAAGCACCTGGCTCCTGCCATCGGATCAGCGTGGTGCGCCGGCCGCAGCGCGCCTACCGCGGCAGCCATTGGAGGGTGAACCAACGGCAAAAAGAAGACCTTTCTCTCTGTCTCTCTCTCACTGCCCACTCTGCCTGTCGAAAAAAAAATGTATATATATAATATATACCTAATGGTGGGAGTTAAATATGTCAAATGATATGTTATTTAATATATTCAATTTACACTATTATAAAATATAATTATATTATTATAACATTATTCTATGAATATTATGTTATCAAATATTATTTGTTATAGTTAACAGAAAATATGAAATATATTTATTTAAATAGCTCTTTTAAACACCAATATTTCAATATATATATTTCTTAAAAGTCTGTAACTTTGACAAGAATCCTGGACTGAAGTTTGAAGAGTTGAGGTCAGTTCTGGCTTCTTCAAAACAGATCGACAGGGAAGAAGCATTTCTTCTTCAAAACCTTTTATTTACTTATTTGCAAGATAGAGAGATAAAGACACAGAGAGAGAAAGTCAGAGAGACAGAGGTCTTCTATCCAGAGTTTTGCTTCACACATGCCTTTGGCAGCCTGGGCTAGGCCTGGCCAAAGTTGAGAGCCAGAAACTCTATCCAGATCTCTTACGTGGGTGACAAAGATCCAAGCAACTGAGTGCAACCTGCTGCCTCCTCAGGTGTGCATTTAGCAGGAAGCTGGAATTGAGAGTGGAGCTGGGACTTGAACCCAGGGACTCTGATACAGGACGGGGGCACTCCAAACAGTGACTTGACCACGAAACCAAGCGCCTACCTCAGGAGAAGCATTTCACCTTCCTGACTTGTTATCTGCTTTGTTCAATGGGGATAATATTCCCTGTGTACAGGATGGTTGTTAGAATCAAATAAAGTGCTGGACACTAAAGTGTAAAAACTCAAAGGCAGATCAGTCATGCACTCAAGTCTCTGATACAATAGAACGCTGTAACTAACATTTGGTTATCATGTAGTGCAAGCATTCAATAAGTGACCCACCTTGTCCCCATGAGATAGGAACTCGTGATACAATGAGAGAACTAAGTACTCCATACAGAGCTCCGGGCACTCTTCTGAGAAGCTTATCTCCTGAAACATGAGCATTATTTGGGAGCTTATCAGAGTGTTTCAGAATGGGAGAGGAGAGCCGAGCCCAGCTATGTCATGGAATATTCCTTCCTTTCTTCCATTCCCCAAGCCCTGTGCTGTTGCATTTCTTGCTGTGTATTATTGACAGAGGAAATGCTGATTCATGGGTCTGAGTTACAGGAAACCTTGTTTCCTGGTGAAGAAACAAGCCTGGTGGTGCTGCCAGCATCCTCCTCTGCCAGTTTCTGCCACATGTCCTGCTTTTGGCTTGCATCCAGACCGACTGCAAAGGGACAGGGCCAACTCAAGCTTAACCAATAAGGTCACTTTCCCCTGTGAACTGATTAGGCACAGGCTCCTTGTGGTGCCCATCTCAGCCCTTAGGCTCTGACCTCATAGTACCTTTCCAGCCCATCTCCCACTGCCCCCTTCTTGCCCGGTGTGCCATGGCCACACATGACTACACCCAACCTTTGTGGACACCCTGTGTTCTTGGCTCATGATGTTCCCTGCCTGGAATGGCCCCTGACCCATTGTTGGCTCATTGAGATCCTACTCATGCTTCAATTCTGTTTGTTTTTGCTACCTGCAGTGTGAGGCCTGTAGGCTTCCCTTGTGTGTATTCCTGGTTTTGTTTGTTTGTTTGTTTTTTTTTTTTTTTTTTTTTTTTTTTTTTTTTTTTTTTTTTAGTAAGGATGTTTTCAAAATAGGTACAAAAGTACAAAGGGCTGTCTGACGAACTTTTGTGTACCCTCATGCAGCTGCAACAATGACTCGGTTCCTCTTACAGAGTTCTTGATCTTCCTTGTGTGGATCTAGTAGCTCATGGGTTCTGTGCTGCTTACCCTATGCTTGCTGAATTGAACGGGAAGAAGGTGAATGTGTGTGTTTAGAGTACTCTCTTTTACCCATTCCCTACAACGAGAATCTGAGGCCAAGGGAAGGGATGTGAGTGACCCAGTGTCATAAGACAGGAGTGACAAGCTGTTTCCAGATTCTCTGAAGGACCTCAGAGTTCAATTAGAACACATGGCTCATACCTAGGACAAATATGTGCTACTGGCCCTACAGTGCTGCAGGAATTCAGATCAAGTAATTGGTATGCATTGAATGAATAAATTAATCTTCTATTCAATTGATTAATAAGATGGCTTCTTCCACTTGGCATCAAGTAGACCTTGGTTATTGTTGCTCTGTTTTCTAACATCCACATGCTGATGGGGTTTCGGAGTTGCATGGAGAGAAAATCCATTTAGTTATGAAGGTCAGTGTGAGTTAGTGACCACTTTAGACTGATAAATATCTAAAACACATTCCATTGTGTTATGACAAAGGGACTGAGTGAGCTCTATCTGAAGAAATTAAATGCTCCAGAATTAATTCTTCCTGGAAAGGTAAAGAGAGACATCAAAGGGCTCGGAGTTCTCTGAAGCACTTGTATGTCTGGTGAATTGAGAGAAAGGCGTGACGAGAAGGTGTGGAAAGAGAGAACATGAAATAAAGAGCCAATCGCGAGATGATGGCAGTTTTTCATCTTGATTCAGACCTCGCTCAAGTGTAGATTTTAGAAGGCAGCAAGAGCTCATGTGGATGTCCAGCTGTAAGAATTCTGCTTTTCCTGTGTCGCAGGAGAGGAGAGATCTAGCCATCAGTCAGGAACCCACTCTGTTGCCCATGGAAGGGGTGAGAGGCAGAGAGTGAATGGCTTTTCCTCATAAAATGGAATTAAAACACAATAGGGAAAAGATTGTTAGAGTCAGATTCTTTCTGAGGGTCACAATCAGTATGTAATGCTGTGTGTCCTTGGGAAGGCACCTCCCCCCTCCCCCCCAGGCATCTAGCCAGCAGTCTGCAGCACCATCTCATTGGCTCACTTAGAAGATGGTAATCCCACCAACAGCCAGGGCCTGAGGCTCTCCACAGCAATGGACAAGAGCGTGCCTGGCAAGCTGTGATGTGCAACAGTAATGTTGGTGATACCGATGGCACGGGAGACCGTCCCTAAAGGTAAGAGGGAAACCAACAACAGAACGAGGGCCTTCCAGTTCATATGTCACTGTGGGCCAGAGACATGGGCAAGGTGGACGCTGGGGAGAATCCTGAAACCTTGTCCCCTTCTGGCACTTACCACTCTCTGCTGAGAAGATTAGCATGGCAAGTATTAAAGCAGAAACGTGTGCTGGGTGCCCATTTCCGGGAGAGCAAGAGGAAGGTGGTATGCAAGAGGATCTGGGATGCTGGGGAATACTGTACATTCTATAGGCAGACTGCAGTTACGAAGAAGGGGGGAAGGGTAGGATTTATGGGTTCTGTGGGGAAAAGGATTTTAGGCTTAATGAGCAGAAGGATGGTGTGTATTCCTGGGTTGGGTTGTAGGGAGTTCATTCAAGTACCAACAGGCACAAAATACAACACCTGACATCTACTGCAGGCAGATGACTCCAAGATAACAAGTGATGACTTGTCCTCTAACATCCATGAGAACATATTTCCTTATGAGGAGAAATAGCCCTCTCCCCACACCACCTTAGACACCCACATGTACCTCTCTATTGGCTTGAGGAAGACTTTCTTTAAAAAATATATTTATTTTATTTATTTGAAAGGCAAAGCAACAGCAAGACAGACACAGAGAGATCTTCCATCTGCTGGTTCACTCCCCAGATGCCTGCAACATCCAGAGCTGGGTGGGCCAGGCCAAAGGCAGGAACCAGGAACTCCATCCAGCTCTCCCATATGGATGTCAGAGGCCTAAGTACTTGGGCCATCTTCTGCTGCCTCCCAGGAGCATTAGAAGGGAACTGGATTGGGAGTTGTGCATCCAGGACTCCAACCAGGGCTCTAATATGGGATGCCAGCCTTGCAGGCAGCAACTTAAACCCACTGAGCCATGACACTGGGGCCTCCCAGAAGCCTTTGTTTAAGGAGGTTAGAAACATAAGTGTGGCCCAGCATTGAGCTACCACCACACACTCCAAAGGTGGTCTTCAATACAGCTGGCCCAACTGAACACCATAGAAAGCCAGGGCACTTGCTCAGGTCTCTAGAGGATATGAATCGAAACAGGGCTTGAGCCCTCAGAATGCTTACACCCTAGCCATTGTGAGGGGTTTAGAGTCCGGCCAAGAAAGAAGGAAAGCAGGGCTCCCTTTTCAGCTTATAAAGGACTCGTGTTCTTCTACACCCTCTCTGCTGCAGGAACACGTTTCTAAGCCAGAGCAGAGGCATCCACAGCCTGGAGTCAGGGACGCATCCCTCAGGGCCTGGAAAGTTTCCATCCAACAGCTCAGGAGAGGCCATTGGCCCCTGGAGCCTGCATCACCAGGAGGGAGTCCTGCAGGAAGAAAACACTTTGATGGTGCTGAGCTGATCTCATTAGTGGCGGGGTTCATTCTGAGGTTCATGTATATGCCCTAGACTGCTCTCTGTTTCCTGGTGCGGTGTTTCCATTCCTAAGCTGAGTGTTGCTGTGTAGATTTTGGCAAGGAGTTGGCGTTATTCTCACGGAGATGCAGGGCCATTCTATGTACCTAGGAATGTTCTGAGGTCTTCCCTTAAAAGGCTACACTTGAGTGTTCAGGTCAGATGATCAGGCATAGAGGAGGTACAGAAAAAAATGAAGGGTGCATTCTGATGTGGCTATTAATATTCATCAAGCCTCTCTCGGAAGGAGAAGCCCTAATTTACAGTGTTTGCAAATTTCTGTGGTGTCAATGCTCACACTGAGGCTGATTTCAATTGATGATGTGATGGCCGCTGAATGTGCAGTAGGGCGAGGTGTCAAGGACCAACTCTCAGGAGCTGGTACACACAGGCTCCAGCACATGGGCATCAGACAGACAGACTCACTCACAGCACTCAGAAGGGTAGGAGAGGTTGGAAGTCACACGAGAATGTTAGGTGGTCTGAGTGGAGGAAGTGCCAGCAGCCCAAGATGGCAGGCAAGCGCTGGGCAAGCCAGGCAACACCTAGCAAGACACCTGTTGTTGTGAATGGCCATCCGAGATCTCTGTTCACTGAGCGTGATATACAATTCCACCCTGTTTTGCATCATCACCCACTCTCACGGCATCTCTGCAAGGCTGATTTTAGTCCTATCATGGATGAGGAAATTGAGGCAGTGAGATGCAGTGGTTGCTCATGGAAGAGGTCCTGGACTGAGACGGTACTCCTGGGGGCCTGTTGCCATTCTGCCATTGGGTCAGGGGGAGGCAGGGCCCATGGCCTCTTCCTAGACAGGCCACATAGGGTATGTGGCTACTGTGGGCAGACTCTAATTCCTGGAGGGGCAACCATTTTATAGGAATGAGGACATTGGGTGGATTATAATTTCAGCGATTCCAGTTTGGGGAGAAGCTGAGTCACTGACCCTGGGGTACAAGGTTGAAAGGGATGGACTTGAGTGCCCTCCTGGAGTGCCCTCTGACTGTGACAGTGAAGTCCTCAATCCTTGATAGAGCTGTGCATTAGAGAACAACTCAGGGAATCTGAGCAAGTCTTTGCTGAGGCAGTTGGAATATCTGGGAAGGGACTTCTGTGGGATGACCACGGATATCTGTTTTATATCAGCATGGTGTATACAGTGTACTTCAAAACTGAAATGTACCCAATGAAAGCTAATTTGTAAATGCAGATGTGTACCTAATTAACAACACCATTGCAAGACGCAGCTATGCACAGAGTAAGGTGTGAAGGTCAGATGAGGGAGGGACTGGGTTGTTGCAGGGTAGAAGCAGATCCAGGTGAGTTAGGTGTTGAGAGAGAAGTACACCAAACTGTCCAGAACTTGGAGGACTAAAAGCCTAACTAGAAGATCGAGAAGGATAGAGTGAATCCTGTTGAAGGAACTGGAGGAGGGGCTGGGGTTGTGGTGCAGCGGGCTAAGCCACGGCTTGCAATGCGGGCATGTCATATCAATCGTGGGTTCTACTCTCTGCCGCACTGCTTTCTGTATAGTTCCCTGCTAATGTAGTTGAGAAAATGGCAGATCAGATAACGGCCCAAATCCTTGGACCTCTGTCACCCATATATGGGAACTGGGTGGATTTCCTGGCTTCTGACATTAGCTTGGCCCAGACCTAGCTTTTGTGGCCATTTGGGGAGTGAACCAATGGGTAGAAGATCTCTCTCTCTCTCTCTCTCTTCCTCCCTCCCTCTTTCTCTCTCTCTGTCACTCTGCCTTTCAAATATATAAATCTTGAAAAAAGAAAGAAAGAAGGAAGGAATGGAGGGAGCGAGGGGACTGAAGGAGTCCTCTTCCAGGTATAGCATCAAGAAGGCCCAGGAGTGGGAGAGCCTGAAAGGCTGCCCTAAGAGCTTGCGATTGGCTTAAAGAGAAAGCTGAGTGGTGGTAACTCTCTAAGAATCAGAGTTAACTTCAACTTGTATTTCTTATCTGTAGGCAGTTTGTGTTCTGAAGTTTCTTTCCTGAGCAGCAGAGCTTAGGGTATCTCTTAACTCTCAGTGTTTTCTGGGTTGAGTTGTAGTGGCACAGGTAGAATTAAGGTATCATTGAAAGGAAAGCTAATGGGAGGTTGGAGGTGGGATGCCGTGAGCATAGATGTTCTCTCTATGAAGGATAAAGCTCTGTTTTTGTTCTTGGGTGCTGGTAACCAAAACTGGTGCCAGTTGCATTCCGTGAGTGGTTTAATTCACTGCAACAAACTTATGAAGTATATTCTTTTTTTTTTAAATTTATTTGTTCATTTTGGAAGTTAGAGTTACAGAGAGAGGGAGAGATAGATAGAGATCTTTCATTTGCTGGTTCATTCTCAAGATGGCCACAATAGCCAGTGCTGGGCCAGGCAGAAGCCAAGAGCCAGGAGCTTTGTCTGGGTCTCCCAAACATTTGAGTCAACTTCCACTGCTTTTCCATGACATTAACAGGGAGCTGGATTGGAAGTGGAGCAGCTGGGTCATGAACTGGTGCCATACGGGATGCCGGTGTTACAGGTGGTGGCTTTATCCTCTATGCCACAATGCCAGCCCCTAAAATCCATTCTGATAATATCCTTATTTTAAGTCTTAGGGAGATAGAGCCTGAATATTGAGCACTCTTCAGAGCCTGAACCTATATTATTAGTGCAAACAAGATGAAATTGTCTTTTTTTACATAACTTTTAGGGGCTGGCGCTGTGGTGCAGGAAGTTAATCTTCTGCCTGTGGTGCCGGCATCCCATATGGGCGCTGGTTCGGGACCCTGCTACTCCTCTTCCGATCCAGCTCTCTGCTATGGCCTGGGAAAGCAGTAGAAGATGGCCCAAGTGCTTGGGCCCTGCACCCACATGGGAGACCTGGAGGAAGCTCCTGGCTCCTGGCTTCGGATCAGCCCAGCTCTGGCTGTTGCCGCCGTTTGAGGAGTGAACCAGCTGAAGGAAGACCTTTCTCTCTGTCTCTCCCTCTCATTGTCTGTAACTCTACCTCTCAAATAAATAAAATAAAATATTAGAAATTTTACAGAATTTTTAAATTCAATGATCTGGGAAAGCAGAGGAGGATGGCCCAAGTGCCTAGTCCCCTAAACTCACATGGGAGACCTGGAGGAAGCTCCTGGCTTCGGATCAGCTCAGGTCTGGCTGTTACGGCTGTTTGGGGAGTGAACAGTGGATAGAAGACCTCTCTCTCTCTCTCTCTGTCTCTCTCTCAGTGTCTCTGTAACTCTGCCTATAAAATAAATAAAATAAATAAAATAAATATTTTAAAAAACAAATCTTAAAAAAAAAGATTTCAGAGCCGGCGCCGTGGCCACGAGGTTAATCCTCTGCCTGCGGCGCCGGCACCCCAGGTTCTAGTCCCGGTCAGGCCCTGGTTCTGTCCCCGGTTCTGTCCCAGTCGTTCCTCTTCCAGTCCAGCTCTCTGCTGTGGCCCGGGAAGGCAGAGGAAGATGGCCCAAGTCCTTGGGCCCTGCACCTGCATGGGAGACCAGGAGGAAGCGCCTGGCTCCTGGCTTCAGATCAGCGCGGTGCGCCGGCCGCGGCGGCCACTGGGGAGTGAACCAACGGAAAAAGGTAGACCTTTCTCTCTGTCTCTCTCTCTCTCACTGTCCACTCTGCCTGTTAAAAAAAAAAAAAAAGATTTCACACGGAGCTGACATAATCAGAGGCTCTCCTCTGGGGAGTACATTTGCCACTCACCAGCTCAATCTCTTGGCACACGGTTGACATCTTGGACCAGCAATTTGGCAGAGCAAATGGTACTGGGGTGGAAGAGTCAGCATTTGCTGAAACTGTTCTTCCACTGGCGGAGCCAGGTGACTTCAGGAATATTACTTACATTTCCTAGGGCCTCTGCGAACTCGGCAAGCTTATACTAAATTTTTTTTTTTTTAATTTGAAAGGCAGAGTTTACAGAGAAAGAGGGAGAGACAGAGAGAATCTTCCATCCACTGGTTCACTCCCAAAATGGCCACAACAGCGAGGGCTGGACCTGACCAAAGCCAGGAGCCAGGAGACTCATCCGGGTCTCCCACGAAGGTGCAGGGGCCCAAGCACTTGGGCCATCTTCCACTGCTTTCCCAGGTGTTCTAGCAGGGAGCTGGATCAGAAGTGGAGCAGCTGGGACTTTGGGGTGTTGGCCTTGCAGGCTACGGCTTAACTGACTGCATCACAGCACCAGCCCCAAGCTTATCCTTTCCAACATTCTCTCCTGACAGTTGGGGCGATCTGAAGAGCTTAGAGAAGGTATGTCTCCATGAGCTTAACAAGAAAACCACAAAAACAAAAACATTGCTGGAGGTGGGAAGGAAGGCATATGATCTTGCAGGAGCAAGGGGGAGACAAGGTGGTGGCAGGTGTGGAATTCCTGAAAGGCTCTCTGCTAACAGGAGAGGAGGTGAGTCAAGAGGAGAGTGAACCACACTGCCTGACGCTGCCCACAGGCGGCCCGGGGCCTGACGCCAGGGGAAGCCGCAGCCCCGTGCCTCACTTGCTGACTCAGGGCCTTCACCTGCTGCCCAGGGCGAGGGCGAGGGCGAGGGCTCCCAAGGCTCGGCCCCACAGCTGAGGGCTTCCTGCCCGCCCTTGGGGCCCCTCTCCGCCTCGCCCCTCCTGGCCTCCTCCCCTGGCCCCTGTTTGAAACAACTGTGCATAATCCCCTCTCGACTTCCTTCCCCCTGCCCCAGCTCTCCCACCTGCCCCTTCGGATTCTGTGCCAGCAGCTGGCCAGTGAGCAGTGCCAAATCAAACAGATGTGAGCAGTATTGGTCGGTGAGGGCTACCAGGCCCTCCGTTTAGCCCCGTGCCTGACCACGGTCTCTCTGAACTGGCCAAAGGCCGGGAATCCCCCTCGGGGGACAGTGCAGGGTGTACGGCTGAGAAGCGGCCGGTGCCACCGCCTGCGCACGGCCTCGTGTCCTCCCACTCAGCTCACACTTCACTCCACTCGTTCAGCACCTCTCTCTCTACCTTGCTTGCTCGTCTTTTGTTTTCTAGATACTTATTTTTTAACTCTTTGCTGCAAACATTCTAAGGATCGTATTCGTACAAAGGCAAAGCAGGGTCTTCAAAACAGGCTTTACAATTCACGCACTTTCACATTGATAAAGGACATCGAGACAGGCCGGACGCCAGCCGGCAGAGCAATGACAGCTGCTCTGGCTCACCACAGCCCGCCTAAGCCCAGGATCTTAGAGACGTCCCTCCCTCCCTTCCTCCCTCCTTCCTTCCCTCCCTCCCTCCCTCCAGTCCTTCCTTCCTTCCTTCCTTCCTTCCTTCCTTCCTTCCTTCCTTCCTTCCTTCCCTCCCTCCCTCCAGTCCTTCCTTCCTTCGAGGCATGCACAATTCACGGTAATTCTCAGAAATAGGTACCCTTGCAAGCTAGCATCTTTGATTTTCTATGCAATTGGCTAGTTCTGCTCGCTCCCACCCAGCTGTCTAAGTGGGGATGACTTGTGAGCAGCCGAAGCAAGCCAGCTCTGTGATGGATCGGAGCCCTCTGGAGCACAAAAGTCCTGTTGCGAACAAACTGAGCAGGCCTAGCATCGTGATGCAGAGATTGCTCAGGTATACACCTCAGGGGATTTTTAAATTTTACAACACACTCAGATGCTGTTGCTGTTTTAGACGCTGTTGCTGTTGTTATATATATATTTTTCTTATAAGCAGAAGAATTTTGTTTTCTTATAAGCATAAAAACAGCTTGCATTTTGCTTAGCTGTTACTTGAGAAATAGTCTTTTTTTAAAAAAATTTTATTTGAAAGTCAGTTTATATATATTATATATATATATATATATAGAGAGAGAGAGAGAGAGAGAGAGAGGATCTTCCATTCACTGATTCACTCCCCAAATGGCTGCAACAGCCAGGAGTCAAGAGCTTCATCTGGTTCTCCCATGTGGGTGCAGGAGCCCAAGTACTGGGCCATCTTCCGCTGCTTTCCTAGGTGCATGAGCAAGGAGCTGGATTGGAAGTGGAGCAGCTGGGACTCGAACCAGCACCTGTATTGGAATGCTGCCACCGCAGATGATAGCTCAACCAGCTGCGCCATAGTACCAGCCACAGTGGTGAGAAACAAACTTAACAAAAATGAAAAAAAAAAAAAAAACCCTCAAAAAAGTTTTCTGATTCACATACACGATTTTCAAAAATAATTGTCTTAAATATTGACAATTGCCAGTGCCTACATGAATGTCTCAAAATTCCACCACGCACACCTTTTGGTTGTCAACTGAATAGATAATGGAAGATTACTGGATCAGACTTCGTTCAGGTTCCTGTATTTCACTTACGAGATCATCAACATTTAAGAGGTATTCAATTATAATAATGTGTTTCCCATGCTGCCCTGGCTTCCAGGAAACTCCGAGTTGAATATGATGCTCAATCTAGCAATTCGCCTCTCCCATTGCTTCAGGCGTTAATCTAAAGCTCTAGTTCTATTTAAAAAAAAAAAAGAAGAAGAAGAAGAAGAAGAAAGCTCTAGTGTTTAACTTCTTTTATGTTACAAACTGACCAAACTTCCTTTCGGAAAGAGAGACGGGGTAACAGAGAAAGGGAACTCCATGAAGACGTCTTCTAATAATAATGAAGAGAATGATTCATGACACTTAACTTTCTACCCTTAATTAGTTACTTAGCACTTGTTATAAGGTCCTCATTAGACAGCAGTTTCCCTGAGGGCAGCGCTGGGCTCTGTGTGTCCCTGCACCTCCCACAGGGTGGGAATTTAGGAAGATTCTGCTGGCTACATACAGCCTTAGGATGCCTTTCAGAGAAAACAGTCAGGCTCGTCCTCCCCTTTCCTTTCTTTGTTTCCTTCAAGAAGACTTTGCAGAGAGATGTTTGGCAGTCAGACAGCCCTGAGTTATTATTCGTGGCTGCTGCTACATTGCTGGGTAAAAATTTCTCCTGTTTCCCCTTTGAAGCCCGTCATAAATTTGTTTCTTCCTCTACATTGTTCTCCCCCTCTTCCTGTATAATACTCAGTAATGTCCTCCTACATAAATAATAACCACTTACATTTACATAAGCACCGGTAACACTGGCACATTCTTTCCAAAAAGGATTTAAGGTGGACATCTTAGGGGATTTTTAAATTTTACAGCACACTCGCAGATGCTGTTGCTGCTGTTATTAGCTAATAATTTATTGTGTATGGATCATGTGCCAGGCATTAGGCAAGGGCTTTTTGTATACTATCTCATTTAGTCCTTACAGTAATCCTATGCAGGAGCTACTGAGAATCATCCCTGCTTTCAATGCAAAGAAACTGAGAAGTCCCAAAACTGGCTCATGCTCATACAGCCAGCAGGGAGCAAGACTGGGATTTGAACCCTGGCTTCTGACCACCTAGTCGTAGCCCCTAACTTCATGTCATTCCTTGGGGTCATGACTTCAACTCAGTGCAACAGACCAAGTGATGGGGGGACAAACTATTTCACAGGGCAGAGGGAAGTGGAGGAGTAGGCTTCCTGCAGGTCTGTGATGTCTAGGAGTAGTATGGTTTACTCACTGCATCTCATTTATTCCCTCCAGCCAACCGGCAGAGCAGATATAAATGCCTGCACCACAGACGGGGGCACAGAGGAGACCCTGCATAGGCACTCCGTGGAGAAGGTAGGGTTTCAGTCTATTTGACTCTCAAGTTTCAGTTGCTTCCCTATGGTGCACAAGGAGCCCAGATTCCCATAGTGGGTTATCAAAACACAACACCAGATTTGTTCTCAACAAGAGTTCTTTGAAATGCCCTTTTCAGGTTTTGGTGTGTTGGGGTCAAAAAGTGCATTGTGTGTCCTGCTGCTGAGTGACTCTTCCCCATGTGACCTTGAAAGTGGGGGGAGCATCTTATTGTGCCTTGACGCACGCAGTGAATGCAATTGAATTTCCATCTCATTCAGAGCAGAGAGAGAATAGCTTTGGGAACGAGGCTAGTTCGAAACAAGGGCTTCTGAAGCTAATTAAAAGCTAGGCTGGAGCTGTGCTTTTCATTCCTTAAGAATGTTCGACCTCATTAAATAGGAAAAAGCAAGTGGACTTTTCTGATTTTTTTTTCCAGGTTCTGCAGGGGTAGAGGGGGTCACTGAGCAAGAGAGAGAGAGAGATTTCTAGGACTTCCAGCCTGCACAGGGACTACAGCAGCAACGTTGTTGTTGATGGAGACCTTCTTTTCTCATGTGCTTGTCATCCCGGGAGGCTGCTCTTGGGCAGACCACATACGGGAGGACCTGCTACTGGTGACTCCCAGTTTCAGCTCCCCAATATCCTATAACCACAAGGGTGGAGAAAGGTTTTGCCAGCTCTAGCACAGTAGAGTAAACGTTTGTTCTTAGGAGAGACCTCCCTTTGCTCTTTCTCAGACATGATGACCCAGCCCAGGCCTCTGGATGAAGGCTGAGAGCCTGCAATGTTGTTCTAGTGTGTGGACTTAGAGATTGCCAACAGCAAGTCAGGAGCCATGTGCTCGAGCCACCCAGATGGCAGGAAGACAGAGAAGTTTAAGCGCACCAAGGGATAGACTTAAATGTCGATTTTGAAAAGTAGAGCTAGGACACCAGCCACTACTGGATTGCAAGTATTGTGCCAGCAGCTAAGCATATATTTCATCTAATGCTTCTAACAACCCTACATGGTGGCTATTGTTCTTATTTTAGGGTTCAGGAAATGGTGGTACCAGCTCTGATCCTGTTTGTCATGGCTCTTGGCCCTTGCTAAATTAATACAATGTAGTCTGAAGAATGCTAGTTTTGCAAAATATCAAAATTGGAAGAGACAGCAGAGCCATGTCCACTTTTTGAGGATAATAGAGAAAAGCAATCCAAAGCTAGAAATGCATCAAGGACACGGAACAGAGCTGACGCATCTACCCAGGCCTCCAGGCTTGCTGAGTGTGGACCAGTCTTGTCTTCTCTGTGTAACAGTAGGAGAACAGAGATGAAATTGCCATCTGGGATGGATGAAACCAATGTCAAGGCTGCTGTAGCTCTGTCTCTAAGCAATGATCATGACAAACAGAGCCATTTCCAAAGGGCTTCTCCCTCAATCTGCTCAACATCCCTTAGAAAACAAGGAGGGGAAGCTTTGAAGTTCTGGAAGACCAAGGAACTTGGCAATGGGAAAGATGTACGCCTACATCAAATGCTGTGAATGCCTCAGCAGAAGGGCCCAAGAGGAGAATATCCTTGTTGGGTATTTTCTGATTTTTATCATCATGTGACCCTAGGTGTCAGATACTGCTAAATCTTCCCTTCAAAATGGTGATGAGATTGCTTCTCATGCCTTGGTTTTCTCCAATTATTTGTGGTTCCAGAGAGTCTCTCCTCTAGACTGGGGTGGTCTTATCTCGCAAAGTCTGTGCGGAGTGTATAGTCTACGTTCATAGCCATAACATGCATGTCAGTCTCTTCGAGCCACACTCAGGGCCGCCTTGCCTCCAGTACGGCAGAGATCAGAAACAGCTCTATGGTCTGTGCCCTGGCTGCGACTCCCTGTGCAAGAGGACTGAAAAGCAGTAGGGCTGAAAGCGATACTGGAGACCGCTTCAAACTCCTACTTTCTGAGTCAAATTTTACTTGTTTTTCATCTGACCAGTGGCCCTGAGAAATTCTCAGAGTGGAACTGTTGGTGTAGTGAGAGCCAAGGTCATTTGCAAGGGCATAGAATAAGTAGTTTCAATGCTCATATCTATTTTTCACCATGGATGTTTCCCTCTGAACCAGTTTTATTTATATGTCATGTAGATAAAAATGATGAGTCTATTAATGGGTCATGTTTCTAAATCGAATGAAGTATAAAATCCTTACATATTCAAGGGTCTCTCCAAGTTGGTCTTAGTCATACTCCCTACGTTTCAACCACTGGGTGGCTCGCTGGTCCCTGAATATATCATTTTATTCTCACTTGAAAGAAAATCAATGACTTCAATTTGATATCTGTGCTTTAAACTCTTACCAAAAATTATTTAAAGTTAGGCATTTCCCACAAGCTTTGTGTTAAACCGAAAACATGCATCATCCCACTTGATTTCAAAAGGGACTAGGAGGTAGATGGAGAAAGGACCTTTATTCTCATTTTACAGCTGAGAGAACTGAAGTATGGACAGGTGTGACGATGAGCTCAAGATCATTCAAGGCACCAGAGACAGCAATAACAGGCCTGCTGAGTTCTAATCCAGAATGCCTTCCTCTGTGTTGTATGGGACAAGCTCTCAATGCTCCCAGATTTCAAGTGTACATTTGGCCACTGATATTTCCTCTCAAAACAGGAAAAACATCTGGCTGTCTCCTGCTACACCACCTGGGTGACCACACACCCATGTGTTCCCAGGCTTCCTTGCCTTGATTCAGGCTACTCCCTCTCCAGGGAGGGTCCTCCCTTCCCACTCTCCAAACTGCCCACTCCTCCTGAATCAGTTTCAGACAAGCTCATGGAGTCACAGAAGACAGAGAACTTGAGGACCCACCACAGGGGAAGCTTGCGGAGATCTGGGATCAGGTCTTCATGTCTTTTTATTGCTTAACACAGTACCTGCTACATAGTACATATTCAGGAGGTATTTGACTAAAAGTTGCCCAGGGCCTGAATATAATAAAATGGAAAGTAGGATCTCAGTCTTCAGATGTTGGGGTAGAATTCTTGAGGCTATGGATAACTTTCTACAGCACTGTGAATCATGAGATGGTTATGAACATTTTGCAGGCCAAGAGACTGTTGCAACCTCTTTTAAGATGGGTCTACCAGCATTTCCTGTTCTCACTTAGCTCCTTTAACTAATTCCTGAATGCTGGCGTGCCTTAGCCTGGATTTTTCCTTTAACTAAGTGTCAAAAATGACTTTAGATGGAGAAAATGAATTGAGCAGGGCAAAAAAAAGAAAAACCCATGAGTCCTGGAATAACCTCCAGTTGGTAATGATTTATCCTGTTCCATTGTTAATTTTGCAATTAAGCAAGAGCACTTTATATGCCTGAATGACCCATGAATTGTATCTTAATCAAATTAATGTGTCTGCAACATAGGACTGATTCAGTGTTCAACTATTAGGATGACAAATGATGCAAAGCCTGAGTTTTCTCTCCTTTCTCTCTCTTCTCTCTACAAAACCTTCTACTATGAAAGGCCAACTGACTGACAGCTTGTTGTTTTGATGAATAACATGAGTTCCTATTGGCTAAACATTTGAGAAGGCTGGGTATATACCCTCACCCTACTTCAAACCAACTGTGTATGTGTGTAACCGTGTGTAAGTTTGGGTGAAAAAAATGTGGTTAATTCAAGTTGTGCACTTCCTGCCACTGACATTTGTTGCTGCTGCTGTGTAATGGAGTTGAGGCTGGGTGGGCGAGTCAGATGCAGTGACCTATATCTCTATATTGTGACTACCCCCCTCAACTGCCATTCTTGGGCAACCTGGGGGGTAGAAGAAGATGGCCAGGAACACACCAGGCAGAGACTGCATTGCTCTGAAGGAGTCCCCAGGACTTCAGGGCATCTTAGCCTGATGAGACATAGGAAAAAGTCTGATTCTGCTTAATAAAATGACATGTACTTTTTTAGATTATAATGTTAAGTAATGATTTTTCAAAAACAGGCCTTTGTGGTTTGAGCCAAGATAACTAGGATTTAAGCTTCCCTTAAAAGATAACTAGGGTTTTAGGATTCTATTGCCGTGCAGAGGGTCTTCAGAAATAAATTCCCAGAAGGGGCCATTAAAGAAGGATGTACTTTTCTCTGAAGGGAGGAGAGGACTTCCACTTTGTATATGGCCCTGTCTAAAAACCAATGGAGTTTGTGGACTCAAAAGGCTTCCATAGCCTTAGCAGCTCATGTCAAGAGCCTCAGGTGATCCCAAATGTCATAAATAAGAGTGTCAGTTGTTAGATCAACAACAGGACTCACTGTGCACTTGCTCCCTGTGTTGGACCTCTGTCCTTAATGAGTTGTGCTATGAGAGTTAATGGTAAAACTTGCCTTCAAACTGTACTTTATACTTTGTGTGTCTGTGTGGGTGAAAATAGTTGAAATCTCTACTTAGTACAGAGTTGGGCTTCTGTATATAAAGTCAATAAAAAATGAATCTTAATGGAAGATGGAATGGGAGAGAGAGTGGGAGGTGGGATGGGAGTGGGGGTGGGAGGGCAGGAATGGGGGGAAGAAACACTATATTCCTAAAAGATGTACATATGAAATTTGTAATTAAATAAAAACCTTAAAAAAAAAAAGAAATAGTTTCCCATTCTTGTCATTCCATTTTTCACAATTCGCATGGCAAATATTTTCAAATGTTAGTAAGAGCATATCTCTTCCATGTATAAAATCCTTTGATAGCTTTCTACTATGCATAGCACTTGTAATAAAGTTCAAAGTTCTTGCTATGGCTGAGAAGGCCCTAATCTGTCCCCTGCTTTCCCTATTGACACCTTCTTTATTTGCTGCCTTTGTAACACTAGCCACTTGGCTTCCAGCCCCAGGGCCTTCACACAGGCTGTTCCTGTAACCAGTTGGCCCCTCTGCTGCTTTCCTGGCCCACGGCAAAAGGGTCACCTCTTCACACTTCTCTGACCCATTGATATAAATGATGCTACTCTGTTAGTTTTCCTCATACTACTGTACGCTTTCCTCACATCACCTATTATGATTTATAGTGATTATATATATTTCTGTGTTTAGTTTTTATTTAATGTCTGTTTATTCACTATATAATAAGCTTTATACATGCTTCCTTTGCCATTGTATTATTTTCTGGGTGTGTAGTATGAGCTTGGTTAGTATTTACTGAAGAACAATATTGACATCCTACTGACTTTCGTAATACTTAACATTCCATGGCACAAAATGGGAATGGGAATGGGAATGTCATCCTTATACTACAGCTACCTATGGAATTCACTTTGATATTTGTTTGATACTGAGCTTTGAGATTTGGACCTATCAGTTGAACATAGAAGGGAAGCAAGACAAAGTTAATGGTTTTTACTTTTCTTCTATTGAAAATTTACTAGCTCATGTGGGAGGGATCAGAAGTAGCCTATCTTTCTCAACCCATGACAAGCAAGAGGAGCACCTCTGCCACAGCTCCTCCTCTTGAGCTCCACCAGTCATTTTCTCTGCCATTAGCAAGGGAAATTACAACACTGAAATCCTCACCATCTTTGCTTTCTTTAGGAGTTTCTTCTCATCTAAATAACATTGGCAAGGTTAAAAGATATGCTCAAGAACTCTCAGAGAAGACATTAAGTTCTCTCAATCCTTTATGTAAATGTCAAAAGTCCTTTGCTTGCTAGCTTCCTTGTTTGCTTGCTTTTTAAAGATTGATTTATTTTATTTGAAAGGCAGAGCTAGAGAGAGAGGGACAGAGACAGAGAGAGGGAGCGATCTTCCATCTGTTAGTTTACTCCCCAAATGGCTGCAACAACCAGCGATGGATCAGGCAGGAGCCAGAAGCCAGGAGCTTCATCTGGGTCTCCCACATGGGTGGCAGGAGCCCAAGTACTTGAGCCATTCACTACTGCTTTCCCAGGCACATTAGCAGGGAGCTGGATCAGAAGTGGAGCATCCAGCATACAAACTGGCATCCACATGGGGTGCCAGTAGGTGTCACAGGCAGCTGCTTAAACCACTGTGTCACAATGCTGGCCCCTGGCCCTTTACTTTATACCCTTTCTTTTTTCTTCATCCCTCCCAGATCTGAGATGACAGAGCATAGAATTTCCCCAGGGTTAAAAATACCAACCTTGCAGGACATTTAAGACTAAATGAAATCAAATGTGTAATTGTGATTTTACAATGTCTGATCCTCAAGGCTCAATAAATGTCAACTGGTTATTAATCTACCACTTTCACTTCTCCCTGCTTTGCTTTCGCTGCTCCAGAGTCCGTGTGATTCAACCCAGGACGGGAGGAGAGTTGGTCCACCCAGCCTTGAGGAAAGCAGGTTAGGTTTAGAAGATGACTCACTCAGGGACACTGACCTCACGGAGGATTTTCCATCTCAACTCTGTGTGCTAGGTTTCAGCCTCTAGTATTCCATATGCAGAAGGGTTTTAATACTAAGCAAAGTCAGTCTCTCCCATTCATTCATAACCAGCAACTTAGAGGACAAGAGTCTTTGCTTAGAACCACCCCCCAATCCCTGTCAAGTTTTGCAAATTTGCTCCATTTCTACTTCCTAAGCGGGAACACACCTATGGAGAATGTGAGATGATCAGAGGACAAACAAAGAAGATATTATCCAACTACTGGTAAACCCATCATTAAAATAGAACTTTAAGCTTATTATATTGGTTCTGAGAAAAATGAGTGAGTTTTCAATCAGAGAGGGATTTTTTTGACTTTGTCTTTGAATCAGTACCTGGATGCCCAGAAGATAAATGGGTGGAGGACATGAAGAGATACTCAGGGGAGACCAAGGATCTGCCTTGGGCAATGCAGTGCCTGCTTGAGAGCCAGGGGTAGGCTGATAACATTGAAAGGGGTGGGGGCTGGCGCCATGGCTCACTTGGCTAATCCTCCGCCTGCGGCTCTGGCATCACATATGGGCACCGGGTTCTGGTCCCGGCTGCTCCTCTTCCAGTCCAGCTCTCTGCTGTGGCCCGGGAAGGCAGTGGAGGATGGCCCAAGTGCTTGGGCCCTGCATCTGCATGGGAGACCAGGAAGAAGCACCTGGCTCCTGGTTTCAGATTGGAGTAGCTCTGGCTGTAGTGGCCATTTGGGGGTGAACCAACAGAAGGAACACCTTTCTCTCTGTCTCTCTCTCTATCTGTCAAATAAAAAAAAGAAAGAAAGAAAAGAAAGGGGTGACAGAACCTACTAGCTTTCCAGCTGTTTCTGCCTACTGTTGTGTGCCTTCCAATGAACTAGTTTGTTAGTCCTGTTGCTTTTCTTTTTTTTTTTTTCCCAATCTGTTTGCTGGACAGGATTCTGCTAAGACTCAACCTGAAAGAAAGCTTCTAACTCTTTATTAGATACCTCTTCTGAGGTTTCAACCTGTTGAAAGCTGCAAGCCTGGATCTGAAGAGTTGGTCAGTTTGGGGAGATCTGAGTGCACGTGCCAGCTCTGCCATTTATAGCACTAGGACCACACCCAGGCATGTTACCTGCTTGCACCAGTTTCTGTGTCGGCACGTGGAAGAAGGCAGAGCTGTTAGAACAGACTATCTAAAACATCCACAGAGAACCTGGCTCATGATCAATAATCAGTGCTAGTTGGCTTCCTTCTTGGCCCCACCGCCCACTCTCCACCATGTTCTTTGCTGTTGGTGGAGCCTTCTGAGCTATGAGGGAGACATAGGGGAAAATTCTCCAGTGGGCATAGTCTCACAGGCTTCCCAGAGGTAGGTGAGGAGCTCCCTTTATCTGTTCAGTTTCGTAAGCAAAAACCTCTTCCGTTAGTCAGCTTTTCATTACTCTAATGAAATACCGCACACAGGCTGCTTAGGAGGGAAAGAGGCTCACAGGTTTGGAGGTTCAAGTCCAAGATCGGGTGCCCCATTGGTGTAGCCTCTGAGGAGGCTGTCAGCTGGCCATGGTGGAGCTCCTGCAGGGGAAGGGTCACACAGTGGGCCCACGAGCAGGAGTGGCTGCCCCAGACACGGGCTGGTAGATCAACCCTTGGGAGAACCACCTTCTGAGAGCATACCTTCCATGTTCTAAGGACCCCTCCCGAGGCCCATGTCCTAAATCCTACAACGGGATTATGCTGCCATCTTCTTAGCACCAGAACTTCTGACTTTGGGGTCTAAAGTCCTGCTTGACTTCAGGAACAAAATCATGTTCAAACCAAGTCTCATCTTTGGAATCTGCACCAAAGCTTGACTGGGCAGGGCCTGAGACCAGGAAATGAAATTGAAGCTGTAGACAAATTTCCCGGTCAAGATTTATATTCCATTTTGAAATATGCTTAAAAGCCCAGAGGAAGAATTCCCACTTCCAAATTATGTGATAATATTTTTTTTTTTTTGCTTTTGCTGAAAGTGGTCTTGTCAGCAAAGGATCAGGAGTAGCAAGGCTTCTCGGGCGAGGAACTGGAACCATGTTAATAGTAGAGCTAACAAGCCAGGCGCTTACCCTGTTGTTAATGACTCTTCAGCAGAGAAAAAGAAATACTAAATAAACAACAGCAATAACTGTCCAGCAAGTGTTCCACAGGGGTGGTGCCTGGTGCCCTGAGAGCACATGGCATGGGAGGGAGTTGTGATCAGGAAAGGCTTCCTGGAGGAGTGGCAATGAAACTGAGATCTAAATGTGAGTGGAGGGAAAATAAATAGCAGAGTCAGAAGAGAGTTCCATGTAAAGGAAGTGCTTGTACAAAGGCCCTGGGTGAAAAATCAGGAAGCCAGAAAGAAGACCGAAGACAATTTGTTTGGGCTGGGGTAAAGGGTTGTGGATGGGGCTTAATCAGAGAGGTAGGCAAAAGCCAGCTCATGAACAATGTGTGTGTGTGTGTGTGTGTGTCGTGTTGAGGAATTAAGCTCTATCTAAGAACCATGAAGTGTTTTGATACAGGACTGATCATGTCATTCATGCTGACTGCAGAGGGAGGGGGCACATCCAGACACATGTCAATCAAGACGAGACAGTGGTCTGGCTCAGGCAGTGGCGTTAGGAAGGAGAGAAGGGGAGGACTCAGGAGATGTTCAGGTAGAACCCTCCCAGCACTTGGCAATGGGATGGGTGTGAGATTTCTAGAAGGAAGGAGCTGTTGAGGATGGTATCCCGTATGGGAGCCAAGCTGTGGGTTGTAGCTGGTTGATAGGAGCTACAACAGAGATGAAGACATCACTGTCAGCATCCAGATCAGTTTCTCAAATCATTTTCCCGTTATCACTCATAAACACAGAAATCACCAGGGAAGGCTAGAGCAATGGCTGAGGAATTGCTAAATATTTTATCAATGAAATAGGCACAAAGAGTATAAAGTTGAACGTTGTTTCAGAATAAGCGGCCACTTAAGTAATGCTGTCTGAATGTTCCTGATGAGCAGTGATAGCCAAACCCTGCTAGGGAACAGGGAACGTTCCTTGGCTTTCTCCCCTTCTCTCCCCCTTTTCTTGCTATCTGTTTCACGCCCCTCTGCTCCCAGCATTACCCTAATTTTGTTTGTTTTGCTTTCGGGGAGGAATGGTACAAATGAGGCTCAGCCCCACGTTATTTTGTTGTTTCTTTTCTTTTTTTAGTCTAATTCAGGACAAGAAAAGCTTTCATTGAAAGAACAGATGTCATCTGCTTTGGTCTTTTGTGGTGATTTTATTTTATTTTATTAAAAAAAAATTCTCCTGCAGATGAGGCTCATTTGAACATAATGACGGGCAACAAAAGGCCTTGCACAGAGGAGCTTCAGATTTGGTCCGATTCAGGGGAGGGAGAGCAAACAAGGAGCTGTCCTGTCCATTTGGCTCTCCTCTAGAGGGCCAGAGCAGCTGCGTTTCAGATGCAAATGGGAGATGGGGGATGGGACTTGTGGAAATGCCCAGGAAGCCGGCGTGCAGGTGTTGAGGATTCCAGACGTGGCTGCAGCAACAGGCCCTGCAAACATAGAGCTCCCAGACAGAGAGGACTTGAGCGTGCTTGCTGGGAGGGCTCAAGTGGACCCGCAGCTGCACTGGACATTCCTGCTTGTGGTCATCAATGGGCCCTGTATTGAAAATATGAGAGTGAGCAACTGGCACGTTAGGAGAAAGGAAACGCTTTGGAGATAGAGCAAACGCCAGGCTGCAGGGGCTTCCCCTTGGCTGCACTCTTCATTTAGATCCACATACGTACGTACGTGCATAAAATAGATCCTTGACATCTGACACTGTGGCATCCTGGGGCTGGAAGGAGTCCATGGCATCACCAGGCCCGTCCCTGTCATTCCGAGGATGAGATGTTCCAAGCAGCCAAAGGACCTGCCCCAGGTCACACAGTGTGCCTGTGAGACAGAGAACACAAGTCAGGGGACAGTGACATTGATCCAGGCCTCTGTCCCAGACACTGTCTGATCTATGTACGTGGCACTAAGTAATTTACACAGCCAATCTATGAGCTAAGTTTTCCTATTTGCATTTTAAATACAGGGAAACTGAGGCTTCGGTAAATTTAAAATTTGTCCAAAGTCAACAAACTAGTAAACAATAGAATTTGAATCTAGGTATGTATATTTCATTCCAAAACTCATGCTTTTTTTAAAAAAATTACACTTCATTCCTGATTCCTAGGAAAATTCTCTCTCTCTCTCTCTCTCTCTCTCTCTCTCACACACACACACACACATATGTCCATATGCAAACATTGTTTCTATGTAAAATGTACTATTATGCCTAGATTAAAACCTTTAAACATGAAACATTTGTCTCCAGACATATACATGTGGAACTACAGCATTATCAAATACAGTTATGGAATTTAGGTATGCTTGCTAATGATCTTTTTCATGAATGTACTCAGTAGTTGTTTGGTTGTGAATTGCTCCCTCTTACTTGGCAAGATGCTCTTCCTTCTAGCTAGTACCTAGTATCTACCAAGATCGTTCCTGTGAATGCCCTCTGTTTGGGTAGTGCCTATATTTTTTTTTTAACTTTTATTTAATGAATATAAATTTCCAGTGTACAGCTTATGGATTACAATGGCTTCCCCCTCCCATAACTTCCCTCCCACCTGCAACCCTCCCCTCTCCCGCTCCCTCTCCCCTTCCATTTGCATCAAGATTCATTTTCAATTCTCTTTATATACAGAAGATCAATTTAGTATAAAGATTTCAACAGTTTGCACCCACATAGAAACACAAAGTGAAACATACTGTTTGAGTACTAGTTATAGCATTAAATCACAATGTACAGCACATTAAGGACAGAGATCCCACATGAGGAGCAAGTGCACAGTGGCTCCTGTTGTTGACCCAACAAATTGACACTCTAGTTTATGGCGCCAGTAACCATCCTAGGCTGTTGTCATGAGTTGCCAAGGCTATGGAAGCCTTCCAAGTTTGCCGACTCTGCTCATATTTAGACAAGGTCATAAAAGACAGAGTGAGGATAGTAACCAATGATCCTAAGAGTGGCATTTACCAGGTTTGAACAATTATACAGCATTAAGTGGGGAAGAGGACCATCAGTACACACAGGTTGGGAGTAGAGCCATTGGTGGTAGAGTAGAGGTTATGATTACAAAGGAATGAGGCCCAAGTGCACTAGACAGGGCCTAGAACAAAGGACAGAGTCATTATTAGAGGAGCTAAGAAAGGTGCTGTCTAAGCTACAAGTAATTTTTCTGATTGAGAGGCAAATAGAACCTGATAGAAGGGGCTTGATAATAATCTGGTGGGCTTTTATTGTATTCAGTATTTTGGGATGGCTCTGTAAACAGATGAAGCCAATAATGTATTAACAGTACCAACTGAGAGAAAGTATGGTTAACTGAGGTTACTAAAAAGAAAAAGCAATTCAAATCAATTGGCAATCTACAAAAAGAGTTAAAGATTTTAAAAGCTATTATTAAAATTGCTATATTGGTCTATTATGCTATATTATATGTGTGTACATATTGTATGTCCACATGGGGAAATTTTATTAAGAGTTTTATTTTAAATGGCTTATAGATAAGATTGTCCATAAATTTAAGCTGCTAAAATCAATCAAAGATACATTTTAATTTGTGGGACCTGAATCTGTGTATCATATGTTTTAGACTTGTTGGTAGAAAGAAACTAAAAACATTTTATATGGTTGTGCTTAAGTTTACTGGCTAAACAAACTACACCATGTTAGATATTTAAGAGGTGTTTTCAAATACATGATTCTTAAAATTTATAGAAGGCATTGGACCTTCTGGTAAATGTTTTCTTAAGTTGTTATCTAATGGTTGAAACGGTTTGCTAAGTATTCATGTGATATTGCTATTGTCAGCAAGCGATCTAGGACTTGCTCCCTCATTTCTCTATTCTAAGCCCAACTTGTTCTTTCATTTCTCTATTCTCTTCAAGGTAGGAAACTAATTCTATTATGAAGGAATCTGTAGGACGCACAATTTAATCTTTAGACCTTATAAAAGAGATGGCTAACATTTTTCTGTAATAGCATAGCTAAAATAAGAACTTAAATAATAATCTCATAGCTAGATTCACTTTGCCATCAGCGAAGTATACAGTAAGTGGGTAGTGCCTATATTTATGAAGCACTTTTTTTTTTGACAGGCAGAGTTAGACAGTGAGAGAGAGAGACAGAGAGAAAGGTCTTCCTTCCGTTGGTTCACCCCCCAAATGGCCGCTATGGCTGGCAGGCTGTGCCGATCCGAAGCCAGAGCCAGGTGCTTCCTCCTGGTCTCCCATGTGGGTGCAGAGCCCAAGCACTTAGGCCATCCTCCACTGCCTTCCCAGGCCACAACAGAGAGATGGACTGGAAGAAAAGCAACTGGGACAGAACCGGCACCCCAACCGGGACTAGAACCCGGGGTGCCGGCGCCGCAGGCGGAGGGTTAGCCTTGTGAGCCGTGGCGCCGGCTATGAGTCACTTTTACAATGCAGTAGTTCAAGGAGTCTTGGCAACTCCTATGCGGGACCACGAGTCCCATCTTATGGATGAGAGCAGTATGGCTCAGGGAAGTCAAATGATTTTCCGAGAGAAAGCTAGGGGATGAGCTCATGTCTGCTCGTGTCTGAATACTGGCAGAAGCAGTTCAGTGAAAGGTAAGCTAAACTCCAGAGCTCAGAGGAGACTCACCAGAGGACAGGTGCACTTGTCTGTTGCTGGGAGATGCTGTGGTCTGAGATGTAGAATCCCAGATTTGCAAGCAGACAACCTGACACCCTGTGGGTGTGTGAGTGTGTGGGTGGCAGCTGAGCATGTAGGGGTGGTGCTGGGAGGTGTGGGCACCATGGGGAGGTGACCGAGGGGAGGTGAGACTGTGTGGGTGGCTTCCTTTGCACAAATGTGTCACCCTCTGTTCCTGCCTCAGGACTGTGACAATGCTCAGATGATTCCCCACAAATGAGCCCTTGTGTGGGTGGTTAACACCCATGACTATGCTGGTTCCATGGCTGGGACCTGGGTCCGGGGCTTTGGGGTGTCCATGTACAGCACTGCCTTTGAGCACTTTTGTCACTTCAACCTGAGCTTCTGAGGCCAGCCATTTTGCAACGTGGGAGGTCTCCCACACCTAATTCCTTGGGAAAAATAAATCAACAATATCTCCTATTAATAATTGGGCCAGGAGCATAAGCTGTGTATTTGAAAGCTGATTCAAAATAAAACCTGAGGCTGCTAGAGTTTTTTGAAATGTTTTATTGATTCATTTTCACTTTATTTTAAAGTCACTCACACACACACACACACACAGACATAATTCCCACAAAGGCTGGTGCTGGGCCAGGCCAACACCAGAAACTGGGAGCTCCATCTAGGTGTCCCGTGTGGGTAGAAGGAACCCAGCTAGTTGAGCCATCATCTGCTGCCACCCAGAGTATGCATTAGCAGCAAGCTGGAATGGCAGCAGAGTCAGGACTCGAATCCAGGCACTCTTATGTGGGGATGCAAGCACCCAAGCAGTCTTACCATGCCAAGCACCTGCCCCAGAGAGAGTTTTAAGGTACCTGGCTTAGATACTTATTTTATGGAGACACTGGGGACCAGAGGATAGAGTGGCTTTATTTAATACTTCAAGCTTATCTTGATTTCATTTACTAAATATTTGTAGACTAGGTAAATCAGTCATTTTTCTGTTCCTAACTGCTCCTACAGTATAACAAAATACCCAAGGGTGGACACTTTATAAAGAAAAGAAATTCATTTAGTATACAGTTCTGTGCAGGTTCAAGAGTATGGCACTCAGTTCTACTGGGCTCTGATGAGGGATTCAGGGCAGAGGGAGTAACAATGATGGGGCATCTGTGAGAGAAATCACAGGACGAGACCAGAAACCCTATCATAAGAACTAACTAGGGTCCCATGAGAACTTTATCTTAATCCCTTCTGTAGGTACTCTCCCCAAGATCTAAGGATCTCCCACAAGTCCCATGTCTTAAAGGAACAGTCATCTTTTAACCTCACCAACACAGGGGACCAACCTTCTAAGAAATGAACCCTTGCAGGGGAAACTTCATCCAAACCATAGTGTCGGTGGAAGCACCTGACTTCAAGGGTCTCCCAGCCTGGTGGAGAGAGATATGCATAAGCAAGGAGTTGCACAATGCCAGTAGGTGGGACCAATGCTCACAGCAGAGATAGCATTTGAGGAGTGGCATGTTCAAAGACACAGAGGAGGGAAGAGCACGATGAGATACAAGGACTTTGAGAGCTGCCTGGAATACAGGGTGTTTCTCTGTATGTATGAGTTTACGGGGTGGGGTTAGCAGGTGAAACCAGAAGAAGGGAGGTGCCAGACAGAGGAGTCCTCACTGTCTTATAGAAACAGGGAGAGCTTTCAAGGATGTTACACAGAGTGATAGTGAGATTCTGAATGGGTTTTGACATATTTAGTGCACAGTCCGGAAAAGGGACTGGGGAGAGACTGAAGACAAGGCTAGAAATAGGGGATGATATTGTGGTATAATGGGTTAATCTGCTGCCTACAATGCTGGCATCCCTTATGGGTGCCAGTTCAAGTCCCAGCTTCTCCTCTTCTGATCCAACTCTCTGCCAATGTGCCTGGAAAAGCAGTGGAAGATAGCCCACGTGCTTGGGCCCTTGCCACCTACATGGGAAACCCAGAAGAAGCTCCTGGCTCCTGGCTTTGGTCTGGCTCAGCCCTGGCCAGACTGAATGGAAGATCTCTCTCTATCTATCTATCTATCTCTCTGTAATTCTTTCTTTCTGTGATTTCAAATAAATAAAATAAATTTTAACAAAAATACACTGGAAATGGTCTCAGTGAATGATAATGAAAGGTTGGCCATAGCTGATGGAGAATGAGAGGAGGAAATAGATGTGAGAAACTCAGGAGCCAGAGTTGCTATGAATATTGGAGTGATTGGGGTACTGGTGGAGCATAGGTCCTGGAGATCTTGGAGTCTAGCTTGGATGATGAGGTGGGTGGTGGTTCAGTCAACCACGAGAGGAGCTGGGTAGGAGTAGGGAAAGAGAGCTTTATGGAAACAGGTTCGAACTGGCTGCATGTGCCATATCTGGGATTCAGAGATGGCCAGATGAGCAGAGAACAGTCTGGAGCCCAGCAGAGATGCCAAGGGTAGAAGCAGGTCCTGTTAGGGTTAGAATCCACATACGCTGATTTTGACTAGGGGGCACATTTTAAACAAACCACTCCATCAAAACTCATATTCAAATGTGTCTAAGTGCCTAGGCTGGAAGGCTCCAGAGGACAGGGACACTCAGCCTTTGCACTGGGAGGCCTTGTGTGTGGCAGGGCACTGTACGAGGTGAGGCACAGGAAGGCCCAGGGATGCACTCAGGCCCCTGTTTAGCTGCACAAGGCCAGGGCCAGGACCCCACTGGGGCCAGATCCTTTTATCTTGGAGCCATCCTTCATCAGATACAGCATTCATTCATTTCCTCTCCAGCCCTCACTCCCTTCCTATCACCACCACCTCCTTGCCTTAGTCACTGGAGCTGAGTCATGCTTTGAGCCTACTCCTGTTGCCTTCTCTCTCTCTGAATGGAAAGAATTTGGGCAGGGGCCACTGAGTATGGGCATGAGCATCAACTGCTCAGGTGGGATCGAAGGGAAGGGTCCCAGAATCTGACTTCCAATCTTGGTTCCCAGGAGGCAGAGGAAGGAGGGAGGCTGGCCAGGAGAAAGAAAGGAGAAAAGGAATGGATGTGGACTGAGTACCTCCTGTGTGCCAGACTCGCCAGGGTTCATTCCTTGTCACAGTGGTCCTAGAGCAACTGTGCTGTCCTCAGATGGGAATCTGGAGGCTCGGTGATGTTAAGCCGTTTCTCCAGTTTTCAGCAACAGGTGTATCCAAAGAATGTCAATGCTCACACCTTTTCTACTGCATCGCTCTGCCCCCCTGTACCATCTCTGGGGCAGGATGGCATTCATGTCAACTCGTGACTGCATGCTTATACAAGAAAAATACTGCCAAAGTGGCTGAGGCTTATTGATCTTGAGA
The DNA here is from genome assembly GCF_033115175.1 of Lepus europaeus. Lineage (NCBI taxonomy): Eukaryota > Metazoa > Chordata > Mammalia > Lagomorpha > Leporidae > Lepus > Lepus europaeus. The sequence continues at coordinate 91,716,704 of NC_084828.1, forward strand.
AGCTCAGCATCTCATGATGGAAACTCTTGATCCTTTGACTGGTACACTCAATGATATCTGAGCACCACCTACAAACAGAGCCCTTATGGGGGATATGGAGACCAGTAACTGAAGATCTCGGCCCTGGCACACTGTAACACAGGAAGCTGTGGTTAAAACAGAGGAAGGGTATTTAATACTCTATGGAGAGTTTAAGGAAGATATCGCAGTTACTTTTAGACTGACGTTGAAGATTGAGGCTTTTGATAGACGAAGAATCTGGGTCAGGGACTCCAGGGCTTGTGGGAAGGGCAAGCATAGTGACGTGTGGAATACAGGAAATGTCAGGTGTAAACAGAGAGCAGGATGGGTTGGCAGATGATGGAGAGAGGTCAAGGAGTTGAGACAAACTTTTGTTTTAAGATTTATATATTTATTTGAAAGGCAGAGTTACAGAGAGAAAGGAGAGACAGAGAGCAAGAGCCCTCCCATCCACTGGTTCACTTCCAAATGGTCACAACAGCCGTGGCTGGGCTAAGCTGAAGCCAGGAGCCAGAAGCATCTTCTGGGCCTCCCACATGGGTGCTGGGACCCAAGTGCTTGGGTCATCCTCTGCTGCTTTCTCAGGCACATTAGCAGGAACTGGATTGGAAGTGGCGCCGTCAGGCTTGAACTGGTACCCACGTGGGTTGCTGGCATTGCAGGCAGCAGCTTAATCCACTATGCCAAAATGCCAGTCCTGAGACAGGTTTTTAAAAACCTCACTGTCAAGAGGGGGAATTAGTGAATTGTTTTTGTTTTTCTCCAGTAGACCAGTTGTTGTCCCATGCTTCCTTGGAACTAAGTGCTTGGCTAAGCACTGGGGGTTGTGGGATGGAGACCAAAAAGCAGGGATAGGCCCTGACATCAGAGAACTAAGAGGCTCGTCAGCTGACCACAATTCAATGCATAGTGTTAGACAGGGAAGGAGATGGCATGGGAGACTGTGGAACAGAGGGAACAGACTTTAGGAGAAGTGAAGTGATGAAGGAGGACTTCTTTGAAGAAATGACACTTAAACTGAATCTGAAAACTGAATAAGAGTGGTTAGAGAGAAGTGTGTATATGTGCATGTGCGCGTGTGTGTGTTGGGGGCATGTTGGGGATGGGATAAGTGCAGCCATCATTGTCACGGAAGGGTGGCATTAATAAAGAAGAGACAGATGGTAAAACAGACATTCTAGTAAAATACCAGTGCAGGCTGCTGTGGATGATGGCAGTGCCTTGTCTGTGTCCCTGAATTCAGATGTGGAGGCCATGTCCTTGTACTGATGCTGAGAGACAGCACTGGGTCTGATCTCTGGTCTTTCCCTGACTTTACCCTCCTGGGTTTTGCTCTGAGACTAAGACCTTTGTGCCTTGGGGTCTTCACCTGTGGCCTGAATGAACCAGAACCTCCCCCTGTTCCTTTCACAATACCGACCCTACTAAGATGTGACAAAGGCTGCGTTGTCTCTGGACATCTGCACAAGAGCTAAGCATTTGGATTTGATGTTTGAAGTCAGCAAGGAGCTTTGGAGCTTTAATAAAACATGCACACACACGCACCCACCATCCAGAACTTGGTGGTGTCAGCCTCTGGTAGAAAGTTGTGGGCTTTCATTCCCACACCCACGTATCTCTCAACGAAGAGGTGAGCTTTGATACATGCAGGCACCGACACTCACTGTGCTCCTGGGAGTGCTCCTGGAAGAGAAAGTTGCCTTCATGCTTCTTAATTTCCAACATGCCTTTCTTTCTGGTGTTACAAAGGGGCTTCAGTTCGGAGCCAGAGCACATCAGACACAAGGATTAGTGTCTGAGTGGGGACTAGAATCCAGATTTCATACAGCACTGAACGGCCACTTTCTGAGAGCCAAAGCCCCAGCAGTATTTTCCGGTTAATTGTACAGCAGCCTAAGAATGCTTAGACTCTGCAACCTTCAGAGACAAGTGAGAAACAGTTTCCGTGTTATTCGCTAAGTCTGCTCCCCGAGAGCTCGGTGGCACGGCAGTGTGTGGGAACACGTGTCCCGAAGCTGGGGGATGGTGTTTGGGGTTCCATCCTTGACTGAGCCACATATTGGGTGTGCGACCTTGGTCACTTCCTCACTATGAGGCCGTCCCTCCGTCTCCATCTCTCAAACAATGGGCTTGGTGCATGATTTCTGAGCCTGGGTCATTCTGCTATGTTGTATTTCTAAGGCCTGAACCCTCTCAGAGGGAATCTGGGAAGCCTTCAACCTGGTTTTGAATCACCATTGACCTCTTTTCTCATCTGGAAGTGACTTTTTTCTTTCTTGTTGGTGTCCTGTCACCCAAAGCCACCGCACTTTCAGTACCAGCGTTTCATGGATGGCTTCTACATAGTTTTAGGATTTTTTTGGTGATTAAGGGCCCAGGGAGACCAAACTGATACCAAATGAAGTTTGATGTACAATACAGGCAGAGCAATGTTCAAGCAGCGTAGGCCGTGAAAGGCAGTAGGTGGCATGACCAGGAGTAGCCAGGCCAGGATGGGCAGATCAGTGTGGAACAAGCTACCAGTCACTAATGTTTTCCTTTTCACCCTTACCATCCAATGCTCCCCTTTCAGGCTCCTAAGAATGAATTTTCTTGACTATTAACTGCTTGCTTGTGAAATTTAAGTTTGTATTTTCTATATGTTCATAACATATATTATATCCAGGATGTATGCAGGATATAGATGGTTGCGTATATATGCTATATATTTTATGACTTGATTCCTGTGCATTTCCCAATTTCAATTTATCAATCCCATCTATCTGTGATTCCTTCAGTGGGCCCAGACACGGGAAAGAGGGTGGCAGAAGCCTGCATGTTTTCCCACACCCTTTTGTTGGGGAGCACTCTGATCTCTCTTATGCTAAGGAGTTTTCAGACAATACCAAAGTGGCCTTCATCCTCCAGCTTGAATCAGGGCTTAATGCATGTTGTTTCCTTGACCACTCATGATAACCCTGTGGGCTTGGATGAGGAAACAGAGGCTCCAAAAGACCCCCCAGCTAGCAAGTGATGGCACTAAAACCCAACTGCTGCCTTCCAGAAAAAAGGAAGGACTGTGTAATTATGCAGGTCTCTCATTACGTACAACAGTAATGCAATTTTGTAGATGAGGACACAGAGGCAGCAAAGCTACTCTGCAAGTGCCCTCTGGCCTGTGATCTGGCCTGACTCTGCAGGTGACTTGGCCAGACTCCCACCGCAGAGCGGTGCTTTTTTTGCTCCGTGATGAACATGGCCACTCTGGTGAGACAGTTTCACTCACAGCTCGCACATCTGTCATTCGCTCTCCCTTTGAAACCCCATTTTATGGTCCAGCAGAGCAGAGCTGCAGCCAATAGCACTTTTGACTTGGTGGCTTCAAAGCACTGTGCCCACCCCCTGACTGGGCTGGGAGCAGTAATGCTTAACAGTCTGCTAGTTAGATTGGAAATAATAATAACACAACAGTCAGGTTTGGTTCCTACACCTTAATGAGCCCTAACCCTCAAGCTGTAAATGGAATAAGTAGAAGGGGAGCGATGGTGTGTGATTCTCCCATAGAACATTCCTACTTTGTTCTTCTGTAGCCAAACAGGACAAGCAAACTCACTTGGCCATAGACCAAACTCTACTATTCCATAGTTGGAAAACGAGGCTCCTGGAAGGCAGCATCTCAAAGCTCAGTGGTGGCAGACAGGAAATAAACTAGAACACTTAAATCTAATCCTAAAGACAATCCTTCCGAAGGCCGGGGCTGATTTAATGTATAGAGTGTGCACAATTTCAGGTTTTCTTCAAAGCATTACCTAAATAATCCACCCAGCACTGGTCCTCAAAGCTTTAGGGTCCCTGAAAGTGGAGGAAGTGTCCAGCTGCTTAATGAGTTAACCCTTGCACAAGTGTCCTGGTGTGACGACGCAGGGGACTTTCAGAGTTCAGTACCCTCAGATGCTCCATCCAGAGCAGCTTGGTTCGTGGTTCACCTCAGGACAATGCAAACTGAGCTATGCATTTACTGTAATTCTAATCAGATGATTCTATAATTGGAAGAACACCAGTGGCATTTTGTCTTTGGAGTCTTCTCCATTAAGCGACTGAACAAGGGCCAGGGGACCTTTTCTTGTCCCAAATGTAGATCCTGATAGAGACTTTGGAATCTGACATTATGATGTTCTATTCCATAATAGGGTCAAGTTCTTTCTTCTCCCTTGGTAATATTCTAAAATGTGTATAGCAGCCATTTCCCTTGCTCCCAATTCTGACCAATTGTTCTAACACAGAAGAACAAATGAACAGCATCGTGTGTGTGTGTGTGTGTTTGGGTGTGTGTCAGTGTCCTGGGTGGGAGGTTTCTGTGTATACACTGGATGACAGTGACATTAATTTAGGTGAGAATTTTCAAGTCTTAATCATATATGGTAATTGTTGTCTAAAATAACAAGAATAAGAATCTGAATTTCTTAATCTCTCTGGATACCTCACTTAGAGAAAGAAGCACGATAGACTTATGTATTGAGGGGCTGGTTTGTGGCAGGAACTTTGCAGAGTATTATGTAGCTTTGGGAAACACAGAAATGAATCAGTCGTAACCTTGACCTTGAAGAGCTCATAATTTAGAGAGGGAGATAAATCACGATCGTAAAAATTATAATCCAAGAGAAAAGTGCCGGGCCTGTGGCGCCTTGGATTCAGAGGAAGGAAAATCACTCCCCGCTGGGAAGATCTGGCTTGGCTTCTTGGAGGAGGCAGATTCTGAGCCAGTATTTAAGGAATGGGAAGAATTTGGTCCACAGGGGGAAAAATAATTGCAGGAGTAAAAGCGAGAGGGGAAGTGTGAGAATGTGGGACTGGTGAGTTTACCTTCAGGCCTTCAGGCGGGCAGTGAGTAAGGGACTTTAGCATTGACCTTTGGGGGTCTTTTTAAAACCTGTTTTAAATTAAAACAAGCAGATTGGATCTTTTCAAAACGCGGACTCTGCCACAGTAGGTTTGCGGCAGGGCATAAAATTAAGCATTTCTAATAAACTCCCTGGTGATACTGACATTACTGGTCCAAGGACCCCACTAGCAATAGGAAATTATGAAGGGTTTTCAGCAATAGGGAAGGAGTTCTGCTCTAACTGTCAACTCTCCATATTCCTTTCAGGAGACAGTCTGAGGATAGGGACACACACGCACAATGACTGGCGTACAATTGGAGTTCGTGCTAGTATTTGTTTTGCATACTCTTTCCCCAGAATTGCTGATCAAAATACAAATTCAGCTAAAGAGTGAAAGGGGCAGGAAGATACTCCGGACCTGGATTCTAGAAACCAGATACGATGCAAACCACAATGTAAATGCTATTTTGGTTTCAGAAATGCTTTCTTCTCCTGAGCTGCTTAGGGAAGGGCAGATCTGAGCTGAGGAGGACCTGTGTATCTGAGAGTGACCGCACCACTGGCCCTCCAGCCGCACCACTGATGTAATTTTATAAGAAGATGATAATACTTCATCAGGATCACGAGGAAAGAGCTGGACTCAGAGGCTGTACCTTTAAGTCCTTCAACCTCTCTGGTCCTCAGATGGACTTTCACATCTTCAACATGATGGAATAATCCTATCCCTGCCTACCTCCGAGTTCTTCATAAAAATCAAATGAGCTAATGTGCATGAAAGTGCTTTGTACACTAAGAAGCATCTTGCGGGGGTAATGGCCACCTCTCTTCATTATGGATGGAGACATTAGTCTTTTCTCAGCTCCTTGGAATTGCTGGTGGGATGAGTTAGTAACCATAGAGAAGGCCATGTGGCAGGCACACACACGCGCAAGGCCTGAGGCGAGACGGTCTGAGAAGTCCTCCTGTGGAGTTTGGTTCCGCCGTCAGAGCAGGATGCACCTGCAGCTGGCGGCTCAGACTTACCCTTGCATCTGGTTGTGCAGCTTCCTGTGATCTCTGGGGAAATGTTATCAGCAGCAATATTGCCGTGCAAAGCATCCCCTGGGAGTGACTTTGGGGGCTAGACTCATATGCTCCTGAGCTGTTTTCTGAGCGATGTCTTGTGTCCTCTGCTGCCCGCTGGAGGTTTTTCTGGCCACGCCCCTAGGCCACGTAACACAGGTAGGTAGGAATGCCCATTAGGCAAAGGTAGAGTCTAGAGCATTAGGGTCCCAATGCCTAACAGAAACCAAGTAGGACACCAAGAAATGTTATTCCAGCAGACAAATAGATGGCATTCAGGGTATGTGTGGAGACATAAAAAGATAACCCCTGGAAGCGAAACCTGGAAGTGAATAACTAGAGCAGGACAGCTCATTTTTTGGAGCATTCTATTGCATGTCATATTTGATAGAAAGGGATGTCCTTCAGAGGCATTAGAAGTGACGGTGGAAGTCAGATTTCACTCCCTCGCTTTGCCCATGAGGAAACTGAGGGACCTGGTAGAAAAGGGCTTTCCCTGAGTATCTCGAGTTAGTGGCAGGCTCCTGGCTAAATTCCAGGCCTCTTGGGTCTTCATCGCTGGGTGTTTTGGAAGGGCCATCATCTTTGCCTCTCCTGGCTTCAGTCTCCTCCTTTGGAAAATGGATGGAAGAGTTGTTCTCTTCCTTTTATGCCCTTCCAGCTCAAATATTTGATGGGATACAGGAAACCAGGCTTCTGCCTAGGCGTAGACTATTGCCCTGTGCAGGCCGTGTACACAGCAATCGTCCACGTTCCCTTTATTCTCCCTGGGGAATCTGCAGCAAGGCTGATCCCTGCTCCAGACTCACTTTCACCAGGGGAACTCAATAGATTCTTCAGCGGTTGGACCACAGGACGATGCCTCTGCCTATTTTGTCACCCAGGTGGCTCTGGTAAGGGAAGTTGTATGAGTCATTGTCGGCCAGAAATGTAAATCTGGCCTGAGGCCGCCTTTGCAGTGAAATTTAGGTCATTAATAATAGTGACCATCTGTACAGCACGTTACAGTTACCAAGCACTTTACATATTTCATTTGTTTATCACAACTATTCGGAGATGTGCGCGTTATTGTTATGCCCATTTTACAGATGAGGAACACAGAGGGCTTGGAGGGGTCAGAGCAGCACGAACCTTGCATGGCAGACCTGGCACTTAGTTAAGTCTTTGGCCTGCGTGGCCCTTGCAACAGGCACCGCATCTTGTGTCAGGCCTCCCACTGCCCGCTCTGTCGGCCCAGATAAAAGTGAAAGTGAGAAGGCCGACCCTCTCGGGGTCATTTACATGGAGGTCCATTTCTGAAGACAGGATGATCGCAGCGTCACTGCGGGTGTGACGATCATGGTGACGGGCTGGGGAGCGGGCCTATGGGGATGACAACCTCTGTCCACCAGCCCGGGCCTTTCACTTTCCATTTCTCAGACTGCTGCTCCAGCCTCCTGACTCCAGAAGGAGTTATGATTTTTTTTTAATTTTGTAAAATATAAAAACATAATTCAAACGCATAAAACAGGATGACAGTACTACCATACACATGCTGTACATGCGGATCATCATATCTTTCCAGTTCTGTCCGCTTCTGGGTGTGCCATGGACTTGAACAGGATAAAGCCGCGTAATTTGTTCTGGCCACTTAGCTGTGAAAGGAGGTGACTTGTGTCACTTCCAGGCTGGAGCTCGTAACTGCTCTCCTCCCCCCTAGAGCAGCCACCAGCAAGGAGGTGGTGGCCACTCTGTCAGCCTTGACCCTTGAGTGACAAACACAAGCAGTGTGTCTCTGTCAACCCACAGCGTGCAAGTGGAAAAGGAATCATTGTTGTTTTAAGTCACTGAGGGTCAAGGGTTTTTTTGTTTCTGCAGCAAACCCTAGCCTGTCCTGACCCTTAGATGCATACTCCTGTGACTGTTAAGAATGTTAACCTTTCTTTAAACCTGCTCCAGCTTTCTCAAGAAACAAACAAACAAAAATTCCAGAAACAACCAAATCCCTTTGTAACTCACTCCCTTCTTACCTCCATCCCTTTCTCTCCAAAACAGCAGCTCACCACCCTGGCTAGGTTTGGTACATTTACCCATCAAGTATGCGTCCAAGGCAATGTGCGATAGTTTTTCACGTTTCTATCATTTTCATGACTAATACTGATTTACTCTGCATTTTACTTTTTTCCATGCAACATTGTTGTTTAAAATGTACCAATAATAGAACATTAGTTTCAGTTCAGTCATTTTTAACTTCTATAACATGTTCTTTTGTATGAATGTCTCACAGTTTGTTAAGCAGGTTCCTATTGCATTGCTTTTCCCTCTTTGTAGCAATGATGCAGTAAACATCCTTGTACAGGGCTCTCTCTCTCTCTCTCTCTCTCTCTGGATTCATGCCAGACTCTCTCTTGGTTGTATACCTCATAGTGGAATTGTAAGGATATAAGGTATATTTAGCCTTAAGTTTAGTATCTATTGTTGAATTTCTCCCCCAAATGGTTCTACCCATTTATCACCCTGCATCAGTTCTATGTATTTTGCTCTTGTTTTATTATATTGTGAGCTAATTCATATAGGCAGATTGTGAGTTGCAGACTTACTTGCTGGCATGGGTGTTATGTGGCATCCCTTAATTTTCAGAGTGCACTCCTCTGGTCGTTAGTGAAATAGAGCATCTTTCCACTTGTCTAAGCTTCACTTCCTTTTCTGAGTTTTGCAGGTTGCTATGATCTACCGATTTATTTCTGCTTCTTTTCCTCTTGTGAATGTGTAGAATTGTTTCCTCTCCTGTCCGCAACACTAAGCCTTTGTCAATTACATAAACTGTCACTGCATTCTCAGTGTTTGTGACTTGCTTTTAATTTCGTTCATTGTCCATTTTCCGGTCTCTTGAAAGCTACCAACTGCCTGCTTCTGCACAAGCTTGGGTTTTCAGATCCCAGCGACTGCATGGTGAAAACGACTTGGAGGTGTACTTTGAGAAGCCTAAGAGAAGACATGCTCCCTGATTCTAAATACCTGTAGCAGGCGAAGGACTGCGTTCTTACAAGAGAATCTGCAGAGGACCTGTTTTGCTTACTCAGGGCTCTCATTTGCTAACACAATGGTGTAGTGAAAGCAAAACAACCAGGTGTAAGTGGAAAAAACCTGAGTCACCAAGGTTGTTTGGGTGGCTCAATGGCGAACACCGGGGTGGCTGGCTTCCCCTGCCACCATGGATCCTGGCACGGTATGCTGGCTGTTGTGACATTTGGTGGACCTAGCACATGTGGGAGGACATCTGAGAGATGTTCCGTATCATGCCGCCTCTCCTCTCCCCACACACACCTCGGAGAGTCTTCACAAGGGTGCAATGATGGGAAGCCTAGGAGCTGCTCATCACAAGGTAGAACAAAGCTGTGCTTTTAGCTCTCCAGTGGGGAGAGCTGCTTTCAAGCTTTGTTTACCTCTCGGTGCCTCGGCTGGCCCCGGAGGAAAATCTTAGCTCAGGACAGGAAGCTCAGAGCACACCAAAGGATGACTACAGCAGCGCAGGACTATTTCTGTCTTCTCTTACACATTGTTCCATGCTATTCTCAGGGGGCCCCAGGCTGTGCAGGTGCTCCAAGAGGGCTTGAATAAACCATCACTCCCTAGGAAACCAACCGGGATGGCCGAAACCAAGCTCTGGGATCAATTATGTTTGTAAAAGTACAAAGGCAAGGAGTGAGTCAGAGGTGTTGTGGCTTAGGAACAACTTGATGAAAAAAAAGACTTGATGCTCCCAAGTGGAACCCTGTGGCCCCAAGGCAGGTGATCCCAGCTGTCTGGTCAACCAGTCAGAGTTCTGAGCCTCTGTTCCAGCTGACTCACTTGAGTGGCAAATTCTTTTCTCCCTCACAGCCCTCTTGTCTTCAAAGGGAATTCATTGAGCCTCAGCATGCCAGTGGCACTTGGCCAGGTGTTCTGCTGGCCCATTGGATGCACATGGACCACAGCCCCAGGGAGTGTGCCAAGTGATGTGGAGGGTGGCAGCTGAGACCTGTTGGCATCCCCCAAGGTTGTTCTAGAGGATTTTCTACAAACCCTGCGGTTGTTTCAAACTATGGGTGTGGGGCATGCCACACACATCATGTTCTTTCCCCAACCCCTGGCTCTAACTCACTCTGTTCCCTTCTGTCTGCTCAGTACACTCAAATGTCCACTCCTGGATGCAGCCATTTCTGGTAATCCGCAGAACGTTAACCACTCTGGATTCTCTGCGCCCCCCTCCTTTGCATCATCGCCCCAGTGCACACCACCCCATGCCAGGATCATTTGCTCCCTTAGCAGACTCCTGACACCTTACAGCTGTGGTCTGTGGTTCATTCCTCCTTGTGTCCCTAGCCAGCATTTGGTAGGTGCTCAGAATCCAATGGAGCGAGGGACACAGCTCAGAATTTTACGTGATTCTACCTTGTGGAATAACTGGAAGCAGGTCACATTTCTATGACCTTCAGTTTCCTTTTCTGTAAAATGGGGTGGCAGGGAGAGGATGAATAAGAAAAAAATGGCTTTTCAAGGGTTTTCTGGCTCTTTTGCTTATAACTTTACAAGTGTAGTCTCTCGGTGGAAAAGAGACATACAGCCCCAAATGCTATTTCCACTTACAGGTATTAAGAAGCCAAGTGTTTCCTTCCCACCTCTCTCCTGCCACCTTTAAAGAAGCGTGTATTACTTAGCAGTTTGCAAAATCTCTGACTAAAGTTTCAAGAGGTTTGTGGGACAGATTGATTACAGGAAGTGTGTAGATGTTATATTCCCTGGGGAATCAAATGATTGAACGAATTGATTCTCTGAAGGGAGTTTCTGCCTCTATTTTCTGTTGATGTTGTCAGCCTGACTGCATGTGGAAGGGGCTGCTGTGTGGCCGAGCCTATCCCTCCAGCATCCCTCTTCTTGCCGGTATGCAGGGCTGGCTGCGTGAGCCACAGCCAGCGACACCTGGCTCAGGGCACTCAGGCTTTTCAGAAGCTTACGTCTGCCCTTTGAGTTAAGTTAAGGGGCTGGGATTTCCTATGCAGGGAGGATTGAGTACCCCTGGCTTCTGAGAACACATTTACAAGATGCTAATAATGATCTCAGCTTCGTGATCAACCTACAAGGCGAGGCAGAACGAGAGGTAGGACTGAACCATTTTGCAGGTGGAAGTCAGACTCGAGGCAAAGTGACTTGTGTGAGCTCACATGCCGAGGCAGATCTGAGCCCAGTCGAATGCGACTCCATGATTCCCAATGTTCTCAACGGTATTGACTCCCTTCCAAAACGATCGACCTTGCTGCTCTATTATCTGGTGCTCTTGGTGCACCCTGGTTTGATGAAATCAGAGGCAGGTGAATTCTAGCAGAAAGAAAGAAGGCATCTTAAGCCCTTAGTGCTTTTGTAGGACAAAGTGGCTGCATTCATTAATGAAGGGGAAGTCAGATTAGTTAAAACTGTCCATCTGGTGGCTTCTATCATTAGCATCTCACTATGCCAGTAAGTGAGTTGTTGAAGCCTGAAGTAGGGCCTCCTTCTGAAAGCTTGGGGGCTCCATGCTATAGAGTACTGTGAGGGTACCCTCAGGAGCTCAGGGTCTAGGGTCCATCTTCCTCTCCACAAAGGCAGCTAAATGGGAACACAGTGGATTAAGGCGTCTCTCTGATAATGAGTCCTTCCCGGCTTATCTCAGAGGAGGTAGTGAGCGTCACACAATACGGAGGCTCTAGAATCTGCCAGTGCTGGGTGAAAATCAGGGTGCACCGTTTTACTCTTAGTATCCTACTCTCGTAACAGTGAATGGTCTCTGTGGATGGAAGGGAGCCTAGCCCAGAATTCTTTCTCTGAAAACAGCCCCCAGAAGTGCATCCACCCATAGTCCCCGATTGCCCTGCCCTCAGATCACTGGTGAGAAGTAAGGAGGTCACGAATGTGAGGACATTGCAAAATGCTAGACACTGCTTTTGGTCATGACGGATTCTTTTTTCCATCAAGGTTAAGAGTTTCTGTTTTTGCCCTGCCCTGTCTCGTCTCGGGGAGGAAGTGTCCCGCTTGGCTGAGAAGTAGGAAAAGGGCTGGGTTGCAGTTCATCTGTTGGGGTTTTTATCCTCAGACATTTGGGATGCTTTTTGGGAAGCAGTGGCTCACTCTTTCTAGAAAAATCTATAAGCTTTGGGTTCCTTTGACTCTTAGTAATCCCTCAGGAGCAATTCCATTTCTGAAGCAGGATTTTTACTTTGTTTGTTTAATTTCTCTCTTGTCCATGGGAGAAATAGTTGCTTTCATAGATTGTAAGGAAAAAACTTCTTAGTAACCTAAAAAATGTTTAAAGTGGATAGGATCCAACTTTAACTTAACAATGTCAAGTAGAAACATGCATGCTTTTATTTCCAGAAAGTAGAGGCAGTTTACAATAAGGGACATACGCTGAGGGTGTCAAGTTGTAAATCAAAAGAAGAGGTCATAAAAATGGCAAGAAAGCAAATGTGCTAAGTTATAAGACTTCGTGTGGTTATTTTATTTGAGCATGAGACATAACTGAGCTTCCTAGCAGGCAGGTCAAAAAAGCAAACATGATGACTTACAGACTTCTTTTGTTTTTTCGATCGATTGAAGGTAGTGACCTGATTGTTCGAGAGATTTATTTCTGATATTAATTTGGAAATAGAATTCACTGCCGAGCAACCTACGAGCATAATGAACATGTCTTTACTAAGAGTTTCACATTTAATGAAGGAAAGTTCTTGTAGTTCCATCTCATTCCCCGTTGTGAACTCCAGACCCGTGTTAACTACTGACCAAATGTCTTCACCTGCATATTCCAATAGGGTCGTCTCAAATTGAGCACATTCCAAACTTTACTTGCTAACGTCTCTCTGGAATGGGTTCAGCTCCCTGGGCTCATCATCCCTGTTAATGCATCACAGATACAAGATGCCCTTGCCAGAAAGTCACCAATGGTGTAGATGACTCCACCCCCAGCCCTCAGGCCACACCCTACCCCTCCTCGAGAGTCTGTCTCTTTGATATTTTTGAAATCCTTCCTCTCCTCTCCACCCCCAACACTGCTGCTTAAGTTCAGAGCCTGACCTTCTCCCCCTTAGCTTATTGCTGTAGCTTCACAACTTGCCTTCTCATTGTTTCAACCTGCTTACCCACCCTGCCTCTCCAGAAACTGAGCTACCAAAACGGCAACCCTAATCCTTCTGCAAACCTTCCAGAGACTGCCATCTTCTCCAAGGTGAAATCTGAACTCAAGGTCTGGCAGAGGAGAACTTGTACTTGCTTAGTTTGCAGCTCCTCTCCTGCCACAGGCCTTACCCACTCTGTTCCAGTAGCCAGGCCACTTGCCTATTACCACGGCTCATACCTCCCTGCTTTGCATAGGCCATTCCTTTTGCCTGGAAACGCTCTTCCTAAACAAGCCTCCTACTCTGGGAAGCTTTGCAGAGCCCCTTCCAATAGCCAGCACATCCGGGTCCTCCCCGCTCTGTATTCTCCAATACCTGGTTGATCTCAGTGATACTCACCACGTGGTGCTCTAACTGCCTGCCTAGTGTCTCGGTGCCCCGAGACTATTAACTCCTTAAAGGCAAATGTGGGATCCCCCTCATCCTATATTTCCATCTCCACACATGGGTCTGGCAGAGTTGGAGCCTGGGAATTATCTGTTGACTAAATGCGTTGATTTTGCATGCTGCAATAAAGTCAAGGTCGGGCACAGGGACAAGAGCGTGTTGTGGACCAAGAAAGCTTTTCCTTTAGGATACTCAGAGGAGTGGGTGGCTGTCCATGTACACCTGTCTTGAAGTGTCTCTCTGCGTTGGCCTTTGGTAGAGGCTTGGGGGCAAACTGCGAGTCGTCACACTGTTTGCAGACACCTCTGTGGCTGGCAGCCCGTGAACCTAACCCAGGTGCAGCTGTATGTCTTGACCACCTGCGCACAGTGGGTGCATGGAGGCAGTAAAATTCTCTTAAGGGAAGGAGGAAGCCCAACCTGGAAGTGGATTATACATATATCTCGCTGCACAGCCATGATTTCCCTCAAAAAGTATCGCTTCCTATGGTGTATCTGGCATAGCGTCCATAGAGAATCCTTTCCTTATTCCACTCCATCAAGTTTCACATCATACAGAGTGGTTTTGGTCAAGGTCTGCTTGTAACTGACTTATCTGGGGCACTTGTTTGACACCCTGCTTCCTTAGGTCTCCCCAACAGATCCTGGCCTCAAAAATGGCCTCAGAGTTGGCTGGTGATGTTTTTCCAGCAGATTCCATTGTCTTGCTCTTCAGTGGGAGTGTCAGAGCCCAGGACTGACAGAGCTTGCACTGGATCTTGTTAACCTCCATGGGTCACTGGGTGTGAAGGTTCGCGGGCAAAAGCAGATTCAGATGGCCCTAGGCCCAGTAAAATAACTCTGCACCACAGACCCCGAGGGCTGTTCCCGTCATGTCCCACAGCCCCACCTAAGCATGGCTGTGCTTAGCAGGGGCACCGGAGGAGACAGCACTCCCGACGGATGATGCGAGTTCCTGTGCAGGGTTTGGCCAGTGCAGCGTAGCGTGATAATTATTATGGGTCATAATGTCTGGTAATCGATGTGTGAAGTAAATAATAATAATACTTCAAAGTCAATAGGATTTGGCTGTTCTCAGAACCCTCGTACTGGATTCCTTTCTTTGAACTCACAGTAGCCATATGAGGCAGCCAAGGCCAAGGCTGATTCTATTTCACAGACATAGAAGTTGAGACTCAGAGAAGGTAAGTGACTTAAATAAAGTCACACAGATGGGATGTTCACACTTCATCTCAGAGTCTCTGACTCTATTTACATGTTTCATTCCACTCCACATGGCTTCCTGATCTCTTAAGTGATCAGATTCAAAGTCAAGAAAAATTACTTAGGAAGCTAGAAGTATATTTTAGCGCTCTACAATCTCCATAAAGAAATTTACAATAAGGACAGATTTAAATAAAAATGAAGAGTTCCCACTTCTGGATTATTACAGAGGTAAACTGTAAAAACTAGAGTCCCAGGTATCAGGCAGGCTTCTTAGGTTTGTTATGCCAATCTAAGCCTTCTGGAAAATTCCCAGTGGTACACTAAGACTGGAGCTGGCTTATACCTACATGTGTGAGACCATTGTGGCAACTTCTTCTCACTCCATGGTTGTTAATGTCACATTCATAGCTTGAAATCAACAGGCTATGGTGCAAGTATTTACATCACAGAAATAACAAATCCTATAACTTAGAGCTTGTTCATCTCCACAGAAGCAGTTGTTAAAACATTTACCAGAACAACACTGCTTACAGTTAAGAATGATTGGCACCAATGAACTTGAAAGTTCCTTGTCATCTGCATGGGACCATTGCTGGTGCTGATGTTGCCCTAACCACTAGCCATACTCCAGTGTTATTCCTTGAGTGGGAGTCTCTTTCCACTTGAACTTGCAAAATCAGACGATGGGTTTCTACTAATAGTTCTTTGCATGTGTATGGTTTGAAAAATGCTTTCAGTTCCCTCATCAAGTCTGAGCCTCATGTGATCTCTGATGTAGATGCTGCCTCCTCTTGCTAAAAAAGAAGCGCCTGCCGGCGCTGTGGCTTAACAGGCTAATCCTCCGCCTTGCAGTGCCGGCACACCGGGTTCTAGTCCCGGTTGGGGCGCCGGATTCTATCCCGGTTGCCCCTCTTCCAGGCCAGCTCTCTGCTATGGCCCGGGAAGGCAGTGGAGGATGGCCCAAGTGCTTGGGCCCTGCACCCGCATGGGAGACCAGGAGAAGCGCCTGGCTCCTGGCCACGGATCAGTGAGATGCGCTGGCTGCAGTGGCCATTGGAGGGTGAACCAACGGCAAAAAGGAAAACCTTTCTCTCTGTCTCTCTCTCTCTCTCACTATCCACTCTGCCTGTCAAAAAAAAATAAATAAATAAAATAAAATAAAAAAGAAGCGCTTGAGATCTGACAGGTGATGTGGCTGCTCCCAGGGATGTAGGTCTAGCAAGTAGAACTGGGCTTTCAGCCTCCTTGTTATGCGTTCCCTCCCCCTGTAGCAGCTGCTCCAGCACCTAGCACATTTGCAATGTCTGGAGACTAAGCTGCTTTCTGGAGTGCAAAGAAGGGATGCCTAGCTGCCATCTGAAGTGTAGCATAGGTCTCAGCCCTTGCCAGAAAATGACAGACAGGCTAGCTTGGGAGCACCTCCACCTAGCCACCAGCTCTACTTGACTCAGCCAGTGCAAGCAGAGGTGTCTGCTTTCACTTCCCATTTGTCCTTGGTCCTCACTTTGCTTCCTTTGCAAAACTTCATGGGGGCCTTGCTTCTTCGGGGCCCACTGTAGGTCCTGCGCTCGGCAGGAATTTGGAGCCTGAATGACCCAGCATTATTGCCCAGCTTGCCACCCTGCACAACCCCCAAGCTCTCTGCTGCCCAGTGACGGGATTATTGATTGCTAAGCATTTCACAACACATTTTCAAAACACGCCAAAGGTCAAAAATGAGTGACTCATGGCCCGTCACTTATCTCTCTGTCCCAGCCCGTCTATATTGCATTGGCGAGGTTGGCTAATGGAAGTCCCTAAAGAAAGGCAGAAGATCAGTCTGTCCAACCCTGGCCAGCAGGATTATTCAGTGGCTTGAAAAAATAACTTCTGATCTTCTGGTCAGTGATTGATCTCCTGCCCCACTTTCAGTTGTAACACTAAGTCTCTCAAAGAGGTAAAGATGGGAAATAGGGATTTCTGTGCTGATTTTGCCACCAACTCATCCCAGGCTATCCCAGAGTACCAGAGAGGTACTGAGGTTGGTGATTGACACCAGGGCCACTCTGAGGTCTGTGACTCTGCACTAGTCCCTTAGATAGCCAAGAGGCAACCCCCAATGGAGCTTTGTAAATAACTACTCACTTCTCTGCCTGAGGATAAGAGCTTCCTATGGAAGCACTTTGGTGCAGAGAGGGCTCCAGGTCAGACAAGGGATCTGGGCTATCACTCAACTGTGCCACCTATGGCTGGACCATTCTGACAAGTTGCTGGGCCTGTTGGTACCCCCAGTTTCTTCACCCGTATAGTGGGCACAATGACAACACCTTCTTCCAGAAAATTGTTTTGAAGATGAAATGATAAAATGCACATGGTTTTTATTTGCTCTAAACTTTAGAGCACAGAGAGACCAGCAGTATGGTTCTACCTGTGCTGGTCAAAAGTTGGGAAAAAATAGCATCAAGTTGATGATTTTTAAAAGCAATTCATTTTATTTATTTGAAAAGCAGAGATATATGGAGAGAGAAAGAGCGATAGAAAGAGAAATCTTACATCCACTGGTTTACTTCCCAAATGGCCTCAACAGGTAGGGTTGGGCCAAGGCAAAGCCAGGAGTCAGGAGCTTCTTCCAGGTCTCCTACATGGGAGCAGGGGTCCAAGCACTTGGGCTATCTCCATTGCTTTCCCAGGTGCGTTATCAGGGAGCTGGATTGGAAGTGGAGCATCCGGGACTGGAACTGGTGCCCTTATAAGATGCCAGCTTTGTAAGCAGTGGCTTGACGTGTTACGCCACAACACCGGCCTCAAGCTGATGATTTTAAAGTCTTGATATGCAAATTCTTCTACCTTTTTCCCCCTTAAAAGTAGACTAATTTGTTGAATCAAAATTTCTGAGTGCCTTAATGAGAACAGTGCTGGGACTGGAAGTTTCTTAGCAGTTCTTGAGCTTTTTACTTTAAGTACCTTGGAGGCCCTTTCATCTTACGATGCTAATCAGAGAAAGATCAAGTGTGATGAAGTCAAAGTGATTATTGGTCCCTGACCCTCATTACCCACCAGCGTGGCCGTCCCCATATGCCCGCCTCCATACCTGTGTGTTCACCCTCGTCAAGCTGGTATGGGCCGTGCTGCCACCTGCACTCCCGACTGCGAGATGCGCCAGCGAAAAAGGAAGCCCGTTCAGTTATGTAAAACACATTCTGGGTGAGGAAAGACTAGCATGTGTTTCTGCTTGGCTGCAACTGCTCCCCCACCACACACACACACATACACACACACACCAGTCTGTCCTCTCATCAGGACATGTCAGTATTTAGAGACCTTGGCAATCGCAGCTCCCACCTCTTCCTTTTACAAAGAAGCAAGCTCCAGCTCCGAGCAGAGGAGTGACTGTCCCTGGGCCACACAGCCTGCTTGTGGCAGAGTTAGGATGCAGGCATCAGCCTACTGACTTCTCCCTTGGCAGCAGACGTCAGGAGAACACAGAGAACCTAAAAGAAGAAAGGGGGAAAAAATAGATCTTGGTGGAATATCTTGAGCTTTGGATTTTCAAGGACAGTTTTATATTTGATGATAAGTAGCAATGATGCCTCAAAAGCTATGGTAGCTAGCTTGAATGAACTTATGTAATAAACATTTATCACGGAACATGTGTCATCCAACACCTGCCAGATCTGAGCGTTGGCACAAAAACTGCTTTCATTGTCAAAGAAAAGAGGGGGGAAAGGAACTTGGCTGAACAGAGCTGGCAGACGCTTTTACTAGAAAATTCAGAGGTAATTTCTAGAGGAACAGAAACACATTTTCAAAGTCTCTGAACATTTATTTCAATGTGATTGGATGAATTTAGTAAAGAAGTGAAGAACAGGGAGACCATTTGATGCCCAAGGCCATGTCCACGTTCCCATCTTTTCTGTCCCCCATGGTCCCAGATTCCAAGAAGCATCTAGATGGGCAGGCCCACGAGTGTGTCTGAGGTTACTGATCTCCTTCTAGGCTCCCATACAAACACATCACAAAGCACTCGTGGTTCTCGCTGGAATCTTTCCTCATTAGGAGAACATGGCCAGAATCCAAGACAAGGACCATATGTCAGTCAAACCAAGCCCATCCATACAGAGAGGATTCTTTGGTCTATATTGGAAGTCAATCCTACTTCAGCACATTGGTGCAGTTGCCAAATATGTGCTCACTTCCCTTTGGCTACCCACAAATTTTTGAACTGCAAGATCTATTCTTTTTGTTTTTAAAGATTTATTTATTTTAAAGTCAGAGTTACAGAGAGAGAGGTAGAGAAGAAAGATCTTCCATCAGCTGGTTTATTACCCAGACGGCTGCAATGGCCAGGGCTGCGCTGATCTGAAGCCAGGAGCCAGGAGCTTCTTCCAGGGCTTCCATGTGGGTGGCAGGAGTCCAAACACTTGGGCCACCCTGTGATACTTCCCCAGGCCATTAGCAGGGAGCTGAATAAGAAGAGGAGCAGCCAGGACACAAACCAGCACTTACATGGGGTGCTGGTATCACAGGCAGTAGCTTTATCTGCTATGCCATAACAGCAGCCCATCAAGATCTGTTCCTTTCTTTTACTCACTTAATAGTTTGGACAGCCCTGGACTAGAAAACCTATCATACTTGCAGGTGTAACAAACCTATCATACTTGCAGGTGTAACAACCTCTGAACCTCCATTTCCGCACCCACACGATGCCATTCAATATCCACCTTGCAGTCCTTGCCAGGTTGTTGGGTGCATTGAATGCATGACACGTGCTTTGTAGGCTCTGAAACCCACCATGAGTGTGAGGGGTGGTTACTGTCTTCTGTAGCCCAAACTGTGCTAAATGCTTGAGAGTTTCAAAAGAAATGCAAGATCGTCCCTACCCTCCAGGAACTTACAACTTAGTATTGGGAAACTAAGACACACCCAACAGAAAGACATACAGCTTCCCACAGCAGTGAAATAGATACTACTTGAATGATAACCAATGACCCTGAGGCCTCTAAGGGTGCAGAGAAGAAGGGATTGTTAACAGAGCAGATGTTGGGAACGCACCCTAGAGCACGCGAGGTTCAAGGCAGGTGTTGATGTAGACAAAAAAAAAAAAAGATGAAGGTCTTTACCGATGCAGAGTGAGTCAGTTGGTGGAGGGTTTTCTCAGTAGGCTTCAGAGTCCTGTTCATCAGGAACGAGAACGCCCAGTCAGTCTGGAGCTACAGATTTCAGAAACTTAAGGAGAGCTGTAGGCAGGGGAGTCATTTGCAGACCAGGGATAGATGCTGATGAAAGGATGGTGTGGAAAGACTGGTGGGGAGAGCCTGCACTTACAAAGGGATATGAGAGGAAGGAGGGTGCCTGCCGAGTCTGGGCTGGGTTGATGATGTGGTTCTGGATCAGAACAATGGAAACGGAGGGAGAACTCCATGGAAGTAAAGATGGTTCTGTTTGTAGGCAGAAGACAAGTCGTACTATCAATATTTACTCTTCTCTTCATGACCAAAATCAGGATTTGATCTAAATCAGGCAAGAAGGTTTAAAAAAGTAGGAAGCCTCTTTGTATGTACATTGGAAGAATTCCTGAAAACCCAAATTGGTCTCAGAGTATCTATTTGACTCTCTGTCCAAAAGGATGCGAAGTTACTGGCTGGGCTGTAGAATCAGAAATTTTCAGAGCTGGACAGGATGGTAAAGATCACTGGTCATGTGTGTTGTCAACTTAAATGCTTCTGTCCCAGTATGCACAGCAGAAATGCTTATCCATTCACTTCCTGACGAAAGGAGTTCACTGCCGCTGAAGATCTTCTCAATGTTGGAAGAGTCTGCAACTTCACAAACTGTTTATTTTGAGCTTTTGAAAATTTTTCTGATGGATTCCCTTTTTGGGCAGTCATACAGAACACTGCAAGCTCCTCTTCTATGTTCTAGGTTCCATAATTTAGTGGAAGATGCAGGCCCTGTCTTCATGAGTTTTCATCACCATCCTCATCAATTCTATTTTTATTGATCACTTGACCCAAAGACAAGAGAATTGGATCCTAGACCATGCAGGACAGAAGAAAAAGAAAAGATTTGTGGAGCCTTATTTACATAACTTGGGAATATTTTTGCTCTTGCCCAAAAGTCAGATACCATGAAATCTTTGAAATGGGTGTTTTTATGTCTTTCCTTTTTCAACAGATCAGCTGTGTATCTTTCCAGGGATTTGGTGTCAGAAATCAAATCCAGTGAGTGGGAAGTTTGACAAGATTCAGAATCATCCTTGCCAAATAGCAAAACAAAGGCGATGCCTTTAGGTTGGTTAAAGGGGGAGCAGAACTGAGGTTTGTAAGGGATGGTATGTATATTTGGGGCAAGAAACAGCCTCAGTCAAAAGTAGCTGATTCTCACAAAGCATGAAGCTAAAGAAATAATGTGAATAAGCCACCAGGAAACCCCTGAACTAACACTAAAACAAAGGGACCTTTGTTTTATTATATGTGAAAATAAAACAAACAAACTATCATACCTCAAAACATTGTCACTGACCAAAGTAAATGACCAAAAACTAGAAAAAGGATCACTAAAACATGGGATGATTCTTGTGTGTCTGGAGTGTCTTCTGCGGCAGGGGGAAGGTCTGTAGAAGTGCGCCTGTGCCCAGCGTGGCCTTCCACAGTGGCCTAGGCCAGCGACAGCACCGTGTTCTGTTTCAGACTGCAGCACAGAAAATCCTCAGCATTTGTCTGAAAAGTGTAGAGTAGACAAGGTAATCTTTAACAGGCACATAGGAAATGTTCCATCCGATCAAGGCAAGCAAACAAACAGAAGCGGCTCATTTTTCTCTTTTTGGCACCGGACAGCACCATATGCTTCCAGAGATGGGAATTTAAAAATAGCCTGTCACACAGCGCACACTGTAGCCCTTGACGTGGTGGGGGTGCAGGGACTGCCTCAGACTTAATAATAGTGACACTTCACATTGCCACGAACTTCTGCACAGGAACCCAAAGTCCTGTCCAGTTCTCCCTTTCTTTCTCTTTTATTTTCGAAAATCAAATCTTCCTGATGCCCCTAGAAGTTGGGTAGGAAGTGATTCAGGTCATCCCACTTCCCAGAGAAGACGGTTGAGACATCCAAAGGCAAAGCCACTCCCAGAGGATCACAGAGCGACCCAGGGATTGGTTCTGCGCTGTTCGCAACACACCAGGCTGGGACTGCAGCAACATCCTGGGGCTGTGAGAACCGCGGATTCATAGGATGTTGCACAAAGAGCAGAGAGAGTTGCTTCCCATTGCCTGTGTTTTGAAACGCATTGCCTTTCGTTGGAAGCATTTCATCAGTTTCTAATTTTAAGATGAATAGCTCCTAAACTGTGGTGACCTCCGCCTGCTGACATCTGGAATCCAAAGCTCACACCAGCGACTGCCTTAGCTTTGCATTTGGTGCTGCCATACGGAGTCATCCAAAGAGCATCATTTTCACGTCTTCATAATTCTTTATTCTTGAAAATGGTTTTATATTCACCATCGCATCAGCTCTGCGTCACGCACAGGCTGTCATTTAGGCTGCACGAGCGTTGTGATGAGCAGGCACGGGAGGCTGAAGGCAGGCGAGGACATTATCGTTCTGTAACACAGTCACTGTTGGAAGCCCAGGTCGTCTCTAGCTCCGTTCTGCCAGCCACACCACCGCCGTGGGCTGAGGAATGAGTCGAGATTTACCCGTCCAGTGTACGTGCCCAGGAGCAACTCCGCCACGTAGTTGGTGATCAGTGCCCAGTTCTCCCTGGAGTGAGGTTCTAAAAGTGGCAGGACCCAGGTGGAGCAGTAATGACCTGCTCTGTGGGAGGTAGGGAGACTCTTGCTGTACTGCTGGGTCTGGGCTGGCAGCTTGGAGATATGAAGGGACTTCAAAAGTTAGTGGGAAAACAGAATTCAAAGTTAAGTTAATTTTGGTGCAAAAAGTTAAAATCCACAGCTAATTTTCTCAAGATGCACATTTTTCACAAACCTTTCGGGAGACCCCCTTATATGCATGAAGCTTAAAAATTCTCAACACCAAAATTAATTTATCTTCTAATTCCATTTCCCACAAACTTTTAGAAGTACCCCTGTGCAAACAGCCCAGTGATGTTTTGTTACTGGCACGATTTTACCCCTATTTCAACCTCAACTTCCTCACAATCCCTTAACGCCTTCCCCCTTATTGTACTTGGCGAGACCCCAACCCTGCTGCATTGTGAGTACCTTCTCACACCTCCTGTGCCACACCTACGCAGCGGAATATACTTCAGAACACTACCAATCATGATGACCAGCTTGCTTGAAATTTGTGATCACAAACCTCAAATAGACCCTGACAGCTAGCCCCATAACACTTCCTGAAAATGCGTTTTTCAGTCTCTGGATGAATTTTTCACATATTTAGCTCCCTCCTTAAATCTCTCCCATGGGATCAGCATTGTGTTACAGTGGGTCAGGCTGCTGTCTCTGGCACTGGCGTCTCATGTGAGCACTGGCTTGAGTCCTGACTGCTCTGCTTCCAGTCCAGCGTCCAGCTTTTGAGAAGGCAGCAGAAGACGGCTCAAGTGCCTGCACCCGGATGGAGTTCCAGGCTCCAGGCCCAGATCCAGCCATTGTGGCCCCTTGGGGAGTGAGCCAGAGGATAAAAGACTTCTCCTCTCTGTCTCTCCGTCTCTCTCTGGGACTCTCTAGGACTCTGCCTTTCAAATAAATGAATAAATCCTTTTAAAAAAATCACCAGCATACTCAAACTTTTTCATTTCCCATTATAATGATCTTCCTTCCTGGCTGTGGGAAGAGAATTACTTCATCTTTCCAGCACATAATCTGAACCCTCCTGTATCAGTACCCACGTCCATTGCCTTCCTCCCAGCACTGTGGAGGAACTCAGAGCTTAGAGACCATCCCTTCCACTCGTGCCCTGGACACTGTCTCCTTTCCTGTCCTTCTCTCCTGGAACACCTGCTTCTCTCTCTCTCTCTCTCTCTCTCTCTCTCTCTCTCTCTCTCTCTCTCTTCCTCTCCCTCTCCCTCTCCCTCTCCCACTAGCAAGCCAACAAATGTGCCTTTGTACATCTCTTGGGAAACAAGAGCACATCCTTGTAGCTACCACCCTGTTTCTTTGATGCCCTCGCAAAAAACTGTGAAAACATGAACCACACTTCCTACCTCCACTTCTTCCACTTCCATTCTCTCTTCACTTTGCTCCTATTTTCTTCTGGTGCCATCATACCATTTATACAGCCTTTTCCAAGGTCACCACCGACCTACTTGTGCCCAGAGTCAGGTGCCCTCGTCTAACTGGACTATTCAGCAGCATTTGACATGGTTGATGCTTCACATGTCCTGAAAGAATTCCTTCTCCCGGCTTTTGTGATTCTCCACTCAACTGGTTTGCCCTTGCCTTTTTGTATCCTTGTCGGGCTCTTCCTCTTTGCATCAGATTTTGGAGGGCTCTGGGGTCTGTGTCTCTATTCTGTGTATATCTTTCCTAGATGAGTTCAGTGAGTCCCAGGGCTTTAAAATGCCATCTATATGCAGATGACTCCGGCTCTCCATCTCTAACTGCCTTCTCCCTTGAGCTCCAGACTTGATAATTCTACTTGTATAGGTAATGGATATTTCACACAAACCCAACCCAAACCAAACTATTGATTCATTTCCTGCCCCACCCCAAATTTCTCCTCTCTGTCTTCCCTGTCATCGTAAGTGGTACCCGGCCTCCTAGCAATTTGTTCAGGGCAAATAACAAGGAGTAATTCTGCTTTTCTTCATTTCCCTGAAACTCCTGTCATCTCAACTCTCAGCGAGTCCTGTTGCCTTCGCCTCTGAAAGATGTGCCAGTTGCAGCTACTTCTCTTGTCTCCTCTGGTGTCACTCTACCATTGTGCTCTTCCTGGCTACATTTTCATCCCCTGTAATTAGTCTTTATGCAGTGGCCAGCCTGACCTTTCTAGGGCCACACATTATAATTTACCTCTTTGTAAAACACTCTCACCACTCATGGGTAAACAAGGGGTCTTCAAATAGTTCAAGGAAAATGCATATTGTGGGGGAAAAACTACTTATGAGTTTCAAAATCTCTTGATTCAGAACAAAACTTGTATTTTCAATCCACTTCCCATGACTTTCTGAAGTTCCTTTGTAAAACCCCATGTGATCGGGCGCTCATGATCTGTGAAACATTGTCGCCCTCCACGCTCACCCTCTTCCACAGGTTCCGCGGCCTTTGTCTCCTTCAATCCTGGCCGTGACTTTCCAGTCTGAGCTGTTCTTTCAGAGCTACAATGGTTGCTATTGTCATGCAGGCCTCAGGACAAAAGTCATTTCCTTTGAGCAAATTCATCTGACAAGTGTCACCATGGTGCTCCTCCCTCCCGCCGGCCAAGCAAGTACCCCACTCCTGCACTGGAGACGTGTTTTTATCGAAAGGAATCTCAATAATGATGGCCGCCATGAGTCCATATAAAACTTGAAGTTTGTTACTACATTGGCTCTTCTTGCTTTGGAAGACATTGTTTGCTGTGTAACTCTGTGACCTCCCCTATAAGTGAGGAATTCTTTTGAATCTAAGTGTCAAAGGTTTGTTTTCCTTGAGGAATTAGTAGTGACACTTTTTTTGCATTTATTGGTTTATTTATTACTTTCTCAATTTGAAGTTCAGAGACAAATTTTGTCTGATCTATTGCAAATGTATGGGACTACATTGACTCTGTTGTCTGTCTAAATAGCACTGTCTGATAGAACTTTCTGCAATCATGTCAATAATGGATTCAGTAACTGTAGGGTCCAAAAAGTGTCCACTAATCACCTGTTGCTACTGAGCACCTGCAATGTAGTCAGTGAGCCTCAGGAGCCAAATTTAAATTAAATTTAATTTTGATCAATGTGAGCTCAAATGGACACACACGACTAATGGTTGTCATGGACAGCACAGGCTGGATATCTCATAGTCTCTTCTAAGATTTTGGAGTTTTCTTTTTATGAATTTCTTCAATATTCATTGTCCAATGTCTTATAAGTTGCCTCCATCCTTTGTCACTGGAGATAGAATAAAAGAAAAGGAAAGAAGAGAAGAAAATAAGATTTAAGTGACTAACTGGCTTCTCAAGTGGGGTAGTGTGTTTAGGGGGTGGGTGAGTGGCCAGTGTTCGCAACAGCTTCAGTGGAAAGCAAACCACCACCAAATCTGAGATTCTACTTCTAGTCTTTGTGTTGCTAGGAGCACATGTATCTCTGAGCCAACCAGAGGGTTAACATGTTTGTATGTAAAATGGGACTTCTGGGTTTGTGACTCTGTACCCATTCCCAGGCCTTCTAAGCCACGGAAGCCAGCCCTTGCCTCCCTACGTGAAACAGGCAAACCTTTGTGAGATTCTCACCTTCAAGCTGCTGCCCAAGGCAGGGTCTCTGTAAAGTAATGACGAGGGAGGACCCATCCTACACATCTAATGATCGGAGTGTCTGTAAGTACCAAGTGACAACAAAGCACAGGACAGAAATCCGAAGACATCGAGGCTACTCCCAGCTCGGCTGCTAACCAAATGGGTAACTTTCATCAAGTTGAAAGTTTCCTCTTCTCTCAATCAAAATAATTGGACCAGATGACCTTTAATTTCCTGTCTAGCACTAACCATAATAAAAGCTAACATTTATTGAGTACTTAAAGCATGCTGAGGCGTATTACTTTATTTAGTCCTATGCAGGTTGAGAACATTATTATTTACTTTTCTTTTTTTGGGGGGAAAAATCATTTATTTATTTATTTGAAAGGCAGAGTTACAAATAAAGAGAGGAAAGACAGAGTGAGCTCTTCCACCTGCTGATTCACTCCTAAATGGTCACAATAACTGGGGTTGGGTCAGGCCAAAGCTAGGGGCCAGGAGGAGCTTCTTCCAGGTCTGCCACATGGGTAGCAGGGGTCATCCTCTGCTGCTTTCCCAGGCACATTTGTGTATGGAGCCACGGGGACTCCAACTGGTATCCATATGAGATGCCAGTGTAGCAGGCATGACTTTAACCCATGCTGCACTCCAGTGCCAGCCCCTATTATTTCCTTTCCTAGGACAGAAGAAACCTAGTGTTAGCATTTCCCAGAGATACACACAATTGGTAAGTGGTGGAGTCTCCAGCTGAATTCTGCAGTCTGGGTTCAGGAACCACCTGATTACTTGCTCGTCCCTCTCTAGAATTTTGTGTTTTCCCAGGGACCAGAACACCGATGTTTATCTAGTCATTCCAAGAGTTGTTTTAGTTCTTTAAACAAAAGCTTTCCAAATCTTGGCCCCTAATAAATCTAAATGTTGTATTCTTTGTCTTTGGAGTGGCCATTAAGGGCTCAAGATACCCAGAATTAATGAATTGTTTGCCACCGGGAAAGAGCAGCCTTGTTCATTTGCCCACTCTGCAGTGCAAATAACATCACTTTCTAAGTACGCTGTGACATGAAAACTGTTGGAAAGCATGTGGGCTTAGGTGAATGTCATGACTCAGCTGCCCTGTATCTCCAACACGTTGACGCCAGAACCTGGCTGGCCCTAAGCTGATCCTCAGTATGTATATTATTTTAGTAACTGATACAGCAGGCTTTTTTTTTTTTTTTAAAGAAAAGATTATATGAAAGACAGCCACAGAAGAGAAAGAGATTCACTCACTCATTCACTACCTAAATGTCCTGGCCAAAGCCAGGAGCCAGGAACTCCATCCAGATCTCCCACATGGGTGGTTGTGAACTCAAGCGCTTAGGCTATCATCCACTTTCTTCCAGGCACAATAGCAGGAAGCTAGACCAGAACCAGAGGCAGGACTCAATCCCAGGCACTCCTATATGGGTTGTGAAGCTTCACCCACTGTCCCCCACCCTCATCTCCCTAGGGCAGTATGATTGTTATTTTTAATATGCACAGCTGCACTAATTTGTATGCCATTCTTTCACAGGGACCAGGCTAATCTTCTCTGTAGCATTCCAGTTTTAGTATGTGCTGCTGAAGTGAGCACAATAGAGCAGTACTCTTATATGGATCAGAATCCTGGAAAGTTAGAGTCATAGGACCTTTAGAAATTTTAAATCCAACCTGAATAGGGTAGCGGATTTTCTCAAGGTCAGTGTCAGAGTCAAAACTGTATCCCTGATTTCCTTCATGCCCAGATGAGGGCTTTCCCCACCCATTAGACTGGGACTGAGGGAAGAAGGGATACAGGAAACGCGCTATGAAATGTCAGCTCATCTCTGCAGATGATCAAGGGCAGTGGAACAGCCACAGTTGCAAATCCTGCCTCCCCAGCTCCCTGCAATGCCACAGACCCACAGACCCATGAGAACCGCCCAGCCTGCTCTGAGCCACACGCCAGGAGGCCACAGCAGCGTGCAGGAACGTGAGAGGAAGTGGAAACGTGAAAGCAGAGGGCTCAAAGCACAGGCTCACCACCGGAAAAAAAAATAAAAATAAACACACTCAGAAATAGTGTAACTGATATGCAAAGAAGATCAAAGCAGGGGTTTTAAAATATCTCGGTTGCTTTAGAAGAGGTGGGGGTGGTAAGTGAAGCGAGGGGCAGTTAGGTGGATGGCTCACTGCAATCTGCCAGGCCCTGGGTATTTCAGAGGAAACGTGGCACTTACACATGGAACTCCACAACTTCGAACTCATCAAAGCAGGCAATGACACGATCGTTACCGAGATCACAAGGTCAGGGGCTGGGGAGACAGGTGTTGGTCGAAGGCTACAAAATTTCAGGTAGACGGCAGGAATATCCTAAGAGACCTGCTGTACATCATGGTGGCTAGAATTGCTAACAACACACTGAGTTCTTGAAAATGTCTTGTGTCTCAACACAAGACTATGATAAGGTTATGTATACATTAGTTTGCATTAACCATTCTACAACGTCTGCATATATCAAAATATCATCTTGTAGGCCATAAATATATAGAACTTTCATCCATTTAAAAAAATAATTAAGTGAACATGTGAAAAGCGTGAGTTCCCATGGGTAGCTCAGAGGCAGATATGGACTCCTAGGCAAGAACCCCAGTGTCTCTCAAACCCAAACTCCTCCCTCCCCGATCCTCTTGCAGTTCCCTGAGCTTCTGCCTCTTTTAGAGTCAGACATTTACCCCAGGGCAGGGCATGTAGGCTCTATCAGGCCAGCGGGGCAGGCACCAGGAAGTTCACCCAACTTGGCTGAACTTCAAGGCTTATGTTCCAGTTTGGAACAAGCGTTCCAGGGTTGAGGGCCAGGGCAGAGTGAACTCAGGAGAGTCAAACTCCCCAATCTTGCAAAGTAAAAACCCCTTTCTTTTCAAGGTGTTGCAAACAATGCAGAAATGCTATCTCTTTGAAGGGAAAAAAGTTTTATTTCGAATCCAAAAGGTGAGTGATGGCTACGCTAGCTGTTTTTAGCGTCCCTCTGCCAATTTCACCATCCCTAATAATAGTCCAAGGATCATAGAACATTTCTAGCATCAGAAGGCCATCAATCAATGGCACTGGTACCAAAGGCAGCATGTACTCCTCTCCGGATTGCAATGGTCTCAGGTGTTTAAACGGAGGAAGTACACTGGGCGGTGGGAGGAGGCTTAGCATGGTGCCGGCAGAGGTGGTAGACTTGGACATTAAACGTCCCTCCTACTCACACCACGATGCTCTCCTGTGATGATCTAGTGAGATGGGCTGGTGGGGTTACAGTCACCCACATTTTCCAGTTGTGAAAACTGAGACTCTAAGGTGAAGTTGTCCAAGGTCACAGAGTGTGCTCATTACAGGGGCCCCGAGCCCTCTTCACTTCAGCTTGAGCCAGCCTAGTCACCTCTTGCTCCTCCTCCCTACTAGTGATGGAACAGAAGTGTTGTACTTCACACCCAACATTTTTTTCCCAGGGATTTGTTACTTGTCTAGTCATAGTGAAGGCAAGTCCTACTCTACACTCTTCTTGAACCTCATGTTTAGGAGAGGCCTTTCAACAGCCCTTTTTTCACATACAAAGCTCATTCTTGAGCTCAAGTGGGAGACAGCTGGGGGTCCCCTAGTCCCAGAGTAACGTGGATGACACAACCTATGAAATTTCAGAAAGGAGACTTTACCGAGAGCTGGGTAGTCTAGCACCTTGTAGGATAGACCTGTTCCAGGCATGGGGCATGGAGGTCTAGGCAATCACCACGATAAAGGCACAGAGGTTGAAAATTACATAGGACAATTTGGGAAATTCAAATATGCCCCCCCCCCCAATTCCTACCCACCGCTGAAGTAGCTGAAATAATGACAGGGAAGCATTATTTCAACTTAGGTGTCGCACGGTGGAGGCCCTTAGAAGGCAAGGAAAGCATTAGAATTTTATCATGTGGACATTCAGGAGTTGTTGAAGACTTATGATTGGGAGAGTAGTCTGAGAAGAATGTTCTAGAAAGCTCTCTTAGCTGGATATGCAAATGGATGATAGAGGGAATAGCTGGCAGGGGAAAAGAAAAAGATCACCAGGAGTACTGGACCTGGAGTCAAGACACTGACCGCATAGATTTCTAACTGTGTAATTCGACAGGATCAGCCCCAAGTACAAGCATAATATAGTGACTATGTTCTCTCTGACTGCCCTGCCTGCCCGTCAGGGAAGCCCTAGGTATCACATGCATTGCTGGAGGTTAAAATGCTTCATAAACCACAAAACTTGAGAACAAACATAGGAAGTAATAATACAGGCTGAAGCTGTAGTAGAAGCATGAACTGGTTGATGAGTCTGGGGATGAGGTTTGGAGGGAAGATGGAGTCATTGCCAAGTCTCCATTTGGGGAGCATCTTCCCTCTGGAGGTATAGCCTGCTTCTTTCTAGATGCCTTCCTGTGTCACCTGGCACAGACTGGGGGCTAGCAGGAGACAGAGGTGTGTCGAGACAGCAGTCAAGAATCAGACCAGGGCCGGCACTGTGGCGTAGCAGGTTAACACCCTGGCCTGAAGCACCAGCATCCCATATGGACACCAGTTCGAATCCTGGCTGCTCCACTTCCAATCCAGCTCTCTGCTATGGCCTGGGAAAGCGGTGGAAGATGGCCCAAGTCCTTGGGTCCCTACACCCACGTGGGAGACCTAGAAGAAGCTACTGCTTCTGGCTTTGGATGGGCACAGCTCTGGTCATTGCGGCCATCTGGGGAGTGAACCATCAGATGGAAGACCTCTCTTTCTCTCTCTCTGTCTCTCTCTCTCTCTGTCTCTCTCTGTGTGTGTATGTGTGTGTAACTCTGACTGGCAAATAAATAAATAAATCTTAAAAAAAAAAGAATCAAAGACCAGAAATCTAGTAACTTCTTCAAGGGAAAGAAAGAAAGATAAAAAACCAGCTCTTCAACCTCAAACTTGAACTCAAAATCAACAGTTCGCTTACGGTTTTGTAGAGTTGCCGAGTAATTGTGAAGGGCAAGAAGGACTCAGTTTGCACAAGACGATTGCTCAATGGAAAGGGCTTGCCAGCAGAGGTGTCTGGGAAGGTGTATGCAGAAGCCAGCACAGTTGTTCTCAAGGGCTGCTCAGTGGAAGGCAACCTTGACCTTATGGAGAAGAAGGGCTCACACAGACAGGTGGGGTGACAATGCTGAACTAAGACTAGGTTAGGAGGGTAGAGACAGAGAGCCATCTGGGCTTGCAGCCAGCTTGGATTTGTGGTGGAAGCATTTCACAACCCCCTTTCTTCATGGGTTATGTCCTCGGATTGGATAACCTGTGGGGGCATCTCGGGTAGTGGAAAGCGCCCTGCACTGGGAGCCAGAGTGCTGCGTCCTGGGCCTGACTCCAACACTGCCTGTTGGTGTGACCCTTCCTCTCTGGGCCAGGGTTGGACGGGACTGGCTGATCCCTGGGGCTTCTCTCAGATCTAGACTCCCTGGAGATGTGGGGCAGGTGCAGGCTGTCTTGTCAGGTTGGAATTCAGAGAAGGCAGCTACTGTGACTGAACTAACATATGCCCCAGAGCAACTAAGTTCTGTGACCATGCTTTAGCTCTGGCCATGATGACAACACAGGGAATTTCAAGTGAGGTCAACTTGGGGCAGAGGCAACTGTGTGCCTTCAGCCTCACGCTTGCGGATCCGATGAATCAGAATGCTGGGACCCGTCTGAGTTCACGCTCACCAAGCTGTAGAATTCCAGGTAATCAGAAGAATTTCCCTAACCAATATCGTATACAAGGGCGTCATCTTCCCCTTTAGCATGTGAGACAAAAAGCCATGAGTCGTTTCTCTCCCACCCCCATTTTCTTGGAAACAGGATCTCTCTTCCCTTCCCCGTTTCCATTTTTCAAGTACAGTCTCAGTGATAAATGCACCACTTTCTCTCTTGCACTCAATTGCCCTTGCTCTTCCCGGTAAGCAAGTGCATCACTAGCCTAGGCTTTGGGAAGTAGGGTACTGGGGCATGAGGGCAAATGTCAAGAAGCCTACCAGCTATTCCCTCTGCGGCCCAGGCTGGGCTGTATGTGCATGCAGGCAAAGAAGTGTCACACGGAGCCACACTGCCTCACTTCTGAAGAGAGACTCTGTTCCACCAGACCAGTTCGTGATCACCATTGACATTTTCTGGCCTTCTTTGCAGGGTCTAGAGGAACAGTCAAATGAAACAAAGCTTTCCTGGGCACCTACTAAGTGCCAGGACCAATTTTTAGAAGATACAAAGGATCCAGAGATAGATCAGCCACAGTCTCTGCTATAAAGCAGAAGACAAGCGAAATGGGAAAGTCACCGTAATTCCTTGCAGAAATGCAACAGTCACGTGCACAGGGAACTTTGGAACAAGCAGGCATAGTGCTCAGTTGGGGGATCTGAGGAGGCTTCTGGGAAGAGACCAGGAGATAGAGCAATCATTGACATCATTATCATTTTGATGATTATGGGAAAGCTAACTTTTATTGCACTCTTACCATGTTCAAGGTGGAACCGTGCTGTGGCCTTGATACACTCACATTGCCTTGGTTCCTCTTTGTGAAAATCCTCCCCTCTTAAATCACATCATTTTGCAGATGAAGAAAGTGAGGTTGAGAGAGGTTAAGTCACTATTTCAAGGTCATTCAGAGAATAAGCGATTACAGCCCTTGATTTTTGTGGAGGAATAGAGGTGAGTCATGGTGGAACACTAGAGCTAAGCACAGCAGGATTTTGATCGGGTAGGGAGGCTGTGGGGTGAAGGGCCATGGACGTGAGGATCAAGGCAGGGTTCAGCTGGTCCTGGGACTGCAGAGAGCGCCCGGGAGTAACTGAGAAGGACGCTGATGGAATCAGAAGCTGGCTCCTGGAGCCATGGCTCTGCAGAGTGGACAGCAGGGAAGACTGCAGGGGGGGAGCGCTCAGCCTGGAGTCTGCTCTAGGTGACAGTGACGATGCTCCAGGGGAAGGAGTCAAGAAGAAGGTGAGTCTGAGTCCCTGCGCATCCATTCACCTGCTTGCAGACCCAAAGGGTGGCAAGGAGAGAATAAACTGGATCATGGTCAACTTGCATAGGCCTCTCCAGAGTCTTCATGTCACTCAGGGCTCAGGCCAGGCCCCTGGGAGGGGGCTGACACCCTCCCCCTATCTTCACTGAGCAGTGCACCCTCTGAATTAAAACTTTGGTACCTGTCTGACGTGTGCCTTTTCTTTGTCACTCTGTCTCTCCACTCCCGAGTCCCAAAGAAGCTAACTCCAAGGAGCTGTGGAGTTTCATGCCTGGGGCAATCAGGTTCTGAGGGAGAACAGCTGGGTGGAAAAGAGGTGCCGAGTCACCAGCCACCTTTAGGAGACCAGATAGGAGGTGACTGGGAGATGCCAAGAGGGATGGGGAGGTGACAAGGGCACAGCAGCCCTCAGCGCTAGGACATCTGACAGCGTCGCAGAGGTCCTGTGGCTGACTCTCTGCTTCCTGAGGAGACCCCCGCAGTGACAGCGGCTTCGGTCAAGGCCAAGCTGAAAGCCGCAGAGGTTTTTGAGTCAGCCGAGAGGTTTTAGCTACTTACTGGTGACCATGTTCTCCCCTGGGACCTCCAACAGGGCTGCTTAGATGTCCCAAAGAGCAGTGCAGGGTGCTGTTTCCAGACACAACAAGGAATGCCATCAGCAAGACAGTGCACAAAGGGGCTCTGGAACTATGGAATCCAACCTGCGACTGCTCACACTGGCCGTTTCGGTGAGACTCAGCCTCCTGTCTCCTTGGCTTGTTCATTTTGGAAACACACAGTGCCTGCCATGTGCCAGGTGCCCTCCACAAGTTCTTACCTTATGCAGTTCTCATAGCAGCCCTGTAAGGCAAATAGCCTACTCCCTTTTATAGATGAGGAAACTGAGGCACAGAGGCATAATTAACTTGGCCAAGGCCACACAGTCATTGGTAGAACCAAGATTTGAGCAGTTTGACTACAGTGTCTAAACTCTGAACTCCTACACTCTGGTACTCTTTATTCTAATTTCCACACTAAGGTGCTGGTGCCCCTACAAGAAAGGGAGATGAGATCAATTCATTTCTAAAGTTGCACCCACTTTAGAATCTCTAACGTGTTGTGATTCAGTGGAACTGCTAAGTGGTTAGGGCTTAGGTTGTGAGTTACCAGTAGGCTGTTGAATACGCTTTGGTGTGACACAATACCCTGCATGTGTTAAGCCCACTGACTTCTAGCATTGACTTGCCACCACCCCCACGGTGAACCCAGTGGGTCTGCTGACCCACTGCAGGGCCCCAGAACCTCACATAGGAGACTCAGTGACTCAGCTCCCATCTGGTTGTGAAAACAGTGCTCAATCTAAGCAAGCAAAGAGAGATGGGGAAGTCACCATAAAGATTTGGGCTGCCCGAATACAATGATTCAGCGAGATAAGAGTGGGAGGGAAGACTTGGCCGCAGGCGCTGGCCATGGGGGTAGGTCAGAGGCCTTGTCTTCCTTAGCAAGGAAGGGGAGGCAGATGATTAGTTGGTAGCAATGAGGCAACTTGAGTAGAAGAAATACAATCTCTCCAGTGGTCCAGTTGAGAAAGGCTCTGTACTAAAACAGGCCTTCAAGAAGTTCCTGGAAAAGGCATATGATGAAAAAGCTATGCCTGGACTTAAAACAAACAAACAAAAAAAACCAACTTTTTTTTGCTCCTAGATAAACTTATATTTTAATTCTACTTTTCTGTCAACTTTTTGAATCACCCTTATAGAATCTCAGAAGTTCTGGCTTGTGTCAGCATTCTATAGGATAAGGCTAAGTTCCCTTTGTGAATTTCCCTGGAGAGAAACCCCCATGGAAGAGCACTGGCCTGGTATAGGAATCCCTGAGTTCTAGCCTTGAATCTTCTCCTAACCAGGTGAGTGGCATTAGTGGTATCTCTCCTTGGTCTCAATGTAGCCATAATTTGGAGACTTTTATTGAGTGTTTGTTGTGCCAGGTCTTGCTGTCAAGATTGACAAGTATTGTTTTAAAGGTTTATTTGATCTATTTGAAAGAGTGACAGAGAGAGAGAGAGAGAGAGAGAGAGAGAGAGAGGAGAAGAGAGAGAGCAAGCTTCCATTCGTTGGTTCGCTCCCCAAATGGCTGCAATGGCCAGGGCTGGGCCAGGTTGAAGCTAGAAGCCAGGAGCTTCATCTGGTTCTCCCACATGGGTACAGGGTTCTAAGTACTTGGGCCATCTTCCACTGCTTTCCCAGGTTCATTATCAGGGAGCTGGATAGGAAATGGAGTAGCTGGGACATGAACTGACACCCATATGAGATGCCAGTGTTGCAGGTAGCAGTTTAATCCACTGTGCCACAATGCCAGCCCTAAGCCTGGCAAGTATTGCCTTATCTAATTCTATGCTTAATTTATGTCTAATCCATATAGCCGCTCCATAGGCAATTTAATTATCACTATAACCCAGAAAAGGAAACTAGGACTCAGAGAGGTTAAATAACACGCCCAAAGTCACACAGTAAACAGTGGAGCTGACCTCTTACGCCCTAAGATACGATGCTCAGTGGAGCATGGCCAGTGCCCTGGGAGAGACAGTCGGGAAGCTGGAGATCTTCAGTAAGAGTTGACATTTGGGTTTCTGGTTTAAAAGCTGCACTATGGCATAGGATCTCCTTGCAACAAATGAGACATGCTCTAGTCTCCCCGTCAAGGAGGCTATGCACAGAAACGTCTGCTGAAAACTTCCCTGTGGAACCTGATGCTGAAGAAGAGCTTTGTGCACAGGGCTCAGTGCCGCCAACACTCAGGGGGGCTCCCACAAGCCCCTTTTCTCTTGCTCTGGATTGAGATTTCCTCCTCTCACAGTTCAGGATTTGGATTAAGCCCCCTTATGTCCTTATGCCCTACTCAAACCTTCCTTCCTTCACGGCCACCTGTTGCCCATCAAAACTTACCTGTCCTGTGTCCACTGGCCCTGGGACTCTGTTCTCCGCCGGTGACACTTGTCGTCGTTAGCTGCTCTGATGACCACACCTGTGGCTGTGCTCCCAGCATTCATGTGCTTTGCCCTGGCAAAATATTCACAGCTTACCTTGAAGACCTGGTTAATGAAGGTACTCCAGGGCCCTGGGGCGGATATGTAGGGGAAAGATCACTATTATCAATTACAATTATAAGAACCACCATCAGAACAGGCACACTACTTCCTTGTCTTTTAGCTCTTCTGACTCCCGTAGGTGGGTTCTGTCATCTGCAAGGGCAGGTGGCAGGGTCCCTGTGGAACCGTGAGAGGGAGGTTGCGCAGAGAGAAGATCCCTGGGATCCCAGCTCTGCCTCTGCCTGGGGGACCGCTGTCACTTTCTTTTTACATGAAAGAAAGTTAGTCAGATACATCCAGGGCTTCCCTGGCCTTGACCGTCCTCAAGCCTAGCGAGCCGTGTTCTACTGTGAGCAAAGGCGGCTTGGGTGGTTCAGCGGTCTTGGAATCCATGACATTCTTTTCTGGCTTCCCTGTGTGAAGTCTGTGAGTGGCATTCCCACTGTGTCAAGTGCCAACCTGGCCTGAGATGGGCACCACAGGGGTTAGTATTCTTACCCTCCTTCCACAGAGAAACACAAGGAGACTCAGAGAGATAAACTGAATCACACAGGGCTGCGCCCTGCGGTTGAGCTGTAAACCCAGGCTCCAGGACGGCCAACACTGCTCGTGGATTTTGTAGGGTCTCTCGGGCATTCTTGGTCTAGTTTTTTTGTAGGCTCCCCCAGGGCCCAAGGCAAGAGTAGTTCCCAGAGATCCGCAGCGGGGCTCGGGGGTGACTCCACTATGGGAGGACGGGGCTGCCCCTCCCTGCAGCCAACCCCAGGCACTCAGCCTCTGTGCCGTGGCCCCCTGCCCCAATCCCTTGACTACCGTTATGGGCAGCAGTGCGTGCTGGTGTTCTGTTAGACCCTCCAAATGCTCTCCTCCTTCTCTCCCAGTCTCTCTAGGAGGTCGTCCTTAGAGGATAGCAGGAGGTTCCCGTGTTCTCTGGCTTCTGGTGAGCGTTGGCCCAGCACCGACCATCTGGTTGGAGGGTGGCAGAGAGGAGAAATGGGGCGTTTCTTTCCCTCGCACCGTCTGCTGGCTGCAGGTCGGCCATAGCTGTGTTCTTCTGCCAAAGGCCGCAGCTGGCACTAGGCAGCCCCTCCTGCAGCTTACTGGCACTTTCCAGGCTCCGGTAGCTCCTCTGCCTGTGCCCTTACAGGCCAAAGGCTGGTAACAGCTGTGGGCTGTTGTGAGCCTGGGGGTGCGTCACTCACTCTTATTTCCCTTAACCCTGCCTACACCTTTGTGAGTTACCTAAACTCTCTTCACTCACTGTTGCATCCTCTGCTTCCTGCCAGGCCCAGGACTGATCCAAACCACCCTATGCCTCCTTGTTTCTAGTCTTCCACTTCTTGAAAGCATTTATGACCCCAGGCTTTTAACACAAAGGCCTACAGATACTGCTCCTTGGGATGCTGACCCAAAACACAAAAGCGATGCAGAGGGAGGAGCAGAAGTCCGGAGCTGGTAACAGACCCTGACTTTGGATCTAGAGGATGAGGAGTCCAGTGGGCCCTTTGCCAGCTGTGTCATCTCACTAAGTCACCTGGCCCTTCCATGAAATATAAATCAGAATGATGCTTGCCTTGTTTTGCCCATGAGCCGCTTGGGACTAGAAAAGACAGCAATGCTGGGAAAAGTGCTCTGTAAATGCTGCGGCATTTTCTGAGCATTAGGTGTTACTGTTGTTGTTTGTGTCCTACACGGCACCCGGGCGAAAGCCTCAAAAGGCCGTGCGCTGCATTTTCCAATGCACTCAGGTTTCCCTGTCGCCTCTGTGCCTCCTGGATCAGGAGACCTGGCATTTGTGGAATTCAAGATTAATGTGCAGGACAGGCTGGCCAAGCCTGGGTCCACATGGCATCGCTAAAAATACTTTTGACCTCGGTGGGAGCATCTCAGTCCCCAGAGAGGGTGGAGCTGGGGGGTGGGGGAGCACAGGCTGTGTGAGGGGAACGACCTCCATCATCTGGGGTTAGGAGAGGACAGCGAGGAGGTGGCTGTCACAAGGCCTTCCTTTGCAAGTGTCAGTGGGAACCTGATCTCTGTCTGTCTCTCTCTGTGTTGTGGTGGCAAGTAGGGGCAGAGAGACCTGGCCTGAACCTTTTGTGCTTTTCTGTGGCAGTGGAAGCTGCGCCTTAAATCTCTTCCTCACGGCCAAGCCTCTGAGGAATTTTCCCAGAGTGCTGCTGAGATAGACAGCGACGGCCAGAGGAGGGTAAGAAGAAGGTAATCCCGGGATCTCGGCGTGGAGTCAGTTGTACAGGCTGACCTGAGCCCAGGGAAGCAGAATCTGATCTAAGGGCTTGGGCCAAATACCTCCGGGGGTGGGGAGTGTCTCTCCATCCTCACCTCAGTGGTTTTCCAGGCCGTCATTCTTTGAACTCTAGACCCTTCCTGCTTCTAGTTTGGCCCGTGGGCCAGCAACATCCACGTCACTGGGGGACTGGTTAGAAGTGCGGAATTCCATGTCCCATATCGGACCTCGAAGCCTGATGGTGCTTGTTAACCAGGTCCACCGCGGATGGAAGTGCACGGGAAAGCCTGGGAAGCACTGTTCTGGAGTCCCTGAGCGGTCCAGTGGAAGGGCTCCAGCGTATCCACGGGGCTGCAGAGACGTCCAAGAGCGCTTCCATTTGCATGTAGAAAAAGGTTACCACGTTGAAACAGCTGTGGTCTCTCCCTTCCTTGGGCAAAGAGGAAACTCTGGTGGGCCCTGTCTTCCCTGCTGAGACCAGGCCCTGCCTTGCCCATCAGCTCTTGGGATGCCCGAGTCCTTTGAGCCCAGCACGCATCCGATGCGGGAAAAGGCTGGCTCTGGATTGTTTCCTCAGCCCCGCGGGGCTGGCCTTGACCTGGCTGCCTGGTGGGGCCCTGACTAGGAGTAGTCACGACCTGGGAGTTTAGGACTCGCTTAGCTGTTTCTGCACGGGGCGGGCAGAAGCGCGCTGAGCTTCCTCCTCCGTAGGTGGAATTATGCAGGGAGCTTAGTGTTTGTTGTATGAGGAACATCCTGGCAGGAGCGGAAGGAGCGCGCCAGGAGCTGAGAAGAGATAAGCCTGCTTCCAGCTGGGATCTGGGCGCAGCCCCACAGCAGCAGGGCTTCAGGATTTCCAGAGGGAGCGCTTGGCGGCCCTCCGCGGCGTCTTTTCAGAGTCTCAGTTTGCTGCCGATATAAATAACTGTGATTTGCATGCTCTATCCTAGAGGAGCGCAAAGCAGTCTGCTGCAGCTTCCCCGTGGCCTACCCTCACACAGTTTCCCTTAGAGGCAGTCGTGGCTTTCATGTCACAGAAGGGGAAACTGAGGCTCAAGAAGCCATGACGGGCGCTGCCTGCAACGGAGCTGATCTAGGACAGCGAACTCTGGGAAGAATCAAGCCCCTTAGCACAGGCTCAGAGCCCTCCAGACACTGCCCTGAGCCTCGCCTCCACCCGCACCCCCACCCCGCCTCTGCCCCGCCCGCCCACCTACCGCGGGTGCCTTCCGCGAGCATACCGGGCCCTCTAGTTGTGCGGACACGTTCCCTGCTCTACCTCCTATGACTTCCAGACATCCACACCTTTGCCTCTCTCTTCGGACATGACTGTCCTCCCACAGACGCGGACTGGAGTGACCCGACAAGGCGCTCCCCAAAAACTTGAAGGCAAGAGTGAGGGTCAGCCCCTGCGGTCCCAGCATAGCGGACTCTGAAAATACACGCCTGCCGATGCATCGGCCAGAAGACAGAAACCCAGGAGCCGGGGGAGGCCGCAGGGTTGTTCGTGTCTGGAACCGCCTGGGGGACAGGTTGTGTCATTCAGTAGTTCTGATCCCATGGAGGAGCCCCTCCTGCAGACACTGCGGTTCCCTTTGAAGACCCAGGGGCTTAGAGAAGTCCTGCGAGGCACAATCTGGCACTGGCTTGTGATCAAAAAATGAACTTTCTGTCTCGGGATGTTTTGTGTGTGTGTGTGTGTGTGTGTTTTACTTGTACAAGTGAGCGTCCTAAGATGCTTTACCACTTGGAGATATTAAGATGCAATAAGGCGAGGAGCACAGACAATGATGGTTGGAGGTGTGACGCCCACAAAGTCTTTGCTATCGGAGGGAAGAGGATTCCACAGCTCTCCGCTGTTCTGCAGCCCAGCAATGCCTGAGGCGAGAGCCACAGAGAATCCTGAATTGGGGATGGAATCTTTCCTTTCAGGACCAAATACGCTGGATCCAAGGAAATGGTTATCCCAGATTCCAAACACGATGACTCAAAGCAATGGCATCTGATCCAACCCTTTGCTAAGCTCAATCCCAGCTCCGATTATGTAACTATTCCCCAGTCATTCCGGAGAGAACAAGCTCCTGCCTCTTGATCGCGGTCTCCATTCTGAGTCCCTTCCGCTTGCAAAGCCAGGGATGTGGGGTGGAAAGAGAATGGGGCTGGGATCCTCAGGAGCCTGGCTCATCCTCAGAAGCCTGAGGTCCTCAGCTCTCAGCTGGGAGAAGTGGCGCCAGGACGCCGTCAGCCTTGCTGTGTTGTGCACAGCCTCTGTCTCTACACTTCTCTTTCTTCTCTCCCCCCTCCACCTCTCCCGGTGAGTGGAGGTGGTATAGAATGAGAACAACAACAGAGGGCTTGACATAGTCTAAGTGCTTCCACACTCACTCGTTTTGTTCTAGCATTTCAAGCGGCTCAATGGTGCAGACA
The DNA here is from genome assembly GCF_033115175.1 of Lepus europaeus. Taxonomy (NCBI): domain Eukaryota; kingdom Metazoa; phylum Chordata; class Mammalia; order Lagomorpha; family Leporidae; genus Lepus; species Lepus europaeus. The sequence continues at coordinate 91,757,534 of NC_084828.1, forward strand.
AGCCACAGGGCACTGAGGCTCAGCAGTGGGGCAGGCCCAAGGTCACAGTGCTCAGTAGAGGCAGGGCAGCGCCTTTGCAGCGTTGCTTCTCACCGCAGCAGCTCCCAGGACTGGCAGTGGGCACTGCTGGGTTGGTTCCCTGGGTGAGCAGGAGGCCCCATCTACTGTCACGTGATCTCCTTCCGCGTCCCCAGGCTACAGTCCTCTTAATCCTTCTTGCTCAGCCTCCCTGGAAGAGGGAATGTGGGAGAGTTGAGGCCAGGGCGAGTCCACCCATGAAGACCGATGGGGGTCCTGCTTCAGCCCCCTGCCACTTCCTCTGCCATCCTGTGCTAGTGGCCTCATTCAGACTCAACCTGCAGGCGAGGGCCTGGGAGACTTAGAGCCATTGTTCCCCAGGTTCACAGAGCGCTGAGGACAGAGACGGCACAGGGAGCAACCTAGGCCAAGTGTGACAGTGAGACTTGTGAGCTACACGGTTGACCTGCTCTGATGGGTTGAAGACAAGTAATTGAGCAGAAAGCCATGCACCTGGAAGATGAAAAGATAAGCTTCCAAAGAGGGGGGCAGGGAAAGGCAGTGTGATGCCCACAGTGAAAATAAATGGGTGCATTACGGAGGAGAGTTAGTGGAGGAGATTTGGAAGAAGGTCGGCGTCTCTGTTGAAACATTTCTCACACCCTTCCCTTCCCCTCCCTCCATTTTCACTGCCACGGTCCTGTGGCTCCTTACCCAGGAGAGTGCAAAAGCCTCCCAACTGGTCTCCCTGCTCCCTTCCACCCCCACACGGATCCCAACCCACCTGTTCAGCTGTTTTCCTGCGCGCTGCAGCCCGGCTGAACTACTCGCTCTTCCTGCACCTGTACTTTTCCACCGCCAGCCTTGGCTGATATGTTCTCTCTCTCTCTCCCTTCCCCACCCCAGATCTCCCAGCTCTACGAGTGCAAACCCAATCCCACCCATTCAGACCCACTCCAAATGCCCCCTCCCCTTGTGATGTCTTTTCTGTTCCTCTCTCTCCTTCCCTCAGGGCCCCGGGGTGACCCCTCATAATGCATAATTGCATGTCCTCTTCTAGAGATTTTATTGCCATTTACCTGGCAAATCAGCCATTGCTGTGTGTGTCTCTCCTCCTTGCAGTCAGGAGAGGGTTCACTGTCAATTTCGTGTCCCCCTGTGTCTCAACTACTATTTAATTATTTAATGAGTTAATAAAGACCTAAATGCAGGACTCCTTGTTAGGACAAGAGACACAAGAGCTACAGCACCTAGGCTTCAGATAAGGCCAACTTATAAAACCCAAGTTAAACTGATGATGTTGTTTTGAGGCCCATGTAGAGGGGAATGCAAATAAATACATTCAAAGAAAAGTGGATCAGAAAGAAAAGAGCCTGGCAAGGGAGTACAACCCAGGGGACCAAGAAAATAGGTACGAGGGAGCCTGCGGTGTTTGCTTTATGCCTGGTAACAGAGTCAACAGAAGCTGGAAGAAGTGTCTCAGGGTGGGACTAAATGAATCATGAAACTTCCATTTAACCCTTACCTAGCCACAAAGTCTGCCCCCAGCTACAAGCCATTGGGAAGAAAGAGGCCTGGCACATTCGTGGGCACTGAATTTATTTGTGGTTGGAGTTGACCTTGAAGGCACTAGATGATCGAGTTCCAAGCCCACAGGGTGACATCAAATGTGCCACAGGAGAGCCACGGCATGGGCAAAGGTGGGCCAGGGTGAGGGAGGCCCTGAGGATAACACTTGGGAAGCAGCAGCTTTGAGAATGGGCCCGACTTGCTGCCGTCTCCAAAAGCAGTGAACAGGAGCCCTGGGCCGAGCTAAAGTGAGGAGGTCTCTGGGGAAAGCAAACCTGCCCGGGCCGGGGCACTGGGTCCTGGAACACCCAGTTAGGTGGCAATGTTAGCTCCCCTTTCCCGAGTCCACTGGGTGCTGGCTGACCTCATGTGTGAGGCTGTGTATGTGTGTCTGTCTGTGAGTGTCTGCATATACAAGTGTGTGGAAAGTCAACAACACTACGAAACAGAGCCCTTCCGAAAAATGGAAAGCCAGTCTCCACGCTTAGGCCGACCTGTGTAGGTGGGCTGCAGGGGCTGAGTCCTCCAGGGAGGAGGGAGGAGGGAGGAGGGAGAGGGAGCCGTACTTGGGTCACTAGTCCTTCCTTGGCTTAGGGAACGTGAAGTCTGTAAAGAACGTGCGGGATGAAGGCCTTTCCATTTCTGGCAGACCCTGTTTATGCATTGCCTCATCTGCATAGGTAAATGGGAGCATTCAGCAGTGCAGGGTGAGGCAGCTGTGGCGTGCAGCTGCACCGAGGGGCCCCCCAACAGCAGCGGCAGCAGCAGCGGTGGGGAGTCCCCGAAGCCGCTCCGGGCCACCAGCACTCGCACTATTTGGGGCTGGGTGCAAGACAAGAGGGATGATCAATGAGACTGTAGCAGAGAGGAAAGGTACCCGGGTGCCATTTAGGCTAGCCCCTCTCATTTACACATGGGGAAACGGGAACAAGAGAGGGCCTTGTGCATAGTTACAGTCAGTGTTGGGACTGGCCTAACACCATGGCTCCTGACTTGAGGGTGGGAGAGTCCTGTCTTCTTGAAAATCGGAGTGGGAAGCTAATAGCAGATGCCAGGGGTGATCCCTGGGTGCCCCACTGGAGATAAGCTGGCCTTCCCTGCCCATAGTTCTCTGCAGCTCAGCTCCTGCCTTTTACTTCACTCTAGCTTCAAACTGTCATTCCCAGAGTTGTAGAAGTGTGGGAGCCATAGCGCCTCCCTAAGTAAGACACAATTCACATGACCTGGGAAAGCTGTTGCTTGTTGTCATTTATTTAACGTCTAGTGAAATCCTTTTAAATCCCTTCAGTGGTGCTAACGTGGGCAGATAATTTACTGTCATTGATAATTCCTGAAGGATTTGAATGGTAAAAAAGATGAACATTGAGAAATTTATGCTTGTTCTGCAAATTTTACTTTACGGTTTTGAAAGGATTAAACCTGATTTTCTTTTAGGTTTCTATGGGGGTGAAGCTGCGAGGTAGCTGTGCTCTCTTGGGAAAACAGGGCTCAGATGCCAGCTCTGTCATTTCCAAGCCTTTTTTTGTTTGTTTGTTTTGCTCAAATTGACTGATCTCTCTGAGCCTCGTCTTTAAAATGGAGACATATCTGACTCTGTTAATTGATTTATTTAAATTCGTTTAGCTAGTATTTGTTGAGCTCCGATTTTGTGCCAGGTACTGTACTTGAGACTGAGATGAAATAATTAATGAGACGGTGAAATTCCTCTCCCTCAGAGCTTATAATAGAGATCGAGAGAGTAGCACGTATATGCCTGGCAAAGTAGTAGCTGTTTCGTAAATCATAAAGGTAGAACTCTCACAACACTGGGTCCTGAGGAAACTAGCCCAGTCTTAGTTGTGACATTACCCAACCGGGAGATCTCGGCACTCTCTGGAATATTGCCCTTTGGATAGTAAAAGCTCTTTCCACACAAAAGCTTAGGGTCCCTCCTTTGTCTCACTATTATTATAGAGTTTTTATAGAAGAAAACGGCTTTGCTTCTATAAATATCATTAATATAGAGACAAGACAAGGGCCACTGATCCTAAACAGAATTGTTGAGTGGTCCTTGACCTATGCATCAGCTTTCAAGATTTAAAACTAAATTTCTAACTGTTCTGCTTATTGTTTGTTTTCTACTTATTAACTTTTTTTTCTGGCTATTAGTAAGCAGCTTAGCTGGAAAATGAAAATCTGATGAAATCTGCTCTATCCCTAGATGAATCTGCCTTTGTAGGAAATGGAGGAAGTGACCAGTCATCATGGCAAATGAAATTTCCATCCTGTGGTGTCAATCCATCTTCGGGGATTGGTATAATTTCTTTCCAATAAGGATAAGTTGAAGGAGGGTTCAGAATAAGTGGGTTTGGATCTTGGAACCACCACTAGTTAAGTCAGTCCAAGTCAGAGACTCATGGCCAGAAGGGAAAATAAACTACTGCGTTCTGCCTTTTGAAGTTTTAAAAGAACTATGGTCTAGACATGTGAGGTCATTGCCCTGTGAGATCCATCAGCTAATTAATAGCAAATATGGTGCATGGATTTTAAATCAATAGTCACAGAATGTGACTAGAACCTAGGTCTCCTGATTTCTGTCCAGTGCTTATTCCATTAGCCCTCTCAAAGCTGAAAATGCTACCTTATAGTCTTCTTTTGGGAATCTGACAGGTCCTCTAAGCAACTGATGGGTAAGTTTGATTTCTGTTCGTAATGGTGACTTCAACAAACTAAGAGCAAGAGCTAGATTTAAATACCTGAAGGGACATAAAAATGAAGAGTCTTTAGATTTGTTGAATAGGATCTCAAATAAGGAAATAGAACCTAAGTAGATATAAGTGGAGATGGATTTTGTTTAAAACTAAGAAAGACCTTTTTCTCATATAGATCTGTCAAAGTCGGAATGCTGTAGCAATGGAGAGTGAGCTCTTCCCTATTAGAGGTGACCAAGTAGATGCCAGATGCCCATGAGGTGGTAGGTTGGGCTGGGTGGCTTTTAAGATTGCATGCCTCTTTAATAAACCTGAGTGGAATTTATGAGGTCCTGGTATTCAAATAATCCCTTCTTTAACCCCATGCATCTGGGCTACAAGTCAGTTGCCACCTCTCGTGCCCATTAAGTTTACTATCTACTATGCAAAGTAGTACTTCCTTTTATTTGATCTAAAATTAACTCTTGCAAACGTTAGGTTAAATGGGAGGTTGGGATAGTTCTGTTTTTCTGAGTTTTGCTGATTAAGGACATAATTCCGTGCTATCAAGCACTGTCATATCCCCTTTCAACCTGCTCTTTCTTGATTGAGGAAACCTAACCGTGTTAAATCCATCTTTATGCCAATGCTTCATGAGATCGGTGACTTGCGTAGTTCATCTCTGTCCTTCTCCCACCTTCCCAGATCAACTCCATGTTTCTTGAAAGTCCATGAATAGAACTGCCAGGTTTTCCTGGAGCCTACACATTGCTTCCATATGAACATGGGATAATGTCTTCTCTTTGGGGGCTTCTATACTCTTCCTGATAAAACCCAACATTCATATGGGCATCTGAGCTCAAGCAGCGACTAACTCAGATTTATCTGAGCATATCTCAGTATCTGCCTGGCGACTGGAAGCAGTGGGATCCTGTATAAGTCTCCCTTGTATGATGAGGAAAGCCATACTTAAAACAATTGCTACACAGAATAAGTCCACACAAGCATGTTGCATGGTACTTAGTATAAAGGTTGGACTCCCCACGTGTTTATGGAACTGAAATGAAATAAACTTTCCTGCCTTTTCTGATTTGTGACATGCTGGAGTCCATCACTTTCAAAAACAGAGATTGGGTTCTATTTTACCCAAGAGAACTGCTTTGTATTTGCCCAAACTGAGGCTTAGTTGTTATCCTCTTCTGAAATCTTGAGGTCCCTCAGATTTGAAGTTAGGGAATTCCTATGTGAATGCTTTCTCTATGACTTGTTAGCTCCACAGCCTTGGCTCATGAACACCTCAGAGTCCATTTCCTCAACTGTAGCATCAAGATAATAAAAATATTTGAACTGGAAACAAGCTTTGAACCCAAATTGACTCAAGATTCAAATCCCGTCTCCATCAATTTCTAGCTTTGTGTTCATGAACAAATTGCTTAACCTTTCTCAGGTTCCTAATAAGCAGGAAGCAAAAATAACATCCTTCTCCCAGAGTCCTTATTGTAATTCAATGAGATAACTATGCACAGCATCTGGTATAGCCCCAGGTCACACATAGTGTGACCTCTACAACAACTGCTTACCCTCTTCCCCATGTCATGGAGCCGTTCTGGTGCTTTGTATCTTTAAGAGAAGTGGGTAGATATTAGGAGTTACTGTTTGTCATGATCTGGCAACAACCCTATATAGCTGAAATAGAGGGGATTTGGAGTGCAACTGGGACCAAGTGCTGCAGACTTTGGAAAGACACTCTGCCCTCCCCCCATGCCCAGGCTTGTGTCCCTTGTCTCCACTGGGGATGACTGCCCCCTCTCTTCCAGCTTACCTCACAGGCATGCCTTGAGCATCAGAGGACATGCTGATGGTGAAACCATTAATATGACCTGAATGAGATGCCATGATGGTGAGACATGTGCAATGGCATTTGTAAAAATTGGGGTTTCATAACTGCACTTTTTCCATGGCTTTGAGTAAAATGTGAAGAGCCAAGTTAGCGTCTTACTGAGTGCAAGACTATGGATTTCTGACTTCTGCAGATCTTTATATTAATATCCTCTATTCAAAAGGTTGCAACAAATACTACCATACTGTTTCCATGATCTTTGTCAAAAATGATACAGTACCATATTGACAGATTCTACATCCAAGCTGCCCTTTGAAGTAAAACTTCAATCACAGATCTCTTAAATCTCTGAAAATTGAAATCTTTGTATTTCAATAGTCCCTTACTTAGACCCTGCTTCTACTCTCTTAAAGAATATTGGTTTGGTAAAATCCTTCCATTGTTTCTCCCATGATGGTTTACATTGTTACTTTTCCATGATCATACTTTTTCTTATGGATTCTAGATGCGGCAGTGAGATTTAGTTCCCTATGATTCCCAGGTACCCTCCGTATAGATGGCAATTTCATTGGCTGTGTGACATTACCTCTGTTTCAGTGACCATTTTCAGTGACAGGTTGTATGTTCTGGACAACGACTCCACAATTTTACCCATGACTTACTCCAGAAATCTGGGGTAAATGCCATCTGGTCCAGGTGGCTTATTTATTTAATTTGCCCATTCCATTTAGTTGCGGGTGGAGGGAGGGCAGTCCACAGCATGGAGCCGACTTGAAAGGCAAGCGATTTGAACTCTGGCCCTAAATCTGCTGCTTGCTTTCTAGATGAACCTGAGTTGGTCATTTCTGTGCAGACACAGGCTCTGTGTTTCCACTGAGACTCAAAGGAATGGGGTGAAGTGATCTCCATTGTCCCGCCTATTTTTTTTTTTCCAGTTTTTGGTACTATCAGCTGTCACTGATAGCTTTTCCTGGCAAGGTCCTTGGTGGGCAAGGCTGAAGGTGACTGAAGCATCTGATAGCACATCTGCTGTCCCTTGCCAGCACTCAGAGGCTCCCACTCAGGTGGACCACAGGGAGAGCGTCCCTGATTAAACACGCTCCGTGGAACTCAGCACCGAGTGCAGCCACTTAGACAAGAGCTCAGAGGAGATGATGGGAAATGATTCCTATTGATTTCCTATTAGCCAAATAAATTGCAAAAATACCCGTAAATGAAATTTGGAGTAAAAATAAAAAGGGAGAAGAGATGGCCTTGCTGGGTTCACCATGCTGACCTTGGCGCTGTCTCTTCATGCAGGAACTTGAACTAGACAGACTGCTAAGTCCTATCCGATGGCACGCACTTGCTGGTGACCTTGGTCATGACTCTTGCCCAATTGGGGCCTTTATTTCCTTTACTGGTTCATGAGCATTGGGGCGGGCTAGGTTTCTTCAAGTGTAATGAGTACGTGAATCAGCTGGAGATCTCGTCACATGGCAGATTCTGACTCGGGAAGGCCGGCGCAGGTCCTCAAAGGCTGCAGTTCTATTGGGCCGCTGCTTCTGCTGGTTCTTCCCTCACGGAGAAGCCGGAGCTTGGGTGCTGTGAGCACTGCGGGCCGCAGGGAGTGCGCACTCTAAGGTGAGACGCCGAGTGCGTGGCCCACGGGCCCTATGAAAACCCCCTCTTGCCTTAGAGAGGTCAAAAAGGACTTCCTAAACCTGGGTTGAAGCCAGAGGGAAGGTGGGGATGAGGGGCCGTTGGCTGTGAAGTCTGAGATGGATCAAAGAGGTGTTAATGCTTGACAGAGAGAAGGGAAGTGAGGCAGAAAGCATGCGTGAGGCGGGGAGGAAAGTCAGGGAACAGCCATCCATGGAAGCCCCAAGCGACGGTGCTGGAAGTGGTCACATAGGCAGACTTAGCGCTAGCTCGGCAGAGATGCGCGATTGCGCCTGCGTTTTATCGATGTTGTCCCAGGTGCCCTCCCGGGGGGCAGCGAAGCTCTCCCAGCCATGAGGGGGAGAAACAGACGGGGCTTCAGGGCAAGAGCTCTGAGAGCCAGGGCGTCCTGCGGGGGACCCCTGGCCGAGGGGCTGGAGCCGGCTTGTGTCCACTTCCGCCTAGGCAGAGCGTGCCCAGGCTCTGCCCGGTTCCCCCTGGAGCCGCCAGGGCAGCGAGGCGGGGGGAAGGAAAGTGTCTCAGCACAACCTCAGTTTCACTTCCTGCCTCAAAGCCAGAGAGGCATTATATAAATACCGACCTCAGCAGCTGCTGCTCTCACCCCTCTTCTCGCTATTACTCCCGCGCCCAGCTCCCCGGCGGCCGCCTGCAGCCTCTCACTTTCCCCTGGCCCACAGCACTTGCACCAGGCCCACCAGGTGGGTGCCTGGGGCAGAAATGAATCACAACCTCTCTCTGGCCCTCCAGCCAGCCATGCCCAGCAGCCCTCGCCTCGCTGAGCAGGGGAGGCCGTCCTGACCGGTGGCCCACGTTCATCAAATGACGCCTGCTTCGCAGACGTGACAGGCGGTCGGTCTGTGTGCGGAGGCCGCGGAGTGCAGCGTCAGCGCTCGCGCTGCCGGGGAGAGGGCATGTTCACACGTGTGCGTGCGTGTGTGTGTGTGTATGTTGTAGGCCGTGGCGTGCGCTGAGCTCCCCTGAACCCTCAGACGTGCTTTTAGTCATGAAGCGATGTGGTGGGCGTATAAGAGTGGGACTGATGTGGTGTCCAAGTCTCCACTCTACTGTGAGTGGGTAAAACCCTCTACCCATCTTCAACCATAAGGAACTCCCCTTGGAACATTGGTTCATCTGTGTTGACTTATCTCTGAAGATGCTATTGCAGAATAAGCAAACAAAAAACCAGGCGTGTCCCATGATCTCTGATCCTTAATATCTTCATCTTTAAATTAATGACCTGAAGCCTGCTTCTCCTCTCAAAGTGTTGCAAGGAAGACATGAGGTGCTCACCGAGCGTGGTGCTCCACACATCACAAGGTGTGCATGTTGGTGTGTGTGTGTGTGTGTGTGCACGTGCACATGCGTATACGCTTACGAGCTTAGCAAACGGTCCGTTGCTATTCCAAGCCATCATAATTACCTACCTCGTATCATAGTCACCTTAGAACAGAAAAGCTCAGGCAGACACTGGGAAATTGGCTTTAGCAGGCCCTTAAAACGGCTAGTGGAAAGCCAGGTCTGGACTCTCAACAGCTAGGTATGACTCAACAGATCAAATGTTGGCTCAATATTGTGCTCATTCTCCCACTTGATCTACTTACAACCTGAATAGATATGTGATTTAGGACCAAATGACAAAAACAGATTACAGAGCGGTTTGCTGCATGTAAATCCACAAGCATACACACACACACACACACACTTTGGATAAGAAAGACTACAAAAGGATGGATGTTCACTAAAATGTTAATGTTAATCTCTGCATGGTAGCATTTCTTTCTTTGTACTTTTTAGATTCATCCAAATTGGATACGATTAGCATCAGAGAACTCATGGCCTCTGTGAACCTGCAGGTGAAGTGCCTTTTCTCTCCACACATATAGCAGGAAAGCTAAAGCAGGTCCTTGGGGGTCCGGCATGGGCTTTTTACAGAGTTACATATTTTTTTTTTTTGACAGGCAGAGTGGACAGTGAGAGAGAGACAGAGAGAAAGGTCTTCCTTTTGCCGTTGGTTCACCCTCCAATGGCCGCCGCGGTAGGTGCGCTGTGGCCGGCGCACCGTGCTGATCCGATGGCAGGACCCAGATGCTTCTCCTGGTCTCCCATGGGGTGCAGGGCCCAAGCACTTGGGCCATCCTCCACTGCACTCCTGGGCCACAGCAGAGAGCTGGCCTGGAAGAGGGGCAACCGGGACAGGATCGGTGCCCCAACCGGGACTAGAACCTGGTGTGCTGGCGCTGCAAGGCGGAGGATTAGCCTAGTGAGCCGCGGCGCCAGCCCAGAGTTACATATTTTTAAAACTTAAGTTTCCTAAGAGTGATCTAGGATTAATCTTTTATTCATTCACCTATGCCACCATCTTTCATTCACTTGGGTTGGTTATGCAGTGTAGAGAAAGAGCATACATTGGTTATCAGAAGATCCACGTTCAAGTTCTGCTACCACTTTTAGGGCTTTTAGCTGCTGAGTAGCATAGGGCTCTCTGACCCCTAAAACTAGGCTCAGGGTGGGTGTGGAAGCTCTTTGGGCACAGAGGCGATTTCTGCGAAGTGCAAGACACTGAGCTGGCAGTGTGAGAAAGATATGTAAGTCATAGACAGCCTGCATTCTTGGGAAACATACACTTGACTGGCTTCCTGCTCAGTCCAGCACTGTGGGCCACAGAGAATCCCTTAACAGGAGTTCAGTCTAGGCCGCTGACATGCCGAGTGACTTGAATCACTCTCTTCCCCCCACTGGCTGTCAGTTTTCTGTCTCATAAAGGAATTATTACGATTGGTGATTTCCAAGGCTTGGACATTTTATGGAAATAGACTAGAATCAGGACAAATTTGAAATATGTTAAAATATTCATGATGAGGGGCCAGTGTTGTGGCACTGGTTCAGGTGCAGCTGTGACACTGCCATCCCCTATCAGAGTGCCAGTTCCAGTCTCAGCCGCTCCTCTTCCAATCCAGTTTCCTGCCAGTGCACCTGGAAAGGCAGCAGAAGCTGGCCCAAGCACTCGGGCCTCTGCCACCCATTTAGGAAATCTGTCTCTTGGTTTTTGCCTGGCCTAGACCTGGCTCTTGCAGTCATTTGGAAAGTGAACCAATGGATGGAAAATCTCTTTCTCTCTGTTCCTCTGCCTTTCAAATAAATAATTTTTTTTTAAAAAAAGATATCTGTTGTGATCCAATATGTCTCATGTATTGGTTTCTGTCTGTGCAGCAAGGACACTTTGGACAGCATTGGCCTCCCAGGGCAGCAGTTCCCTGATCTGTCAGTGCTGGCCTCTGGGTGAACCCTCTGCTTCCTGTCTTGGCTCTGCTGTGTCAGGAGAGAGGCAGGGAGGGAATCTCTTCTACACGACTAAGGATCCACTAGTGAGTCGTGAATAAATATGAAGGCATTAAATATTTGCCATGCCTTTGGGTCATGGTTTTTAACTGTTTCTCAAACTGTGCTATGAGTCTGAAGGGGCGAGGCAGAGAGCGAGCAGTGGGAGCTTGGGGAATCTAGAGGGCAGGTCTAGTGCCAGCTCTGCTAGGCATTGGCCAAGTGATGTTCATTTGTTCAAGAAGCATTTATGGAGCAACTGCTGCACTCCACTGCGTTAGATGTTTAAAAAAAAAATCAGACAAGCAAGAAATAGTTTACCGGGTTGCATGCTTCTCAAAAGTAAGTTCTGATTTCTCCAGTGTCCGACCAGGACTCTGCCCACAGGGGCACAGTTAGTGGGGTCTTTGAGCAGGTAATATCTCTCCCCAGGACTCAGTGTTTTCCTCTGTAAAATGGCCTTGGAGGATTGGACTAAATGATCTTCCAGATCCCTTCCTACCCAGGTGTTCTGTTCTAGTGTTACCTGGCGTCCTGCAGCGAGAAAGGTTTGCATATAGGGAGAGAGCAAAGGTCACAGAACAATCTGCAGCAGAGGTGAAATGAAGCCGCAAAGCCTCCAGGGAGTACATGAACCAGTAAATCCCCTCACCAGAGCTGGCTGTGAGAGGAAGCCTGGTCCAGAAATGCAAATAGCCTGCCCAGGCCCAGCAGGAACAATAGCACTGGCGCTGGGTGTTGGGGGGCTCCTAGAGGGCCCTTCAGGCAGGGATGAGGTTCATCTAGGGATGTGCTGGACATGCCACAGCTGTCCCACTGGCCCGGAGTGAAGGCAGTGTGTTGTAGCTACTCACACCCTGAGTGGGCACCAAGATCTCTGGGTTCTTGTCACTGTCCCCTCCCCCTGCTTCACCTGTGCCACGAGAACTCTCCGGGGATACGGACACCTTCCCTGCACTTCATCATGATGACTGAATGTGAGAACGCATATGAAAGGTCTTCATAAACTGTAAAGTGCTTTCTAAGTGGAAATTGGACTGAATATTCGTGAAGGAGGGAGACAGAAAGGGGCACCTTCACGAACAAAGAGGCGTCACCCAAGCCGATAGCCGTGTGCCCAGCACAGAAGAAAATGTGTCATAAAAAGGAACTCGCATAAGCCTCGTGACAAATGGTAGGGGCTACTGTGATTCCCTTTCCACAGAAGGAAACGGGATTCAGGACTTTGAAGGAACTCCATCGAGGTCGCTCCGTAGTCAATGGCAAAGCTGGGAGTCCCACCACATCATCTGACCCTAGAGTCCGTGCCCTTAATTGATCCACTCTTTGGCCTCCCTGCATGGGAACAAATGTTCCTGAATTCCGTTTAATTCCCGCCAGTAAGCATGGCCTAAGTGCTGGAACGGGCACGTGGGGCGTGATGATGAGGATCGTGGCCCTGAGCTCAAGGAGGTTAAGAAACGAAGGAAAAACTCCAAGAAAGAAGGCAGAGATGCTGCCGAGAGAGAGGCTGGTTCTGGGACAGTGTAAGAAAGGTGGAGACGGCAGGGAGGCTGTCTGGGAGCCTCTGCTGCATAGCACAGACGAGGAAACCCAGCGTGGTTCCTGTGGAGCCGAAACCGTGGCTGAAGTGATGGGCTGCAGCCCAGAGGTAGAACCTGGGAAAGGGTTCGGGCAGTTGGGGAGCACATCAAAGTGGGGTTTTCAGAGACTTCCAGTAAGAGCAGAGAAGAAAGGCCACACTGCTGAAGGTGAAGACGCATCAGTTCACTAAGTTTTCAAGTTGGAGCCTCGACTGGAACGAGGGACATGACATTTCTGAGATGTGGTATGCCATTAATACTCAAAATAATGATGAAAGGAGAGGTAGCCCCAGCACATGGGGTTGGAGGGAACCTCGGGTGTGACCCCACCACATGCCTGCCTGTTGAGGTGGTTGGTGGCCTAGCTCCTGGGGAGCTGCTTCTGTCATGGGGAACTCTTTACCCAATGAAGAAGCCCATGATCCCTGGATAACTCCTAATGCTCCACTAACTTTTGTATGTTTTCTTTTTGTTGTCCCTGATTTAAATACAAGTGTTCAATTCTTGTTTTGTGCAAATCTAAGAATGTGTGTATCTCCGTATCGCCACACTGGTAACCTTCACAGGCTCCAAACCATTGTTCCCAATGGTCAACGAGGGAACTTTGTAGGGATCAGAAGGTTTTGGATTGGAGAGACTGAAGGTTTGGAGTCCAGACAAGCACCCACAGGAAGGAGAGACTTAGCTGGGTTAGAAGGAAGTCTAGCCAGGTGGGTGGCACTTGCTATTCAGCAGTAGGGGATGTGAAGCTGCTACTGTAACTGTGCTCTGACCAGCCGAGCCCAAGAATAGGGCTTTGGTAATAACCTTGTTAGTCAAAAAGAAAAGGAAACAAAAGAAAGAAAGAAGGAAGGAGTAACCAAAATCAACTCTCATTCCTATTAAACATCCTTTACTTCTTTTAAATGGATAATTGGGAAACCTCCCAAATCACTCCTACAACTGATAACCCAAGTGGAAGAGACATGAGCTCCTTTGTCTCTGAGGAGCTCACACACTGAGAGGAGAGGTAAAGGGGTAGGAAATACATATTGAGGTTGAGAAAAACTCCAAATCCAGGCAGCTCAGTCTTTTCAGAGCGTGCAGACTCAAGAGTTAGTCCTGGGGAGCGGCTGACATCAGAGAGGTATCTGAACCTGTGAACTTTTGGTTTAAAAGTAAGAGTTCAGTTCTCCCTGAGTTCTTGCTGGTGCTGCAGCGTTGGCCCAGGCCGGCTGCTGCACCCTGCATACAACCGGAAGCCCCGAATGGGGTTTGCATCTATCTGGCCAAGGTGCCTTCCCCGACGCCACCTCCAGATGTTCCGTGGGGGTTTGAGGTGAGGAGGAGGAGTTAACCAGGCTTAGTGTCTCTTGGCAGGGCTGAGTTTATGCACCCACATGCACGAGAGAGCTGGGGGTGGGAGTGTCCCCGCCTGCCTCTGTACATGTGGGCTGACAGCTACTGGTCGCTTTAGCCAGAAGGAAAATGCGCTGTAATCACAAGATAGAGGTTTCCCCATCTTTGCTTTGAGAAAGTTCGGAAGCGTTTTCTTTCTCAGCAAACTGCCACGCTTTTCCCCACTTCAGTAAAAATTCAATGACTTTTACAAATCTGCCTTCCTGCTTTTTAATAAGCAGGGCTGTGCATTGATGGTACATGTGCAAGGTCTGACCTTTTCATAGGAAAAAACATTCATAACCAAAGCCTATATATAGAAGCTGCAGACTGGAGCAGATAAAGATGTCGGTCATATGACTTTTGTGTGTGTGAGGCATAGCGCAAAAGGGGTGCAGCAGACAACTCAAAACTCATGAAATACAGCCCCTGGTCTGGGCCTTCCTAGTATTTACTGAACCCTTAAATACTGGCTTTGTTATCAACTGGCAATCACAATGATTCCTTCTCTCTGAACATGGGATTTGTTTCCCCACAGGGAAAATTTACTTACTTTAAATGTGCATTTCACTATTTAGTTTATTCTTTAAAATTTTTGTACTTACTTATTTATTTTCATTTTATTTAAAAGGCAGAGAGAGACAGAAGAGAGGCAGAGAAACAGATGGACAGAGAGAGATCTTCTATCTGCTGGTTCATTCCCCAAATATATGCAACAGCCAAGCCTGGACCAGATGGAAGTAAGGAGCCCAGAAGTCAAACCGGGTCTCCCATGTTGGTGACAAGGCCCCAAGCAAAGAACTTGGGCCTGTAATTGTTGCCTCTCACAGTGTGCATTAGCAGGAAGTTGGATCAGAAGCAGAGTAGTCAGAACTCAAACTAAGTGCTCTCATAGGCAATGTCCCAATCAGCATTCTCATTGCTATGCTGCACATCACCCCTCCAGTTAACTCTTAACTATTCCTGTTAAAGCAAAGAACTGGTACTATCAAAATTTCCTCAGTGAACAACTTTCAAAAATGAGGTAAGTAATCAAATATATGTTTTTTGCCACGTAGAGGTATACAATCCCCCAGGCTCCTCATTCCCTAAGTGAACAGAAACCAAATTCTGCAGTGTTGAAGGCTAACGAGATCTGAAAGCTGCCTGCTTTCTGCCACCGTCTTCAGCACCCTTGTTCCGCCAGATCTCACAGTGTCTGTGCCTCTGTGCTCCTTTGTCTTTGCTTCCCTCACTCTCTCTTCTCGAGGTGCCCTAATTCTGGGTATTTCTGAACTTCCAAGTCTGTTCTGAAATGAAGAGTCAAACATAATGCCCTCCATAAACCTTCCCTTCTCCACCTTTCCAACCACGTTGTTTCTTATGAGCAGACCATAGTTTGCTCTGGGTTGTCTAACTGGTGTCCATGTCCCAGCTCCCAGTCGGCTAGACCATGAACTGTTTGAGGACAGGAAAAAAGTCATGTTTGAGCCACTTTGTACTCTCATGTGGCATGATAATGGAGACCGTGTACCACTGGAGATACGTTTGAAGTGCAAGTCTCCAAAACTGTTTATTAAGTTCATGAATTTAGCTTTGGAAGGCACTACAGTGATTTGTTGGGAATTTATTATGTATAGCTACTATGCTACAAAGTACCTCATTCAATCACCATGAATACATCCACAAGATTATCATTGCCACCTTCAACAGCTCAAAGAACTAAAGCTCAAAGAAATTCAAAACCTCACTCAATGTCACATAATGAAGAGAACAGTAGGCCAGGATTCAATCCCAGATCTATCTGGACAGAGGGTGTTCCAATTTATAAACACTGATGGTTACATTATCTGGGATTTTCATAACTGGTTGGAATAAAAGTGAAATCATATAACATTCAATAAAACAAATTATGTGAGAAACCAACATAATAAATAAATAATACTCAATACTTCCTGTTAACTTTATAACATTTTATTACTAAAAATGCTCTTGAGGTTATTTATGTCTCTTATAGTTGTGTATCAGAGAGAGTATTTAATGGTGTGGTGCTATCTTTTCCAAATTCCACATTTAGCAATGATGTGTTGGTAGCTTCAAACTGACCATGGTAGGAGTATTTACATTAAATTATGAGCCAAGTTATGAGAGCTGGTTGTTGTTAACATTTATTTATGAGCGCACCACTGGTCTGGCCCCAAAGCCAGACCATACTTCAGTGAATTTTAGGATTTGGGCCCAAGACACACACACATTTCTTCCATTTCAGATTTAAACTTCACCCAGAAGGACCCAATTTTGTACCAGCACAGATAAACTTCTTCCTACTAATAGAAAATTGACCTTTAAAAGGTTCTTTTGGGCTTCAGGGTCAGAATGAAATTAATTCCTAGTAGTTATTTTATGCCTATGCTGTACCCATATATGATGAACTTCTACCACAAGTCTAATTATACTCTTCATCATGTCCTATACACAGAAATATATGATGTAGGTCTGCTAGAGGAAAATTCCAAATGTGAATATAAATGCATTTCTCCAAATTTACATTGATATAGTAGCCCACTGTTTTATCTGCATGTCCTCAGAACCTGTGTTTCACATGCACAACTTCCACCCTGTATCTTCTGTGTGGTCTTAGGAAATGAGACCTCATTTTTGAATGAGGTGATAGTATCAGTACTAGTTCTTAAATTCAAAGCAGGAGAGTTCACATTGCTAGGGCCTCAGTTTTCTCATCTGTCTAATGGGCCAGACTGTTTCTGAAACCCTTTACTGCTCTCCCAGCTTGCAGATCTATGAGAAAACCCATGTTTTCAACACAATGTGTCATTCCTATTACATAGCACCATACTCCAACTCCAGAAAATTGCCAGGTAACCTGCTAAGCACTGTGAATACTGATGCTTACAGAGGACTTGGAGCATCTTTCAAGTTAGGAGCTCCCACCACTGCAAGGCCAGCTTTCTGTAGACCTCAAAGGAGAGGGAACAGCTTGGTCAGGGGAGCATCTGTACTTTTTTTTTTTGGTATACAACCAGGAGGACTAAAGAAGGAATGGTGAACCATGCGTGCAGGATTCTAATTTTATATCCCAGTTGGGTCTACAGTGAAAGGGGTGTGGACAGGAAGACATACGACAGATGATATTTCCAACTGGACTGGGAAGACAGTGGATGATGGTAGTAACTAAGGTAAAGGTTATTGCAGGAGCCTTTGGAGCCATTCTCATAGTAGACAGAGCATAGAAGCTCAGATATGACATCTCTCTCCTTACCCTTGACTTACTGCTTGACCCTGAACTTAGAGCTCACTTGTATATTTAGGGAAAAATCAGAAATTGTTCTTAACTCCTCATGTACATCCTCAGCCTCATCAGCATCCACTCAACCATTTGTGACTTCCAGGTTGAGAAGCACGATGGCATCCATACCCAGAAAATTACTCTGGAAAACAGGTATGATCATTACTTGCATTTTTCAGAGGAAGAATTGGAGGTTCAAAAACGGAATTGAAGTAACTCCTTCAAGATCACCAAGGTTTAGAGCCAAAATTAGAATTGAGCTCACTATTTCGACTCTCACATTGCTGCAGTTTTCCTGCCTCAAAGACTTTTGCCAGATGAGGTCAAGACTGCTAGCTGAGATGGGAAGTTTCAGAGCTGCTACTCACATGAGAGCTTACAGAAGCACTCTAGAGAAAGAAGGCATCAACAAACCTATCCTCAATGAATCCTAGAAGTGGAAGAGATCCTACGCATTCTCTGGCCCAGCCCTTTTCAATTTTCAGAAAGGAGAAATAGTATGATATGTCCAAAATCATGCCAGAGCCAAAACTGCTTTTGATACTGCCTTCACCTGTTACTCATTGCCGTCTGCTCAGGCACTATTTACTTTTATCCACTTTCCCCCAGCAGCAACACTAGGATATCACAACTACTTAGATATCCTTTACTGATGTGAGCATCAGTCAAGATCCCTTCTTCCCATATGGGAGTACTTGGGTCTGAGTTCCAGCTCTGCTCCCAATTCCAGCTTCCTGATAATGCAGATGCTGGAAGGTGGCAATGAGGGTTCAAGTAGTTGGCTTCCTGTCACCCATGTGGGAGACTTGGATTGGGTTCCCAGATCCTGGCTTTGGCATGGCCAGCTTTCTGTCATTGTGGGCATTTGGGGAGTGAATCAGTGCACGGGAGTACATTCTCTCTCTGCCTCTCAAATAAATAAGTACATAAATAAGACCCTTGACCATCACTGTAGGGACAATGTAACATTTTCCACTGGCATGGGCATGGACTGAAGAACCCTGGATGGAGGAAGGCCAGCAAGCTTGACTCTCAGCTGTCGTTTTGCATTTAATCTACTCCATGCCAGCAATTGGATTTATTGCTGGTGAGAACAGTGACTCATGCTCTTCTGACGCCAACTAACTAATTTATCCTGCCATGTCTTTGTAGGCACAAACGTTTAGTATGTGATCAAAAATAGAGACCCCCTGTCATCCAGTACCTTAGGATTGGTCTTGTCCAAGTCCAAGGATTCACACAAACCCAAGGCAAACTTTCATCCCAAATATAACCAGATAAGATTTATTTTAGGAATCACTGATTTATAGCCCAGTCATGAAGGCTTGCAAAATATAATAGGGAAAGAAGTCTCATTTGGGAGTTACCTGTTGGGTCCATTCCCACTTCTTTTATTAAATTGATCTGTTACCCTTAGTGACTCATTTTCTCTCTGTGTGCCACATTAGCCAGTCTGTGAAATGAGAAGGCTAAAGTAGGTGACCTTTGGGAATTATCTATTTTGATCAACTCCTTACAAGACAATGCCTTTATCAGAGACATCTTGATACATCTCAGTTTTTCTGTATGGTCATGCTATTCTTTAGAGATGGGATTTGGCATGCATCCTCAGGGTTCTTCTGTATTTCTAAAGGGATAGAGAACTCCTTGAAGGCTGAGATAAATAATACCAATTTAACTGGCATGAAGTTAATTTTAGGATTGGCAATGGAGAGTACATTAAACTTCAGAATTTGACACGACTTTTAGCTTTCTCTCTTTCTCATTACGACATCCCTTTTAAAGCCGTTTTTCCAGGCCAGATGGACAGGCCATACACCGTAACTATCAAGAGGTGAAGATAAATCTAGGGGAAAAGACCACAGCACTGACAGCAAGTGGGACATTTTAAAAGTCACAGGTAATTGTGTTGAAATTGACCTAGCAGAGAACTTGGGTATGAAATATGGGTCTGTTCATTCATTTATTCTATTGATATTTCCTAAGTGTTACCCCATGCCAGCACTGCTACACTGGGGGAGACACGGGTGGACTCCACACCACCTTGGTGACAAGGAGCTTGGAGTCTTGCAGTGGTGACTTGACAGATGAACGTCTTACTGTCACTTAAGGCAGAGGCCTCAGTGCCGGGAGAAAGTTCTGGGCTGTTCAGAGGAAAGTGAGACTCTGTCTTGCTGAAGACGCTTCTGAAGGAAGCTGCGTCTTGAGTTTTGAGCGTGGCCAATCAGACAGGACTTTTACTCAGTGTTAATGGTGAATCGACTGGGGGATATACTTCTCTATGATTCCGTGTTTTCAGCTGTAAAATGGAATAATGAGAGTATCAGGCTTATCGACTTTTTGTGAGTAACATGTGAGTTCAGATGACTAAAGCTTTGAGAAAGTTCCTAGGACATTATAAGTGCTTGAAAACATTAGCTGTTACTTTTATACTAACTTTACTTTTATGCTAACATCTGAGTAATTGAGCCAAAAGTTTCCTGCAATCACAAAAGAAAGACCCATGGAGGAAGCCCTGTTCTCGCAGAGTTCTTCTATATGGTACAGCAAAGCTGCTTGTCTCTTCACAGGCACTCATGCTGGGTCGTTCACGAACAGTGTCCTTGCTCTCTCGCCTTCTCCCCCACCGTCACACCCATGCACACACACACACACAGACACGCACCAGGTTTCTCCTGTAGACGCTGGATTGTTTATCAAAAGCCCCAGGTGTAGGAGTGTTTCAAATGATTTTTGGAAACGAAAATGATTTCAGAGATGTCAGGCATGAAGAATGTGGGTGTAAAGTACAAACAATAGGCAAGTTCATATCGAAATCTTTACATTTAGAAGAGATAGGTTTTCCTTTTTGTTGTTTTTTTTTTTTTCCAAAAGCATCATCATTTATGTGGTTTGAGAATGATCTTTCCTCTGGAAATTAGACAGCACAACACAGAACACAGAGATGCAGCTGATTAAGTGTGAGGGCCCTGTGTCTTTTGAGCACAGCTCCGTCCTCCTTCAGGCATGGAAGCCTACAAGAATGAATTTGCTTTGAGTCATATATTTTACATAAACCAAAGAGGTTACCCCTAAGATGAACTGTCTGGCTTATTGTTCCCCACCCCCATGGCTTCCCACATACCATCACAGGAAGGCGTTAGCAGTTTCAGGACCCAAACTTTCTCTCAACAATTTCTTTACTTGAACCAAACAGGGTTGCTACATTTAAAAATAATTATCACTGCGCTGGGTGTAATGAGTAGTTATGGGCCTGTTGTCCTTTTGAATGTAAAGATAATGAGAAAATATTTCTCGCACAAATGGAAAACAGTGGGGGAAGGTTTGATCTCTTGGACCCACTTGTGTTTTTGTCTGTCTGTTCGGTTTGGAAACAAGGACAACCAGTCACCAAAGTTTCGCCAGGACCAGGGTTCCCAGAAGTGATCAAGTTTACCCCAAATCTATTTCACTTTATAGGCAGAAAAACAGAGGCCCAGAGACAGAAAGGTCACACACGGGTTAGAACCCAGAACTTCTGAATCACAGTCCAGGATTCCAACAATAGAACAAAAGATTAAAACTCTAACCCATAATCATGGTCTCAGAAACACCAGGGTACTCACAAAATAATCAAAGTATAATGACATGATGCAATAATACCTGACCCGAAAGGACTGTTAGGGGGACAAATAAGACAATGGATTTAGGTAAAATGTGCAAGCAGGGACTAGATGGCTGATGAAGCCTGCAGGACATGCATCTCCTCCAGTCAAGGGAAAAGTGAGAAGGATTTTCTTCTTGCAAACAAAGTAGAATTCCTAAGGCCATTCTCAGTGTCTGCTTATTTGCCTTCTTCTAGCCTGAAATTTCCATTGCATAATTCGGTAGTAGGACGATTCATGTCATTCTGGAGCTAACGATAATTTGTCTCAGTCTGTCATACAGCTATCAACCAAGAACAAGAGGTGGCTGAGGTCAGCAGTAGAAACACTAAATTTTTTTCTGTAACGTTTGTTGATCTAAACCCAGGGCAGGAAGTCTTAACTCTGAGTGGAGGATCCCCAATTAAAGAAGCAAGTGGTCTCTCTGGCAACACAAAGACTTGCCCTTAGAGCAAGGGAGATTGGAAGAGCAGGCTGGAGGTGAGGTCAGGAGGAAGCAATACTTGGCGTAAGAAGTCCACCTGCTGCTCATGGGACTTGTCAGATAAGGATTTAAGACGAGCAGAGTCACCTGTCAGCTTGGGGAAGAAACAATTCATGCATGTGGAAACGGGACCAGGCTTGTTTGAAGCCATGCAGGGGAGGAAGCTGGCAAGGGACAGAGTCTAGTTAAGAACTTTTGAATGATCTTGGCTGGTAAAACATGGGGCCAGGCTGGTCCTTGAGAGAGTGAGCAGCTCATTGCAGAAGGCATGCTACAGGGGCTGGGGAAGTGGTGCGAACGCAGAAGCGTCAAGCGAGAAGGTTTGCAGATGGAGAAAATGCCTCCTTTGGTTTGCCACACCACAGAGTCTCTCTGAGCATCTGAAATTCCTCTCCTAAGAGGAAGAATGCTGGAAGAATCACGGGAGACAAAATGACAATAGGCAGAATGAAAACCTCACTTCTCTTCTCCCATGGTAGGAGAGGGATGCAATTCTGCACTCTGGGAAATGAACAGGCAATGAATTTCCAAGTCAGTCAAAGGTGTTGTCTCTAGTCCTGTGTTCAGGCAACATGTGGAAGGCCTTACTTTTAGATAGATGATGGAGATTTTGCAAAAGCAAAAGCTTCTGTGGCAGAAGTGATGTGATCCAGATTGTGTGGCTGGAATCATTCAAAGCTAGGTGGTATCAGGCTTGGAAGACCACGCTGCGTGACCTAGCACACGCAGCACTGGGACCTGGCTGAAAGGTGGGGATCTCTGCTGCTGGAGTGGCTGGAACATTGCTCCTGGAGTTTGTGCTGCTGCCCTGAGACACTGATGGGGTCCTTGGGGAAGGCCTGTTTATCTTTGTGGGCTCCGTGGAGTTATGATTCTCTGCAATTCAGGCAGTAGGGCCAACTCAGAGAAGTGCCACGTAGTGATAGCCTTGCTCTCCTGTAGATTAGATGTGCATGTAATGGCCCTCAGCAGGACTCAGGCACAGCGAAATGCTTCACTTCGAATAGTCCTGCTTTCCTCTAACTTACTTGTTCACGGGAACCATTGTTACCTAACACTGCTACCTCCCTGGGAACTCCTGGTGCACGATGAGTGTCCTGAGCAGCACTGACAGATTCAGCACACAGACCCGCAGAAGGTTAGAGCTGAGAGCAGTAGTCTTCCGTGGGCTTGGCTCTTCTGCTCTAGCATCCCTTCCCCAGCCCCTGTAGGACACCTTCCGTGGTGCAGGGCTCACTCTTTCCAGGGGCAGCCCAGCTCCACGTTAGACCAGCCCAGGCAAGAAAGAAAGCAGGGGCATGAGAAGGCTGTTCCAAAGTCATGACCCGCAGCCCTTGACTCTGACTTGAAAGAACCTGAAATTTTAAATAGCAACAAAAAACTATGAAATGTCGAACCACAGATTAGGATGTAGCATGTGCTATGGAAGGTTGGGTGGCAGTTACAAGAACACCGGACTTGAAAATCAATGGAGCTGGGGGCTCACTGGAGGTTTCTGGATGGCCTTTTCACTAGTACTGCTTCGGTTCGGCTTCCACTTTGATTGCAGTTGGGTCTTCTCTTTTTTAATATGGGGAGGCAAATGCTTGTGTGACTGATCTCACAAGTTCTGGTAAGAATCAAGAGAAAGGATGTGAAAGCAGTTTATAAATGTAAGGAGCCTTCTCCCCTCAGTAGGATGCCACAGCCTCCACTGGGGGGATGTGTCTCTCTTCTGTTTGTGAGACTGGTTGGCATGAATCTGTCCGCAGGTTCCATCTTTCAACCACATCCGTGGGTGAGTGAGGTGATCTGGTACCCGAGTATGGAACTCGCCATTGCCCCTGGAATTACAAGCTAAATCCATGACCTTACCCAGGCACACACAGCTAACCTGAGCAGCAAGGAAAGGCAGGAGCAGAGGAGCAGGCCCAAGCTCTCCTAATTCAGCAATAGACAAATGCTTTCAAACTCTATATTGTCAGGACTGAAAAAAAAAAAAAAAAGAAGAAGAAGAAGAATCCAACAACAGTAGCACCCCCCCAAAAAAAAAGATGGAGCTGGAAGACAGAAGATCGGAGTTGGTGTGGCCTCTGTATCTTATCTCGGGAATGCTGTTGATGACCTGAGTGTAGTGTGAGATCTTAAGTGAAATGAATTGGTGGTTTCAGTTCCGGATATGGTATGCAAAGAAAAAAAAAAAAAAAGCTGCTCTTTGAAATTCAGTGCTTCCTCGTCTGGGCTTCAGGAAGCCACACGCCTGATGCTGAGCGTGGAAACTGACTCATTTCTAGCTCTTTGCGATGAGCTTCTCCAGCCCTCAGGCTGTGGGCAGGAGCTGGGGCCTAATGGGAAACCAGAATTGGGTCTGGCCAAACCTGGAGAAGGAGAATCAGACACACATCAGCAGATGCACATCTCTGTTAGGGTGGTTGACCTACCAGAAGGTTCAACAGGCAACGGCCCTTCTGTAGAAACTGTCTCCGAAGTTTACTGACTTACGGTTGGCAGGAGATGGGTGGCCTGAAATGGTGGACAACAAAAGTACAATACAGTGCTTCCCAATACCATATTCAGAGTCCTGTTTAAGCCAGGTAGCTCGCTAGCCTTCCTGGACAACCTGGCTTCAAATGTACAGGACATTGTGTTTTCTCACCACTTAGAACTACGAAGCAGTGAACTCTTCTTCTCCTTGCCTGACCCAACAAGCTATTGGTATTCTATGTGCTTCTCAGGTGTTAGGAAGCACACAGGGCTGCCGTACATTGATTGAAAAGGGAAAACGAGTTAGAGACCAATTTTTCCCCATTAAACTGAGGCATGAAACCTCAGGATATTACAGAGCTCAGAGCTTCTAAAAGTGACCATTTCAAGCGTGATCCTTTAGAGCTCAGACCAGTGGTTGCCAGGCTTTCTGCAGACCATATCAACAAGAGAAGGAACCTGTTTAATTCCAACTGACACATTAAAAAAAGGAGCACCTTGTGTGAGGATAATGAGAATGTTGGTTTAAATGAGAAATCAATGAGCGACAAGGTGATGTAGGGAGAAGAAGAAGAAGGAAAAAAAAAAAAAAGGTAACAACTGGAGTCTTGGCTTAGGGCAGAGAATCTGAGCTTACTAACTCCATGACCTCTGGCAGCCACTTAATCTCCCTAAGCCTCACTTTCCTCATTTGCAAAGTGTGAACACTAATTACAAAATGAGATCACATATGTGGAAGTATTTATAAATGGTAAGGGCAATTCAAAGTTTCATAGTTATCACTCCATATAAGTTTCAAAATATTAATGATTAATTCATGTTAGAAAGGAAGTTTCAGACTTCATCACAGAGCAAGCATTAATCTTCCAATTTTCTTATCTTGAGAGCTTGTATAAAACAGATTAGTCTACATTATTGATTTATTTGTATGCTACTTAGTTCCAAAAAGAATGTGAAGGAACTTATAATGTTAGTCACAGATATGTATAACAAGATCATTAAACCACAGACAAAAGATTATGGCATTGTTTTTTGGGGAAAAAAAGGAGACAGAGAAAGAAAATCCAGATTAAGAAAAATTGTAATGATGTCTTCAAGTGATTCTGAGCTTCCCTATAGCTTTGCTAACAAGAAAATTCATTGTCTAGAGCAGCATTCCTCATGCGGGAAAGAAGTGTAGCTACCGATATGTCCTGGCCCTAAGCTCCACACGAAATGTGTCCTGTGCATCTTTACTTCGGGATGACAAAAAAATAAAACAGGCAGGATCTTCCAAAGGAGAGGCAGCAAAGATACTCTTCCAGTCTAACCACTAGGTGCTATTTGCCTTTGTGAATCAGTGCCTGCCTTCCTAGGACTAAACAAACAGCAAGATGATTAATAGAAGGAGCAGGCTGCCTTCAAAAAACAGGGCAGTGGAAATCAGAATGCTTGTTCCTGGCTGAGGTGTGCCACGGGCTTGGGCATTTAGAGGCAGTCACCAGTCACTAGGGGCGTCAAGTAGGCAAGGCAATATGGGAGACGCCTTGCACAAGGTTGCTTGGTGTCTCTGAAACTGACTCTGCATTCAGAGTTCCTTAATATGATTTTTTAGGTCACAGTGTTCTAGGCAAAGCTCCCTGTTGATGTACATCTCTCATGCAAGATTTAGATCACCTCTTTTCGGGCAGAGCTCCATGGAAACACCGCCCATGATTTCTGAAATGGAGTCTGATTGGTTCCCGGTAATGCCCGGCTGGAGTGGAGTGCTGGACACTTGGCAAGCCTGGCACTAGCAGCATCCAGTCCTTGTAGGCTATGATTATGCTAATGTCGTAGTAAATTCCTGTTTACCTAAAAGGAGTAGGGACTGGGGTATTCTGAGCAATGGAAAATTCTGGTTCATCTGGTTATCATCCATATCATTTGCTGCTTCTTGGTTTCCAAATAAGTAAATTACAACACACTTTGGTAAACACTACAAAGATACTGAGCATGATTGAAGCTTTCTTTGATGATTCATATGGTACTTCAGGATCTAATAGCGCGTAATACCATCATTAAGGTGGCAACTTTGCATTTTCAAAGATCCTGTTGGAAATGTGTGAAGTTGGGGAGTAGGACTGCATGTGTAGTGGCCTCCAACCAGGTTACTGGCATTGCTATTGAGCTAAACCATTTCATCCTTGATGTTATTTTGTTGGCAGGGCATATTACCATGGAATCTGGTCTGCAGTAAGGTATTATTTTACTATTATTTTTTCTCAAGAACATCAGGGGGAAAAAGCATCTGATTCATTTAACAATTCTGGTGTCTGAACAAATTCAGTTCATAGGGCATCAGTTCAGACAGAATATGCTTACTTTTGTTGTTTCTTATGAAAGAAAACGAAGGCCCAGAGAGGGACGGTGCTTGCCCTGCAGTCTCATGGCAGTCAAGGGGTACAGCTGATAGTAGATCCCACATCTTCCGGGAACAGCTAAGGCCCGGCATTTTTAGTAGAGTGGCTCCTGCCACAGGTGCAGCTTTTCTGAGCAGCAGGACACAGAGATGGAGAAGAGATGGCTCCTTGGCTGTGGGACTCTAGGAACCTCTCAATACTATTTGAAGGTTATCAAAGTCCTCTTCAGTTTAGAAACCATGGCCTTGGCTTTGAAACCGTTCCCAGGGTAAAGGACTAATGAAGTCCCCAGGATTCAGTCAAAATGAAAATGTCTCAAAAATAGCAAAGAGCCACACAACTCCCCACTTCTGTGAGAGTAACTTTTTAAAGAGTCACCCAGACAGGTTTAAATTCCAGGTTTCTTTCTTTGCTTTGCTTGTGTTTTGCAGCTTGATCCATTCGTGTCTCTACCTCTGGTATTTGAAAAGGTAAGTTTGTACTCACTTCACTTCCAAATGAATGCGCTGTAATCTCTGCCCAGGGAAGGAAGGGGAAGGAGGAAATGAATGATTTTCATGCTGATTGCATTTTTGAAAGGCAGGACTCCATCTCTATAAAATTACCTTTTCTGCTGGTTAGGAAGTATTCCCTCCTCCGTAGTTTCAGATCCTGGCTGGACCATTTTCCTCTCAACCATTCTCTGCATTCTTACTCATGCCTTGATCCAGGGGTCCCGAGAGCCACTGTCTGCACACGAGAAACCAGGGGGCTGGATCTCCACCACCTCCTGGGGTGAAGAAGGAATGCTCAGCTGAGTCCCAGGTGTGAAGCACCTATGTCCACTGGGCTGGCCAGAGCATCCCCGTGATCGCTAACCTGCTACGTCCTATCTTTTCAGTTGCAGGAGGCTTCTTTGCAGAGACATGTCTGTGTGTTTCTCTGCGTGTATATGCCCACGCTTTTCTGCTTTCAGCAAGCGCCATATATTGATGATAAATCAATACTCACAGGATCCTCACAGGCGGGGATCATAGAGGGCAGGAGTCTCACCCTCCACGAGGCTCTGCCGAACTATTTCCACTAGCAGTCATCCAGGAAAGGAAGGGGAGCAGCCAGGAAGCAGATCTCTCCTCACTTTCTACCTCACCCCTTCTCCAGAACACCTGGGACCCCTGGAGCTCTCAGGATGCATTCTCAACCCAGAAGACTGGCACTCAGGGCTGGACGGCAACTAGTACTGCATAGCTTCTCGTTCAACAAATAATGAGTGCCGTCTCCAACACCTTGCTGACCCCTTCTGTCTCCAATCTTCCAATGTGGATACAAATCTGCCTTCCTTCTCTTACCTCCTCCTCTGCTATGGCCAAACATTCCGCTCACCTTCTGCCATTTCTCTGTCCTCTTACTCTGCCATACGCTTGTTCAAGCATTCTCTGTCACTGACATGCTCAGTTCTCATGTCCCTCTGCTGAGTGTCCTTCCGCCTTTATGAACAGTCCCCTCTTGCCTCTTTCAAACTTCAGCCGCCTGGACTTTCTTGTCTGGGCCCCAAGTGACTTACCTGTGTCACTGTTGGCATGTGACACACATCTCTGTAGAATGCAAGCTCCTTGAGGACAGTTTGTGGCTCGTAGCTGGCATCAAGACAACCTCTGGCTTGAGTGGAATCTCAAGCAAGCCTTCTCCTGGAGGCTGATAGAGATGGATGTTTTTCTCTTCCACTGAAAACTGAGTTAGGGATCATTTCTGCTGTGACCTCTGACCTCAGTCCACACAGGTCTGTCCTGGAAATCACACCCACCATGTGATGGATAAATGAAGACAGCGGCGCGGGGTGGGGGTGGGGGGGGCAAGCTGTGTAACATAGCGGCACGTGCACGCCTGGCCAGGGGCTCACATGGTGCTGGAAATTTACAGGAATGTATATCTGTGCTGTTGCTAAGCCGGCTCAAAACCTGTTTTGCTGGAGGCTTCTTCCCTTAGCAGGTATGTTGGGATATTGTGAATGTTGCCAACTGGGACAAGAGGACACCCAGGCGGTGCCCAAGATTTTTTTCTCTCATTGTGGCCAGCCTGCAAGGTCAGGGCTCCACACTTTTTGCTCTTTAACCATGAACCTGGAACTGCTTTGAGTTATCTCAAGTGGCCAAGCTCAGAAGACCCTCTGACTCCAGTGACAGCAGTTTAGAGTTTTAGACTCTAGACCCTGGAATGGAAATTCAGGAAGTAACCTTTAAAATCACCTCAACTGATCTTTTTCACAGAATCAGATCAAAGTTGCTTTGGTGTTGCAACCAGAGAGATAGCCTTTATTCATTCATTTGGTCATTGATTTATCCACCTACCCATCCTTCCACTCAATCAATGATCTCTCTACCAACTTGTTTGCTGAATAGCCACTAACCCCAGCTGCCCAGCCTGTGCTCAATTCTAGATATAAAAACATGAGTACAACATGGTCCTTGCGCTCTAAGAGTTTATTACACATGTGTATACACACACACACACACATACACATAATACTTTTGACTCACAATGTTGTGCCATGA
Organism: Lepus europaeus; assembly: GCF_033115175.1. Classification (NCBI taxonomy): domain Eukaryota; kingdom Metazoa; phylum Chordata; class Mammalia; order Lagomorpha; family Leporidae; genus Lepus; species Lepus europaeus. The sequence goes on from NC_084828.1 coordinate 91,786,356, forward strand.
TACAAGGACGAACAAAGCATGCCATGAGTGCAGAGAAGGCCGTGATCATTGAGTGAGAAGGGCCTGTTCAAAAACACTGGGGTGCAGCAGTCCAAGAGAGCACTGAGCAGAGGGTAGGACTGCGAGGAGGGCTATGGTGTGAGATGCAGGATTTGTGCTGCGGCTGGGTTGGCAGGGACATGGAAGCCTGTTGTGGAGCTCTCATAGCTGTGCTGTGTGCTTGACCTTTACCTTGGGGGTGACAAGGCACTTTTGAAAGTCTTTCAAGGCAGACATGTCACATTATATTTACATTTTATTAAGACCTCTACAGTGAGAACAGAGACTGTTACTGAAGGCAAAGGGGGCTGCTTCAATGATCCTGGAAACAAACATAGCCAGAGTAAGTGTTTAAACATATAGATCAGATCATGTCACCCCCTTGTTTATAACCCTCTATATACTGTACTCCCTCCTCCCTACCACCCAGCTAGTCTTCACCACAAATACCTGCTTCATTTGTATCTGTTTGCATGCCGATTGACTGTCTCCAGTCCTACAATGAGAGCACCACTGGAGCAAAGGTCATGTGTGTCTTCAACACCCATTGGGTATCCAGGCTTAGCATAATGCCTGCGATACAACTGTTGCCCACCAAGTGTTTGCCTGACAATTGATGCTATCTTGACTTCAGTAAGTGGCCATAAAGATGGAGAGGACGTGATCTCTAAGGCAGAAAACCAGATCCCAGAGTCTCCCTTTTCAGATCCACTGTGTACTCAGTGGGTGGCTGGTCTGCCTGCAGGAGAGGATGAGATTGCGTTCTCAACTCCCTGCCTGTCATACCCACAGCTGAGCCTTGCCTTTTCATGACAAGCGACCTTGTTTTTCCTCTCCCCCTCTTTACTCCATGTGTTTCTATGCATCACTGGTCTCCGCAATGCAATCTGCCAGGGAACCTCTATTTTGTGCTTTGATGTTCTAGTCTCAAGTCTATTGTCAATTAGTTGTGGGCCTGGGCAATCTCTTTTCTTGGAGATTCAGTTTCCTTAACTGTAAAGAGGACCTATTAGGTTACTGCTTTCCAACTTACATGCTATGAGTCTCCAAGTTCCCTTGCTAGGGGTGGATATTTGGAGCAGCTATCAAGATGCCCATGTCCCACACTGGACTACATGGGTTTGAGTCCCTGTTCCAGCTCCTGACTCTAGCTTTCTGCTAATGCAGACCTTGAGAGGCAGCGGGTGATAGCGCAAGTCGTTTAATTCCTGCCACCTGCGAGGGACACCTAGATTGAGTTCCCAGCTCCTGGCTTCTTCTCTGGCCTAGCTCTGGTCATTGTAGGCATTTAGGTAGTAAACCAGAGAATGGGGAGCTTTCTCTCTGTCTCTCCCTCTGTTGACCTCTCTCTCTCTCTCTCTTTTGTGTTTAAAATGATCATAAACAAAATCTCATTAAATAATTTTAAAATATTTTCTGTTGTTCATTTCAATTTTAAAAATATTTTTAGTTGTTCACTTCAGTTTATGGCCATAAATATTTTTACAGAGTTGTAATCAGAGCACATGTATGATTTTGCATTCTATTCTTATCCTTGAACATTATTTCTTATATGCCTTTTATGTCGCTGAAAAGCCTTCCCATTCATCATTTTAATGGCTACCTAATCTTCCATAGAGTTAATATATCATAAATTATTTAACCATTCCCAAATTGTTGGGAATTTGGATTTTTGCCCAATTTTGCTATTTTAAAGAACTTTGAACATAGTGAACATACAGGTCTTTTTCTTTTTCTTTTTTTTTCTTTTTAAAGTTATTTTCCTTAGGGTAAATCCCTAGGAGTGGGATTATTAGATGAGTTTTATGGCTCTTGAAAAATATTGCCAAATGCCTCCCCAAAAGGATTGTTTCAATTTGTATTCAATTTTTGTTCCACGTATGACTGTGCCAGTTTCGCAGAAACTTTGCCAATATGTTTTGAAAAATCAATTTCCTTTAGTTTTCTCAAGTTGAACTAGTATGAAACAGGGCTTCCTGGTTGTTGCTGTATTGGGATTATTATCAGTCGGGCCAAGGTTATAACATAGCACTTGGCAAGTAGAAGCTTTCAACAGTCAATATTATTAATACGTGAAGAGGGATCATAGGTGGGGCAAACATGCTTATCCTATGCTCCAATGCAATGCTTTTCTGCCCACTGTCTCCAAATCAACTTAATGCAAACGTTTACTTTCTTGCCTTCAACGTTGCCTCCAATAAAAGGGCCAGCAGTTCTTCACTCTCACAAGGTGACCAAGGTTCCTTTGCCTTAGAAGCCCTGGGCCAAGCTCCCTCCCTGTTGATTCTCTCACCTCTTCTGTATTCTCTATCAAGCCAGGGTCCTCACCAGATATGGGCATTCCCTTTCCCAAGGCTGCTTCTTGCGTTCATCTGAAACCACCCCGCCCAGAGTTACAATTCCTACTCCATCTCTTCCCCAAGACAGCCCCTAGTTGTCTGAAGGTGAGGATCACTTGCCCAGTAGGTGTTTTCTTCTCCAAGGTGAGTATCTCTTTTCTTAAGCCATTCCTTACCCTATTCAAGTTTTTATCTGATCACAGTTCTGGATGCTCCTCTCTGAGTGAGCTCCAATTTGTAAATTTCTCCCTTTAGAGCCCACCCAAAATTTACTGAACATCATCCAAGTGACAATCAGGATCCAAAAATGAATGAGACCCCCCTCCCTGCTGTCCATCGCTCAGAGTCCGATTGGCCAGAAAAGAGCACAGCCTCCTGGACTTGACCTCTTGGGCAGTGGGCTGGTGAGGGGGTAGGGTAGAGCAAATCCAACGGTCTCCTTTGTTTAACCAACCCTTGCTGTGCTTCCCTGGTGCAATGACTGTCTCACTAGGAGAAGATCCCATATACCATTTTTGCAGAACTATGGCATCCCAGAGCCTGATCTTCCGAGACTCAGACCAAGCGAAAGGTGAGAGATGACCACCCACCAAGCAAGCCAACCTAGGCTCCTTCCTAATATGGAGACAAAAACATCAAGGTGCCTGCCTAGGTGAGGCTCCTGGATACTCAGGGAGTTGGTAGGAGTCTAAGAAAGGCAGGTTTCTTGGGTAGGGAGAAAGGGAGGCTACTATTAACTATGGAGAAGGAGAGTGGAGGGAACTCTGGACTTGCTCTGCCGTTGGTGAATGACCCGAGTGTTGTCACCTAGCGGCTCTACAGCCCACTTTATTTGTGTGTAGAAATGGGTTGAGCTGGACAGTTTTCTTGGTCTTCAGTGTATCATCCAAGTGTCATAATGGGTGATCCACAAAAGAGCCAATCCTGATGATTCCTCTTGACCTCTCACATCCTCCCTCAGCCACCCCAGAAAATCACAGAAAAGAAGGTGACCTATTAGTCACCGGGCAGATGTTGGAGAGTCCGCTGGGATTCCATGACCTCTGCAGCTACTGTGGTGATCATACCCAGTGGCAGCTACAATCTGTGGCTGGCAGCGTTTGTTCTCAGCTTGCTGAGCCTGGTGCTGTAGCTGCTGCCTCGTACTTCCTCTCATTAAGGCAAACCACCATTTTATTTTGTTTTGTGTTCCCCGCATGTTTTGAGTTTGCTGCTTCCCAGCTCTTGTTATTAGAACAGACATAATTAATAACTCCTGGCACATGTCGCAGCCAGATTGGACAATCTGCGTTGCGCTTTCTCGAACTGTCTTCTGAGCAATCTGAAAGCCAGAATTTATAGCCTGGACCCAATACAATGGACTGTTTTGTAATCCCCAGAAAGAATCAGGAACTCACCACACTGCCAGCATGAACAAATAAAATCCTCTTTGTAGTTCCTAGTGGAAGTTTTATCCAGCATCTTCAGTGAAGAGCTGAAAGCAACTTGTAATCCCATCTTTTCTGAAACCACTCTTGAGAAAATGATTCTATGGCTGTCTTTGGTCACCATTCTAGAATTTTCTATTCCAGTTGTGAGGAGTTGGCTCTTAAGTGTAACCCAACTTCTGTAGCAGCCTAGACCCATTTCCTCAGCAGAATTAAAAACAAGGACTCACTCTTTTCAGTTTACTCTTTTTTGTGATTGGAGAAAATCATTAGAGATCTTATTACAGTGCTCTATTTTTACCCTAAGCAATCACAATCCCTTGACCTTTTCTATTTCAGGGTCTCTATAGCCAAACATCCGGCATCTCCCTTTCAGCCATTTGGACTCTTACTAATTTACTCGTGTTCATTTAATTGATAGAACCTCAATTGGAAAAATGTGATCATTAAACATTTTAATCTTCTTTCCTTGAGGCTTTGGAGGACATGTATTAAAATAGGGTAAAATTTCTGCTCAAGTAGTTTACAATTTGCAAACAGAATTAGTAATTAAAATATAGGGTTGAGTTTTGTTAAACAGTTATAAAAGCAATATAACCCAGAGGTTCTAGAACTTGTCAGCACATTAAGTCACCCGGGGAGCTTAAAAAACGTGGATGACCAAACCCCTTCTCCAGAGACTCTGATTTAATTGGTTTGGGGATATGTCTAGGGCTTTGAAAATTTTATAAGATCCTCAGGTGATTCTAACGTAAAGACCACTTTGGGGAACCCCTGGTGTAACAGAAGGACTGGGTGACCCCCCAAAAAAAGAAAAATGATATTTTAATAGAGAACTTCAACACATTTTCATAGAAGAATTTAGCATAAAATTCTACTAGCGGTTTGGTTTATTGGTGAGGAATTAAGTTCCCGGCTTTGAGCTTATACGGACTGGAATTCGAACCCTAGCTCTGTGTCTCGGCAGCTGTTGTGTTCTTGAGAGTTACTGCCCCTGTCTGAGGAGTGGCCATGAGCAAAGGCACAGAGTGTCTGCAGGAGAGTAGGGCAGTGGGAGGTGAGAGGAGAGGAAGGGCCACCGAGCTTTCCTTGCTGAGAGAAACTGGGGGTTTGCAAGAGGGCACATCTCCAAGAGACCGCAAGGAAGAGGTAGCTCGCAGAGGATAGAATTCCTCCCCACCCAACCCTCTCACTCCAATAAGTCAGTTCAGTTGCATTCCTGCTCTGACATAAGGCCAATGGAAAAAGCATGACTAAAGAGCCAGGCCAGAGTCGTGTCCTTACCCACTGCTTCTCACACGCAGCGAGCAGCGGCCCCCTCATCAGCTGCTTCCTATGCTCATCCTTACTCAGGCCTTAGGCAATCTGAATGAGAACAAAGGAGACTGTGAAAACAATTGCGTATCAATTCCACAAGGAAAGGTCAACAACATCAGGAACTGAGGATGAAGAAGAGGAGCCTGAGTCTAAAACACCTTTATCTGAATAAGCACAAATTAGCATTAATTGCTTTTAATGGCTCCACTGTAAGATTTGTTTAAGTAACAAGTGGTTATTACGGTGAGTATTGGTTCTTGAAGTTCTCTCTGGGGGCCCATGACAAGACGGATGGAAATAAATCTACATTTCCAAAGGAAGAACTAGTTTAGTTAAAGTATAATGAAGAATTTCTCTGAGAATGTCACATGAATTGCAAATGCTTGGAGGAGGAAGCTGTAGACATTATGCAGAATAGAATCAAGTTTTAGAACATCGGGCTATAGGAAGAGCTTTGGAGAGCTTCTTGTCCAATTTTCTGTATAAAAACCGAGTGCTTGAGGACCCAACGTGGTGACATGAATTGTATGAGGTCACTCAGTGAAATAAATATTAGAGAAGGAAGGGAAATCAGGTCTTTTGTCTCTCGTACTGTACTCACTTTCCATATGAAAAACAGAATTTGGTTTTTCATTCAGGAATGGCTTGGCTTTTCTTGGGCGACAGGTTATCTGACAATTACTGAACCTTGCCACACACCTCTGACATGGCCACAGGATCCTGCATTTTATCACCAACCTTCCTTTTGCGTTCCTCTTGCTATCACCTTTATTTATTTATTTATTTTGCATTAATCTCATTGTGGCTTATTGGAAGCACCAGCACAAATTGTCTTAAATCCTTTGTGGAACAAGGGATGGTGAGAAAGAAACAAGTAAGCTGTATTCCACTTTTCCCATGCTCTCACCATAGAATAGAACTTATATTGTTCAAGTCTACTGTGTGCTTATGTATAGTATTTCTCTCAACATCACCACAATAATATATGCACTATTATTATTTTCTTTTAAATTTTTAAAGATTTCATTTATTTATTTATTTGAAAGGCAGAGTTAGAGAGAAGGAGAGCAAGAGAGAGACAGAATGAAAGATCTTCCATCCCCTGGTTCACTCTCCAAATGCCCCAAATGTTCCAGGCTAGGCCAGGCTGAAGCTGGGAGTCAGGAGCTTCATCCAGGTCTCCCACAAGGGTGCAGGGCCCAAGCACTTGAGCCGTCTTCTGCTGTTTTCCCAGGCCATAGCAGGAAGCGGAGCAACTGGGCCATGAACGGGTGCCCATTTGGGATGCCGATGTACCAGCTGGGGCTTAACTTGCTTTGCCAGAACACTGGCCCCAGGTATGTGTTACTAGTATCCTTACCCTCCAGGGAAGTAATTGCCAGAGCCTCATCTGGAAAGGATGAGGTTAAGTCCAGATCAGAGGGACCCTAACACGGATGTTTCTGTAGATATTTATGGCCCTGGGGCGGGGAAGTTGCCCTAGTGTCCTGAGTGGCCCCCCACGCACTGCTTCCCACAATCCTCTGCTGCTTTCTTCTTCAGAAGTGACTAATTATTTTACTCAGCAAGACCTCAAATATTACTCCAAACAACTGGTTTCCAAAGAATTGGCTATTTTCCCTGTTTTGTTTTTTTTGTGTGTGTGTGTGTGTGTGCTAGGGCAAGAAACCCAACCAGTAATTTTTTCTTTTTTACTTCATGACTTACAAGAACAAAAATAATCATATTAAGATGTCAAAAATAAATTTTAAATGTGTAAATGTGGGAGAAAGACACCTCCTCTCCGGGAGAATCCAAAGAAACTTAAATAGACTCATATGTGCTCTTTGTGTGAAATGCAGTGGCCACAATTCAAATTAGACTGTTAACAGGACATTAATAAGAATGAGCTGGGGATAAACACGGAATTGCAAAATAAGTTCATGAAGTCATTGAAATTAGAAGCACAGAATGCGGTTGGGAGTCAGCACTGCCCTGCCCCATTATCCAAACCGACCCCTTGGAGAGAGGCCTCATTCTTCCCATTGCTGCTTCTACAGAGCAGTAGGTTGGAGCACACTGTGCCCTGCCCTGGGTCGAATATGACCTGAGAATAAGGGAACAGCTCCTCCCCTTAGGGAGTTCCACTGTGGTTGATGAATTTCATGTTGGTTACAGTGAACTAAGCTTCTGCCCAAGAAACTACTAGAGTTGATCACGGCAGGTGGTAAAATCTCAGGGCTTTGTGGATGACACTGCAGATTTGGAAGTGGTAAAGTGCTCCAGTGATAGAACATGGAGTCACCTCAGGGATACTAGAGAAAACCCCCTTTTTATAGAAGAGTTTCCAGGAAGGCCTAGGGAGAGCAAGGGACTGGCCCAGGGCAAAGCAGTGAATTAATCATAGCTGTTTGTGAAGTGTCAGACTCTGTGCTGCCCACTTTAACATATTTAACGTCTTATGTAATCCATGACAATGCTACCTGGTAGGTATTGTCCCATTTAGAGAAGAGGAAATTCTGGTGGGGAGGAGAGAGCTGCTTGCCTGTAATCCAATAGCTACTTAGTTGCAGAGGTGGGATTTGAATCCTAGTCTATCCGCCTTGAAGCCATTAACAACAGACCCGCCACTAGCATCCTAAGTCAAGGTCACTTCAGTGTAATGCTTCCTTTAGCATGGAGAACCTTTGAGCGTAGACACTGATTTCTTTGGTACATGTTTTTCTGAGGGCCGACTACAAACAAGTCTTGGGCTAGACCCTGGGGATATGAAAAATTAATAAGCGCAGGTTCTTAACCTTCTGGATCTCAAAGTATAATGGAGTGACTGACTCATGAAAGGGAAAATTACAGTACAGCGTGGTAAGTGTTATTATGGAGATGTAAACAAATGCCGTGGGAGATCTCAGCAAATAGTTCTCCTGGAGAGAATGCAGGCCAGCCTCACAGAGATGGTGAAATACGAGTTGGGTCTTGAAATATGAGTTTGCCAATCAGAGAAGGGTGGCAGGACCAGGAAAAAAAAAATGGAACAGCATGTGCAAGGGCTCAACTTGAAGAAGAAATTGTATGTTGAATAAGCGTATCAGGGTGGCTGTGTGGGATGGCATTGCTGCCATTAGATTGTAGAGAGTTTTATGTTCCCTATCCTAGGACTCCTGTCTCAGTTCTGCAGGTGATGGATCATCATCAGGAAATCCTAAACAAGATTATCTTTGTTAGATTTTCTTCTAAAAACATACCTCAGAGACACTTGGAGGACAGAGGGAAGGTGTTGCAGTGGTCCTGTTGGAAGGTCAAGGGGGCTGGAGCCAAAGCATTGTGGATGGAGATGTAGGATGGGTGAAAAATATTAATTTTTGAAATTCAACTCCTTGGGTTTGATGATGACATGTGGAAGGTCAAAGAAAGGAAGTGTCAGGGTCTGATGTTGTGGCACTGCAAATTAAGCTACCACCTGTCACAGATCAGAGCACTTGTTGGAGTTCTGGCTGCTCTACTGCTGGATCCAGATGCCTGCTAATGAGCTGGGAAATCATCAAAAGATGATCCAAGTGCATGGGCCCCTGCCACACACATGCATAACCTAGATGGAGATCTTGGCTCCTAGGTTCAACCATTGCAGCCATTCTACCAGGGGATAAAAGATTCTCCCTCTTTCCCTTTCAAATGCATAAATCTTAATTTAAAAACAAACAAACAAAGGGAGTGTCTGAGGAAGATTCTGTGATTTCTAGTTTTAGTGATGGAGTAGGTGACAATACAATGGCTGAACATAATAGACAAGAATAGATTTGGTGAAGTTGGGGTGAGAAATACGGGCAAATGAACTCTCTTTTGCACACAGTATTTTAAGCTTCTACAAAAAACACCCTACTGGAGATGGGAGCAGGTATTTGGAAGATAAGTTTGGTATTCAAGAAAGAAATAGGGGGTGGAGACTGAGATTCAGGAAACATCAGGATAGAGGTGGCAGTTAAAGTTCTAGAACCAAATGAGTCTCCCCAGGGAGATCTAGTAGGTGAGAATAGATAAAGACTGAAGGTGGAATCTTGGAACATCCAACATTAGTGTGTGGACAGCAGGGGAGGGACACTGGAGAGCCAGGAAAGCATCTAAAACCAAGGAAGCAGTTGGTATTTAGGGAAAATGTCACTGTGGAGGCAAGGAGGATGAAGAGTGCAAAAAAAATCATTTGATCTGATGAAGAGGAGAGCACCAAGGACTTTTGAAAGAGGATTTCCATTGGTGTGAAGGAGTGTGTGTTTGTAGCGGGGTGAAGGGAGACTCATAAACCAGGCTGCAGTCCAGTAGAGGTTAAGGGAGAAGTGAGACCATGGAAATGGTAGGGCAAACTGCATAAACCTATCCAGAAAGAGGAGAGAGATCATCTATTATTGGATGAAAACAACTATGCTTAAGAATTTAGAGAATGCAAAGATACCGACAGGTTGAAAGGAAGAAGCTTGGGAAACAGAAGAGATTGACTGTCCCAAGAGGTAATGAGACGTACCGGTGAAGCAAGTTCTTGAAGAAGTCTTAGGAGGAAGGATCTAGCCCACAGGGGCCTGGACCAATCATGGTGAGAGGAGTTGCCTCAATCTCCAATCCAGGAGGGAAGGGGAAAGGAGAGGCTTTGTTAATGGTGTTGAGATGAGCAGGAGAAGCTGAAAGTGACTGCTAGAGACTGAATGTTTTGTGTCCTCCCACAATTCATATGTTGAAGCCCAGTTCCTAATGTGATGGTTTTTGGACATGAGGCCTTTGAATGCTATTTAGTTCAGGAGGGTTGTGCACTCATGAATGGGATTAGTGCCCTCATAAAAGAGACTCCAGGGATTTCTCCAGAACTCTTCCACCATGTGAGCATACAATGAGTACAGAAGTTAGCCGACTGCAACCCAGAGACGACTCGCTAAAGAACCCAGTCATCTTGGAACCCTGCTTTTGGATTTCTGGGCTCCAGAACTGTGAGAAATAGATTCCTCTTGTTTAGAAGCCACCCTGTCCATGGTACTGCGGTGGAATATCCTGGACTAAGACAGCAACATTCTAGTTACCTATCATCATTGTGTGGATGAGGAAATGGAGACTGAAAGAAGTAACACAGCCTGTTCCAGTTTGTGATGCAAGTTAATGGTAGAGTCTTGACTGAGAACCAGGCCTCCTGATTCCCTTTGCTGTGTCATTTGAGTGCCCCAGCTGCTTCTCTGATCCTCAAGGTCTGTGGTAGATCCTGAGAAAAGGGAGGATGAGCATTGATTTAGAACAAAAGCATTTCTTTGCAACAAGGCAGAAGTCCCTGGAAATTAAAATCCACACCTGCTATAGGGCTCAAATATATTTTATACCCTATGCATTTCCTTGAAGGCACCTGACCCTATAACCTGAACAAAGAACCACATAAATAAGAATGCCAGGATCCACAAATCTCTTCTGCATGCGCTCTGAACAGCTTAGCTCAGCTCATTCTTGCACACCATCCTCACTTGCTTCCACAGGATGCCTAGCATTCCCTGTGCTGCTCCTTCTGCAATGAGGATTCCTCAGGCTCATTCTCCTGTGCTCACCCTAAGACCCTTAGCAGACCAAGTCCATTGTGTAGGCAGGGATCCACCCCAAGGGTAGGTTCTCATCAATGCCACCCTGAATTTCTTGAATGGGTCTTGGACAAATGTGTCATTCTATGCTAACTTAAAATTCTCCTCTACTTTACGATCTTTTCAAATAGTTTTCTAAAATTATTAATCTCGTAACTTTATTGAGAGTATAGTACTTGGCAGGGGACGGAGCGATGAGTCAGACACAGTCTCTGTCTTCAAGGAGATTCTGTCTAATATTAGGGAGCTAAGTAGAAAACTGAATGGCAAGACTTCAAGTGTTTAGCAGGGGGCCCAACTTAATGAGTGAGAAATTATTTTTATTTTAAAATGATATGCCTAATCATCTGAGCAAAGGGATAAAGGAGTCCTGAGAACACAGAGATTCCTCAATTTAGACAGAGGCATGGGGCAAGGCTTCTTAGAAGAAGTTGACAGTGAACATGAGGCATGGGTAGGATCTGTACAGGCAGAGAAGGGAGTTGTTGGGAATGGGGTCACATTTCAGATGGAGAGAAAGTTTCGGATAAGTGACTGTGTTTACAGGTGAAACTGATTTTAAGAGAGACCCCAGGCACTTGCTGCCTTGTGCTCCATAGCAGTGCAATGGCAGAACTCAGACCCGTACCCAAAACTCTGATTCCCGGAGCTGGTGGCCAGAGTACGAGTGGTTCCCAACAAGAAGGGCCCGAGAGCTTTGGGCACTCTCCCTTCCCCCACTCTGACTCATTGCAGGACTGAGTTGCGTTTTAGTGCTTCATTTCCCTTGGTCAGACCAGGATGATTTGAATGCACCTGCCTCTCTTCTGTCCCCTCCGCCTGACGAGGGTGGCCGTTGCGAAGGGCAGGAAACACTTCCTAAATGTGTTCCTGTGGCCTAGGCCCCACGTGAAGGCTGTTGGCGGTCTCACTCAAATGAAGTGGGGGCCGGCTGACTGCTCAGCCACACTTGGGGGACACCTTGGCTATTCCTTCTCAGCCATCCTCGCGTCTGGTGTTCAAGTGCAAATTTCAGAAGCAGATGGGGCTCTAAAAACGGTGTGAGGCAATGAGGTGTCAGAGAGCCACCAGGTCTTGGCCACAGGGCCCTGCATCTTGCTCTCTGGCAGCCTATTAGCTTCCAATCCTCTCCTCCCCACCAATTAGACACATTTGAAATGTAGAGCAAATGGCCTTACAGGGGAAAAAAAACAGATGTGGGGAGGTGGCTGGGGAGGACAGAACAGTACAAATCACAGAATATCACCGTGCTTCGGGAGGGATCAATGCCCTTCCACACCCAGTGGACTTGTCTGTTTATACGCAAGGGGAAAAGAGCTTGGCTTATCCATTCAGAGGCTGATCCCGCCAGCCACACCTGCTCAGTGGCCAAGCAGCCACAGGGCACCGAGGTGTGTTAGTCTGGCACTGTCCCTGAGGACTGCGAGACGGTGGGGTCAGTGTTCTAAAAAGCCGTGAAAGATGTTGACCTGTGTGAATTCTCTTGGCCTCCAGGGGAGACGCCGGCGATGATGATGGCGGTGGTGCGGATGGCGCTGATGCCATGGCTAGCCTTCCGTAGTAGTGAGTCATACTATTACAAAGCACTTTCACATCGATCGACTCATCTGCTCTCAGAGGCTGAGTGGAGATCCCAGTCACCTTCAGAGTATCCCCAGAAGATAAACTAGCACCTTCCGTAGAGTGGACTCCAGTCGCAGATTCATTGTTGAGAGCTGAACACAGTGGAACTTTGGGGATTTGCATTGTGGTTTTGCCCTTACCAGCTGGGTGACCTTGGACAAACCACTGCACCCCTGTGCGCTTCAGCTTCTTCATATGTAAAAATGTGTTAATAATAACTGTCTCTGAGGGTTATTGCTGGGGTTCAAGTGCCTTCATGTAAATAAAAAGGGCATTATAAACTGTGAAGCATTATGCAAATCTTAATTACCATCTATACAAGAACAGGATATTTGCAAAAATGATTGTAAATATAGTTTTGAGATGGTGGGTGTGATGTGCCTGAAAGAGCACTTTTCTTGGAATCAGAAGGTACAGGCACTATTTTGGCCCCTGCCTGTCAGGTGGAAGTGAGGAGTGTGGCTTTCACATAGGCAAACACAGTCATGCAAGTGATGCGTTTACCAGTAAAAAAACGGCTACCACTGTCCACCTGTCACCTTGCCACCTATGGGAGGTTGAATGCCGGCCCCAAAGGTGTCCATTTCCTTGTCTCTAGAACCTGTGGCCACATTATCCTGAATGATAAAGGGACTTCATAGACATGGCTAAGTTAAAGGTCTTGAGGTAGGGAGGTATTCTTTTCTTTTTTTAACTATTTATTTATTTATTTAAAAGACAGAGTTACAGAGAGGGAGAAGCAGAGAGAGAGAGTCTTCTATCTGCTAGTTCACTCCCCAAATGGCAGCAATGGCAAAAACTGAGCCTATCTGAAGCTAGGAACCTAGAGTTCCTTCCAGGTCTCCTATATGGGTGCAGGGGCCCAAGGACTTGGGCCATCATCTGCTGGTTTCTCAGGCCACAGCAGAGAGCTGGATCAGAACTGGAGCAGCTGAGACTCAAACCGGTGCCCATATGGGGTGTCGGCACTGCAGGCAGAGGCTTTACCTGGTACACCCCACCACCGGCTGCAGGAGGTAATCTTAAGTTCCCCAGATGAACCCAATGCAATCCCAAGGGTCCTTAGAAGGGGGAAGTAGGAGCAGTCAAAGTTATATGACAATGGAAGCAGAGATGTCAGTGATACACTTCGATGATGGTGGACATAAATCAAAGCTGGAAATTGAAATAGGCAAGCAAACAAATTCTCTTCGAGAATCCCGAGCAGGAAGCCTTCCTGCTGACAGCTAGACTTGAAAGCCCAGAGGTACTGACTCTGAACCTCTGGTTTCTGGAACTGTAAATAATGAATGTGTATCATTCCAAGACACCAAGCTCGTAGTCCTTCATTCTAGCTGCAGTAAGAAACTCATGGGCCACCCTGTCGTCGCCATCTCCAGTCCACAATCCCTGCAGCTACTGATTTCTTCCTCCAAGCTGTGTCCAGCCTCTCAGGAGACCTGTGGGCCCTACCCAAGTTTTCCTCCACCTCCTTCCTTGATGGGCCAGCATTGAGCTGATCTTTCTTGTTCTGCCCAGTTCCTACATTACCTGGATTTGTAACTGATGCCCTAACTCATGGCTTCACACCTTGAGTTGGCTGGACCTCTTCCTGGAGCACCCAGGTTCTGGAATTACATCCTTTGTGACTTTTCGCAAGCCACTTACCTCCCCCCAACCATTTTCTCTGGGTCATTTGGGAATAAAGGTGTAGTTGACAAGGTAAATTCTTAAGAACATGATAGCAACGAAAGCTGTTTGCCACTTATAAAATGCCTCTGTGTATCAGTTCCTGTTATTATTATTTTAAAAACAGATTTCTTCAGCTTAATCTCCTTCAAACTGACATACATGTGTGGCAGGTGATAAACGTTCTGAGTCTTGACAAGGGAAATATTTTTCAAAGATATCAAAGCTGAGCATTGTATTTTGGATATCTGGGTTATCCATGAGGCTGAACTTCCAATATGGATCCCAAAATACAAAAAAACCCAATAATGTGAAAACATTAAATAATTGTTCAGTAACATTACCCATTTGGATATGATGAGGTGGGGCCAATGTCACTTGTCTTTCTGTTTGTGGAACTAAAATAAGAACATTGTTCCCCAAAAACAAGGTCATCCACGAGCCTTTACAATATCTGCCGACCACAAGGCTGCTGAGCGAGGAGGAGCTGTGTTATTACAGATCCCAGCTTGCTGCGTCCTGCCATTGAAACACATCTACAGGCTCTTGTTCAAACATTCGAACCCCAATTTATCTCCAACTCACCCTCGATCCTCAGAATGGTTTATGCACCATGGTCTCGCTAATCTTCTCTGACTTGATTAGGATCAGAAAAAAAAAAATCAAATAATCGTCTGGTAGATTTGGCCAGAGGAGCAGAGACAATTAGAATACAAGGGGAAGGAGATGGTGGAAGGGAATGCCTTGTATCAACCACTTAGTTCAAGAGGCAAGACTGGACTTTTCCCTCCATGCCATCTGATTGAATTCTCACTATGGCCCCACTGTGTGGCTCTTGGCATTTGACAGATGTGGAAACTGGTATCAGAGAGATTAGGTAACTTGCCAGAAGATCACTGCACAATGTGGGAAGACTGGCTTTCCAAACGACTTCTAGTTCAATATTTACAAAAGAAGGAAAATGCGAGGAGTTGCCAGCCAAGCAGTCATACACTTATTTGGTACCCCTTTGAGTTGGGGTCACTAAATAATCGATCCTGCCTCTCCCCCTTGGCTCTACCCACAAAGCTCTCAAAGTCCTTGCAAACCTTGATTCATCTTCCTTCCTTCCCAGATCTGTCCTTCTCAGATGTTCAAGTGCACTGAAGCCCATGGCTTTCATGAGCGAGCCGGAAGTCTTCCTTAATTCTTTGCCAAGTTTTACTGCATAATGACTGGCACCCACTGGAAGTGCGAGCTGATTTTTTAAAAAAATGCTTGCTTGTACCCAATGCAAGGAGTAACACGAGGATTGCCTTTTAAGTCACAATACTGGAGATGAGCACCTGGTGCGACCATTCTGTGATGGTGGGCCAGCCAGGGGTGGGACTGGGTGACAACCTGAGACAGCATTTCTCATTTTCAGGATGGGGTTTGTGGAAATTGTCAATGTATGTCATAAGTTTGGTAAAGAGAAACTCTAAATGGGTTTTAGCTTTGGCTGTCTAGAATCTAATCTCTTGTTCATTCACGAAGAGTTCAGAATGATGCAGAACCCCTTCCCAAGAGGCTACACTCCATTTCTTTGAGAAAGGAGATCCAATGGGACATTATAGATAGACACTACAGATAGACCATAGAAAGAGAGGGCTGGGTGGGAACAGGGCAAAGTTGAAGCTGACTCTTAGGTAGGAAAAATGAGATAGGAGTGGAGAGGAGGCCAGAGCAGGCTAGGATTCCGATGCCTCATGGGAGTCTGCTGAGTAGCACCAGGCTCTGGAAAGCAGAAGATGCAGACCTTGTTCTGGCCAGGTCGGGTGCTCCTTGGATGCACCTGTGCTCTCTGCATGCCATGTCTCTGAGCTGTACTAAGGAATAATGGTACCTCCCAGCTGTCTCACAAAGTCTTTGTAAAGATTACAGCAAGACAGTGGGTGGGAACACTCTGGGGAAATGTAAAGCGTTGGACAATGTCCTAATGAGCATCTTCTGTGGGGCCCTCACAGGCTGTCAGATCGGGAAGCAATCCTTAGTCCTGTTTTACAGATGAGATCAAGTAGGTCTGAGACGCTGCGTCCTTATCAAAGCATTCATTCAGTAGGTGACCGAGCTAGGGTGTGTTCGTGTTAACAAACAGCAGAGGAAAGGAGTGAAGCCGAGTTTTTTTCTCACAACACCAGAGACACCTTGGTGTGTGTCCGTGCTGCTCTGGTCAGATTCGCCAACAGGAGGGAGAAAGAGGCTGTTCCAGTTGCATATCAAGGTACCCCAAACTGAGTAAACAGTGGGGTAGGAGCTCTGGAGAGATGAGGCTGGGCATTTCCGGCTCAGAGACTCTTATGTGGTTGCAGACAGTGGCTTCAGCTGGGGGCTGGCCAGGCATCTCTTGGTTCCCCAGTATGGGCCACATTTTTATTGTCAAGGATTTACTTATTTATTTGAAAGGCAGAATCACACAGAGAGAGGTGGGGAAAGAGAGAGGGAGAGAGAGATATCTTCCACCCACTGGCTTACTCCCCAAATGGCCACAATGGCCAAAACTGGGCCAGGCCAGAAACCAGGAGATTCTTCTGGGTCTCCCATGTGGATGCAGGCTCCCAAGCACTGGGGCCATCTTCTGCTGCTTTTCTAGGCACATTAGCAGGGAGCTGGGTTGGACGTGGAGTAGCCGGGACTTGGACAGGCGCCCAGATGGGATGCTGGCGTCGCGGGTTGTGGTTTACCTTGCTGAGCCACAACAATGGCCCTGGGCTGCTGGAGCTTTCTTACAGCATGGCAGCCTGGAGGCTGTAGGACTGCTTACCCGGCAGCTCAGGGCTCCATGCACAAGTGTTCTGGAGAACAAGGAACAGTGTCATCACTGCCTTTACGCCATAGCT